>NW_026590707.1:3407062-3515466 GCF_907164565.1 Psammomys obesus | reverse complement strand
TTCTCTTCTCTTCTCTTCTCTTCTCTTCTCTTCTCTTCTCTTCTCTTCTTTCTTTCTTTTTTCTTGCTTTCTTGTTTTCTTTGTTTTTAACATAGACTCAAAACCACATAGTGGAAAAAGAGAGCTTCTTCAGCAAATGGTGCTGGTCTAACTGGATGTCCGGATGTAGAAGAACACAAATAAATCCATACTCATCACCCTGCACAAAACTCAAGTCCAATTGGATCAAAAACCACAACATAAAACTGAATCTAATCGAAGGATAAGTGGAGAAATAGCCTTGAATGAACACATTGATATAGGAGACAACTTCCTCAACAGAACACCAACTGCTCAGGCACTAAAATCAACTATTAATAAGTGGAACCTCATGAAACGAAACAGAGAATTATTAATAGAAGAATCTCAAATGATTGAGAAACACTTCAAGAAATTTTCAATATTCTTAACCATCAGGGAAATGTAAATCAAAACTACGTTAAGGCTCCATCTACATCTGTCAGAATGGTTAAAATAAACAAATAAATAAATATTTAAATAAAAAACACAAGTAACAACTTGTGCTCCCAAGGATCTTGAACAAGGGCAACACTCCTCTAGGTTATCTGGACATAACCTAGATGTTCCTCAACCAAAAAAAGCAAATAAAGAGAATGTGGTAGTTTTACACAATGAAGTATTACTCAACTGTTAAAAAAAATGACATAATGAAAATTTCAGTCATATGAATAGAACTAGAAAAAAAATCATCCTGAGTGAGGTAACCTAGACCCTGAAAGACAAATATGGGATTCACTTATAAGTGGATATTAGACATTAAGTAAATAATAATCAAGTTACAATTTATAGACCCAGAGGGGTTAGGTAAAGAGGAGGGCTCTGCAGGAGGGAGGGGGTGGGGGCACACATGAATCTTCTTAGGATGCGGAAATAGAATTTTGTGGGTAGGCTGGAGCAGGTAGGAACAAGAGATGGAGGGATCAGGTGGGAGGAGGAAATGAGATGGGGAAATGATTGCAGGGAGAGACAGCTGTAACTGGGGATATTTGGGGGTTGGTGTGGGAACCTAGTGGAAACTTTCTGTTATCTATGAAGGTAATCCTAGTGAGGACTCCTAGTAATGAAGGATATTTAATCTCAAATGCCCTCAAATGCTCATCTGTGGTAGCCAGGCAAAAGTTTCAGTGAATTCAATTGAACTGTCGGTCAACGGGTCCCTTGGAACAAACACCAGGCTGATGCTAAGACAAAGGGTTACTCTCCACAAACTAACTGAAGGGCCCACTGAGGACAACACCTACACAACTCATTGAACATGGAAAAGTCAAGATGGTGCCTACATGGAACCTTCACTTCTATGTTCTAATCTCTTTGGTGTGGGAAGGAACACTGAAGGTTATTAAAGATAAATGTGGACACAAAAACAGCTATAAAAACTTTGACCTACAATGTATACTACCTTCAGATTGTGCTAGGGCAATGATGGCACAAAACTTGTGGGAATAGCCAACTAAAGTCTAATTTGACTATGACCCACTCCATGGGGAAAAAAACCCATGCCTGACACTGTTTTGAACTGATTCCTAATGATATTCTGCTATACTCATAGCCATCATCATAGAGGCTTCTTCCAGCAGCAGCAGATGAGAACAGGTGCAGAGAGACCTGGAGTCAAAAATTATGAGGAGAGAGAGAGGAGGTCTAAATTGAAGGTCTCCATTCAATCCCTAACCTCAGACTTCATGGAATCTCATGGAACAGGAGGCAAAAATATTGTTGGTCAGAGAGAATTGGAGACACCAGTAGAACAAGGCCCTCTGAAGTAAGGAAGAAAGGCACATAAGAGCTCACGGAAACTGAAGTAGCAAGGACAGCAAGCCTTTATGGGTTTATACCAGGTCTTTTCCATATATTATAGTTATTAGCTTAGTGTTTTATGGGACTCCTGACTATGAGGATGAGTGTGTCTCTGCCTTCTTTGCCTGCTCTTAGGAACTCTTTCTCCTGTTGGATTGTCCCTTCCAAGTTTGTTATGAAAGCTTTTCTTCATCGTTTTACATTTGATTTTGTCATGATATCTCTTAGATGTCTGTTCATTTCTAATAAGAGACAGAAAGGGAGTGGATGTGGAGGGGAGAGAAGGAGGGAAAACTATATCAAGATATTTGTGTAAGAAAATAAAATTTTCAAGAAAAGAAAAAGAATAAAATTAAAAAATAAACAGGCATAAGCGCCTTTCAAAAAAGAAATTATTTTCCAGGATACCATCAAAATGAGCCCCTAACCCTTCACAGTTGTATATCAAAAGAGCTGCAGCAGTGAAGGGAGAGAAGGGAGAATAAGAGAATAATGAGTTGTAGTAAAATTATACTCTGTCAGTCCCCTAGCAAGGAGATACAAACAAAACAAAAACAACCAACCAAACAACAACAAAAAAAGCCCTTTCTGAATTCTCTCAATCACAAAGAGGGGAAAAGACCTCCTGATGCCTGATTGTGTTAACCTTTGCTTTCTTCACTGCACTCCTCAGTGAAACTCCAGAACAAGTGGAGAGGGATAGGTGTTCAGAGTGTTTATGGGCAGAGAACCCAAAGCATGTAAGAGATCTTTGCTTACTCTGCTAGCCAATGCCTACTTTATCATGAATGTACATTTAGATGGCATTCCTAGCAGTGGGCTTGGAAAGGGGAAGGGAGGAGATGAGGGAGGGAGGGTGGGATTGGGAGCGAATGAAGGAGGAGGCTATGGCTGGGATACAAAGTAAATAACCTGTGATTAATATAAAAAAATAATATAATACCTAAGATGCTTGGGACAGCTCCCCACTGAAATTCCTCATTAGCACCCATCAAATCATATAAAGACTGTCCATAGAAGAGCCATTACTAAACCATAACTATTCACAAATACATTTAAGATGGTGAAAAACTGTGAGGCAATGAAAAAAATGAGTTAAAAGTATTTCAATCTAACAATTAATTTCAAATTCAAAACCTCACTAACAGTATAATGTCACAAAATTATGATAATAAATATATTCAGTTTTTCTTAGAAGTTTATGTACTATAACTGTAGTATATTTTGGAGGTAATTTTTCCTTTCTCTCCATTGCTATAAATCATATCATTTTATGTGACTTCAGTAACAAAAATGGTGGTAGTATAACAAAAAGATATATGGCCTGCAATTTGATTGGCTATATTTGCCTAAATCACTTCTGTTTGAAAACAAAACTTCTTGAAGCTAAATGTGAAGGTCAAACAAAAATCCCCTGACTGTTCCAGATTTGTAATGCTTTGTGATAGTGAGAATAAATCACACGTCTGGAGGAGAAAGCCAATATAGAATTTGTTGTGCAGGATGTGTGAGTTTTCAGATGCACAAGCCTTAAAAGGAACCACCTATTAGATCTAGCTAATAGTAATTGCTATGTTCCTCTGGCTCTACAAGGTGAATGCTAAGGCGACTGCTGATTATCCCTGGTACTTACAAACTGATAGCAGATAAGCCTAATAGGATTTCTAATGTGATTTTTTTTCTTTCCCTTTTCCAGCTCTGTGAAGTGGAAATTGTGCAGGCAAAACTTAAAAAAAAAAAAAAAAAAAAAAAAAAAAAAAACTTGCTTTGGGTCCTAAGGCATGCCTTGATTATCAAACATGGTTACCACATAAATCCTCCAAGAATAAATCATATCAAAGGTACAGCTGGATCAGGCATGGTGAATTGTCCCAAATCCTAAATAAAATCTGCCAGCTGTGTTGTGAAGAAAGTTTGTCAGTAAAGTGCCAAAGCAGCACTTGCAATCAATTGATTAAGAGAAGGCCTAGGCAATGGACCTGGAAGACCGCTGCACACATGGAATTATGATCTGATTCTTTCCATATAAACAGAAAAGTCCTGATGTTTAATTACCAACATGCACAACTTTTTCCAATTCCCTTACCATATTGTGTGCACAGTGTATGTGTGCACTCGATGTCCATCTGTCAAATGTCCATTCTGTATGTGTGCTTGCTCACATTTACAAGCTGTGTTTATTTGCATTTGCATTGAGATGTGCCTGCCCACATGTGTACTATGTATGCCTGGCCATATGTACACTGGGTATGTGCTTACTAATTAATTAAAAGCTTATCTGTATGACAATGCAATAAAGAAAACACATAAATTGTATCAAAGGTACAGCTGGATTAGGCATGGTGAACTGGATGAAAGGGTCAAAGAAACAATAGTCCTAATTCCTACCTCATGGGTAAAAGAAGGGATGTTTAAACAAAAACCTGAAGAATGATGGAAAAATGTCATGACACTGTCATTGGCATTGAAACTTTACTGTAGTAAAGGGTACTTACAGTACTTTGCCCACAGATGTCATCAAGACAGCTGCTTAAGTATACCCATGCCACAGATGTCTTCAAAATAGCATCTCAGATGTACACCTGACCAAGGGTGTCTTCAGAACCCTCTCTAATGTCACCTTTGCCTACAAGCATTCTGAATCACCAATTGTTTCTTGACTTGAACTCATGCTTTGCTGAAAATATCTATAGCTCACAAACCTTGACCTTAACCAGTTGAATGATAGTAAATTGTCAGTATCCCAGCTTCTCCTGGGACACACAGAGTTGAGTTTTATTGACTCTAACTTTTTTTTTGTTTTTTCTATCTCACATCCAAATGGAAACATATAAGTAGGTAAAAGATATATTATGAGGTATACATCTAAATGTGGACATCATTGGCATAGTGATGATATCACACTTTTGACATGGTATTGCATGAGGTTGCCTGGGGGAAAATAACATCTAGTAAAGGAGAAGATCTTGGATCAAGCTCTAAAGAATGCAAAGATCTGTGGACCTGACTTCTAAAGAAGCCATAAGAACAGAGAACATTTGCAACTGATCTAGTGAAAAGGAACATTTTGCTAAAGTTTAGTTCTTAAGACTGTATATGTATTTGTTGTAACTAGAATGGGAATGACTTCAAAGGCTCATATGTTTCAGTATTTCATCCATGGTTGGTAGAATTGTTTAAGAAGGATTAGGAGGTACACCCTCGTTGGAGAAAGTGTTTCACGGGGTAAGGGGAACTTTGAGTTTCCAAAAGTCCATGCTACACCTAGACTCTCTCTCTCAATCCTGCATTTGAATCAAGATGTAAGTCCTCAGTTACTGCTCCACTGCCATGCCTGTCTGCTTGCTCTAATGCTACTAACCATGATGATCATGGACTCTAACCCTCTGAAACTGTAAGCTCTAAATTAGGTATTTTTCTATAAGTTTCTTTGGCTGTGGTGTCTTATCACAGTCGTAGAAAAGTAATTAGGGCTGGAGAGGTGGCTCAGAGGTTAAGAGCAGTGCTTGCTCTTTCAGAGGTCCTGAGTTCAATTCCCAGCAACCACATGATTGCTCACGACCATCTATAATGAGATCTTCTTCTTGTGTTCAGGTATACATGCAGGCTGAAAATTGTATACATAGTAAACTAAATAAATCTTAAAAGAAAAAAAAAACAAAGAAAAATAAATCTTCATAACTCTTGGTCTCTATAGATTAGCTTCTGAATAGGGTATTTCACTGACATGATATGGTCTTTAAGTATGATATAAATGATATGGTCTTTAAAATCTTCTCTGAAATGTTCTTATATATATGAAATGAATCCAGAAATATACTAAGGCCTAGATACTACATTCATTCAATAGGAGAAAAAACCTTCAGTGAACAATGGTAATATTACAAACTTAAGAGGTTACAGGTTATTTTTGGAAATTTATCTTTGTTTCTGAAACTTTAAATCAATAATTCAGTTGAAAAATTTGGGTTGAATTTATTTGCTGTTCATGTTCTCTGTAGCTCTTGTGTTAATGAATAAGCAAATATCACATATGATCTATATTATACATAGGTATATGAAAATTCTAGAATCATAATGGGCTGAAGAGATGGTTCAGCCATTAGGAGTGTTTGCGGCTTTCACAGATGACACAAGTTTGTTTCCAGCATCCACATTAGTTGTGACTCACAAACACCTGCAATTCAAGCTCCAGGGAATATGACACTATCTTATAGCCTCCACTGACAAGCACATTCACATACAAAGATGCTCTTCTTTCCCAAAGACGTGTGCTCATACACGTAATTAAATGTTTTCTTAGTCTTTAAAAATAATAAATAAAATAAAATGTATTAATAATTGTGCCTTTCAGATTAGTGATAGTCTAATTTTTTAAAGTGCTTACTTATAAAACTATGAAATTGGAAGACATATTGAGAATCTTTTTGAATATAAAGCCAACAATTTTATTTCATCTTTATGTTTGAGACTCTGGCACTTGGGATAGACTAATTTTAACTCTTCGTTACATCATTCATCAATCATTTCTCAAATATAGCCCTTTTGTTATTTGGTCATTGTTTACTTTCAAGAATCAAGTGGTTATCCAGACTCTAATAGAATACCCCATTAAAATCCTTGGCTATCACTGATCCATCCTCTTTTTTTCCAACCAAAGGACCAATTGTCCAGCATCCTATATTTGTCTCTTCTTCTTTCAATTTTGTTTAACTATAACTATTTTCCTCAAAACTCTATGTATATTTAAAATATATATTCTGCACTTTTAAAGTTATGAAGCGTTGTCTGTCTATATTTTATAATTTTTATCACTTAACATTGTGATGCTAAGATTAAGTGATTTTATTTCATTAATATGAGGATAAAATATGTTTATTGAGTGAATATACCCTAATCTACTTTTCCCCTGCTTCCGGCCATTTTAGTGGACTTAGATTTTTGTTGATATGAACATAGCACAATAAACACTTTTTTATAAATGTTCTGTTATGAGTGAAGAAATTCCTCTTTACTACACACGTGTCCACACACAAACATAGACAAACACGCACACACAAAGAGAGAGAGAGACAGGCAGAGAGATAGATAGGAAGAGAGGGAGAGAGAGATACATATATACATGTGGAATTTACCTATTAAAGTATTTGAACTCTGGTGGCATTACAATGATATCTAAATAAACATGTGGCTAAAAAATAAAAAGATTTCTTTCTATTCATTATTTCAGGTATATTATACATTTTTAAAACATGTTAGTTGTACGTAGGAAAAAGTAATTAATTAAAAATTATATATGTCTTATTTTTGGATGATTTTTCCCAATTCTTCTCTCATGAGCTTTCAAGCCAGATTTGTGATATATGATCACTGTGATCAGTTTGTTCCTCTCTTTGAACATTCCACCACACAGAGTGCCAGAGAGTGAAAGCATGCATAAAGCTTCCAGTTAACCACCCTGCTTACTCTGGAAACTCTTCCCGTGCCAAGCGACTTTCCAAAAGAACGTCCACTGACTACTCAGCTGTGAAAAGGCTTTTGTCAAATACACCACAGTACATGGACAAATCTCCAGTCTGCAGCAATGAGATTTCAAACGCACATAGAACTCAAACGCACATAGAACTGATCCATGTGATTAACTGTTGTAGGAATTCACTCAATTAGACTTCCGGATCTTTCATATTTTTTTATAAGACACCAAATTACTTAATGTAAATGCAAAGTTATATTTGTATGTCTCAGACATCAGAAACAGCTAAGGCATGTCCTTTAAACTGGGAAGCAGAAGGGATAAGAAATATCTGTGTGAAACTTCTTAGTCTGCAAGGACAAGCTAGTTTGATGACCATTTCTTATGTTTATTGTCTCCTGTTGGGATACATGGACTTTCCAGAAGAGTGACAATAATGACATAAATAAGAGGGGAACATACAGATGTTATATTGATATATTGTTTCTTGCATCTTGTTAACTTAAACAGTTTAATACAGCACAACAAAATAGGTCAAACATTGCATCAGGATGCATTAAAGGTGGCAACTTTCACATTTATAAGTGTGGTGCATTTTTAAGAGGGCTAAGCTGAAAATCTATCTGTTTCTAAGTACATGATATTTGCCACTATGAGTCAAGACAGACAAATGACATATTTTATAAAAAGTACATCAAATTGTGTTTGTTGCCACAAACACAAAAAGTCATTCGTAATTGAATTAAATAAAAAGGAAATGATAATGACATGCCTGCTCCTAGATATGTTGGAAGAGAAGGTTTATTATAGATGTGAGAAAGCCTAGCCAGAGGCAGGAACATCTGGAAGAGTCCAGAGCAGTCATGACCCTGAACCGTATGAGGAGAGTGGAGTGGAAGAGAAAGGGGAGAGAAGGGAATGAGGTGCAGCAGCCAGGGGGGACCAAAGGTACAAAGACAGCAGGTAACCAAAATGGTTAGATTACATGGGGAAGAGCAGGACAGCCGCTAGGCTGGAGAATTCAGTGTAGGATGCAGGGAGTACCAGCCCAGAAGGCCCTGTAACAGGTAGGGGATGCTGGAAGAACCTGGTTGCTAGTGTCCACTTTGGTATGTTAAACTGGCACCTCAGCCCTTTGTCCCAAGCTTGAAACCTAACTGAGCTAGTGTGTACATTAAAACAAAACAGCCATCGGAACCTGGAGTGGCTGATTGAATCATCTCTCAAATTAGAGTATTATTTCTCAATACAGAGTATGTATTTTTGAGCTTACACCTTTCTACTATAAATGTTGGCAGACTATCATAGGAGCAATGACATTTATGTAGTTCAAGGATAAAAATCACACACAGTTGTTCTTTAGCCTTATGAGACCAAGAGCTAATTTGCATATAACCTATGAGCCTGAAGAAGTTCTGAGCCAGTGTAGTGGTGAAACCCAACAAGCTAATAAGACCTGTGGCTATTTGTCACCCAATCAACCGCCATCGGTATTTTTAAAATAAACAAATGAAAGTAAAAAAATTAAACTTTTAAGGCAAGTGCTGACCAGCGAACTGTTTCCCATTGAAAATGCCCAAAGGAATTCTAGGTACTTTGACTGGTGAAAAGTATGACCTGGTTTTCTTTGACCCAGAAAAAGAGAGACCCTGGAGAACAGTGGTTTAACAGTGAGACCTCCAGCTTAGAAAGAAGCAGGAACATTTCTCACAAGATCCCTCCCCCAACACCAGGCTTAGCCCTTAGCCTAAAAGAGTCTACAAATTATACTGACGCCAACTCCACAGTCCCGGACACAAACACAATGGGCGGGTGTGGGCTATGGTTCCTGTTCAAGATCATCACTGAATTCTGAGATCCAAAGTCCAGATAAATCGTGAGCAAGGAAAGAGACTGACTTGATCCCAGTGGCAACTTTGTTTTCTCCCTCTTATCTAAGCGAGGCATTGGACCCTCTTGGCCCAGTGTGTTCCCAGTGCTGAGGCGCCAGCTGTGTTCCTGACCCTTGAATAAATCAGGGCCATGCAGAGTCTGGCTGGGCTCTGGACACATTTCCTGTCACAGCCTAGGGGAAACAGTTGGCCAAGAGAATCTGGTGTGGACTTTTGGCTGTTGGGGGATGAGGGCTCAGGAGACAGGAGGGGAGGGCACTCACAGTGCTAGAAAGGACTGTAGAGGGGGCGTGACTCCAGAGACAGACCGGGTGCCCTCAGGCAAGACAGAGGACTTGGAGCAGCTCTGAGCTCTGAGCCTCCAGGATGAGGCCGGCGCTTGCCCTGTGCCTCCTCTGTCCCGCGTTCTGGCCCAAGCCAGGGAGTGGCGAGCACCCTACGGCAGATCGCGCTGCCTGTTTGGCCTTGGGGGCTTGCTACAGCCTGCACCACGCTACCATCAAGCGGAGGGCAGCAGAGGAGGCCTGCAGTCTGCGCGGCGGGACTCTCAGCACCGTACACTCAGGCTCCGAGCTGCGTGCCGTGCTCACTCTCTTGCGTGCAGGTCCCGGGCCTGGCGGAGGCTCCAAGAACCTTCTGTTCTGGGTGGCTCTGGAGCGCGGCCGTTCCCAATGCACCCTGGAAAAAGAGCCTTTGAGGGGTTTCTCCTGGCTATACCCAGACGGGAGAGACTCGGAGGAGTACACACTGCCGTGGGTGGAGGAGCCACAACTTTCTTGCGCTGTACGAAAGTGCGCCGTGCTCCAGGCTACCGGAGGAGTGGAGCCTGCAGGCTGGAAGGAGATGCGCTGCCACCTGCGCGCAGACGGCTACCTGTGCAAGTACCAGTTTGAGGCTCTGTGCCCTGCGCCGCGCCAGGGAGCCGCCTCTAACTTGAGTTTCCAAGCCCCCTTCCGCCTGAGCAGCTCAGCGCTGGACTTCAGCCCTCCAGGGACCGAGGTGAGTGCGATGTGTCCTGGGGAGCTCTCAGTCCAGGCAACCTGCGTCCAGGAAGAGACAAGCGCACGCTGGGACGGGCTTTCCCCCGGGTCCATGCTCTGCCCCTGCCTTGGGAGGTACCTTCTTGCTGGCAAGTGCGTGGAGCTCCCTGAATGCCTAGACCACTTGGGAGACTTCACTTGTGAATGTGCCCCCGGCTTTGAACTAGGGGAGGACAGACGCTCTTGTGAGACCAAAAGGAAAGGACAGCTAACCCCTGAGGGGACCAAGCTGCCCATCAAGCATGTTTCAGCCACTCCAGCCAGCCCTATGACAAACAGAACACCGCCAGGCCAGGTTCATGAGATGCCCCAGGTCACCGGACAAGACAGTTTTGGAACATCTGTTCCAGAGATTCTTCAATGGGGAACACAGAGTACTTTACCTACTCTTCAAAAGACCCCACAAACCAAGCCAAAAGCCACAGTCACTCCATCAGAAAGCATGATCCCCACGTTAACCTACACATCTTCTTCCCCCTCGTTCTCCCCGACTTTCAACTTCTCCTCCACAGTGGTCTTCATACTTGTGAGCATAGCAGTAATAGTATTAGTAATTTTAACCATGACAGTGCTGGGACTTTTCAAACTCTGCTTCCACAAGAGCCTCTCCTCCCGGACCAGCAAAGGAGCTTTGGACTCACGCTGTGTGGAAAGTGATGCTGAGGCCACTGCTTTGCGCCACAACTCTGACAATGGAGTAAAGGTTGGGGACTGTGGCCTTCGGGGCCGAGCTGAGGGTTCTTCACTGACTGAGGCCTCTCTTGGCTCAGGGGACACTTAGAGAAATAGCTCAGTGCTCACACTTTGTGTAGACTTCTTCAATTCCAATTAACGGGGAACAAGATTTCTGCAATGATTCCTTCAGATGTTCCCCTTCCCATAAATTCTCTTTCCTCCACCAAGGAACTAAATCCGAAAGGCATCCTCATTCCCTGAAAGTGAAAGAGGTGGAGGCCTTCTGCTGGCACTAGAGGACAGAGTGGATAAAGGGAGCAGGCATTTTCTTGGGCTCTGGGGGAGTTTGGAGAAGTGTCCGATTATTTCCAGTACTGGAAGGAAAAGAAAAAAAAAAAAAACAATATATTTTCGAATGTTTATTTTCATCAAAATGAGAAGGAAATGTCTATATTATTCAGGCTAGGAATATATTAGCTTGAAATTTTACATTCAAATAATAAAACATTGCTGAGAACCTAGACTAAAATGTGTTTGACTTTTGCAAACAGGGATGTTTAGGAGTATAGCATGCTGAGGAGAGCGAATGGCTACAGGGTACACTCTGCACTTTGACAGGAAGTCTATATGTCCTAGCTCTTTCAGAATGGGTAAAGTTTCCTTTTATTCTTTTATCCTTTGTTTTCAAAGTCACTGTGACAGTGTGCTCTGCTATAAATCCTAAGTCCAATGTTGCCAGTTTCTGACTCTAGAAGCAAATCACAGTTGACCACCAATCTGACTGTTTGCTGTGTGTCCTTGCCCAGAGAAACAAATGATTTGTGTCTTCCTTCTCCAATGCTTATGCTCTCCAGTGTAATGACTTTTCTCTTCAGACCACCTTGTAGAGATCAGGATGCCGACCCTCACTTCTAATTATGATGCTGTTAATTCTCAATTACCACGTTAATGCTAAGTATTGATTTGAAGTCTTCTGGGTGCATTAAAGCAAAGGAAGTTTGGCTTTTTCCAAAGTTGCTAGATTCTCATGCCCTATTTATTCCACGGGAGAGGGAAGTGACTTGAATGTCAAGTCACTTCTGTTTCTTCTCAATAGAGTGTAAATACAATGACAATGTGTGTGCATCAGGCGGTGGCTACAATTGAACCAGAGTCATGACAGGCAAAACTAAGGGAAACAGCTTTCCATAGAATTAATAATGTATAAAATAAATAATAAATAAAAATCTATCATCATATTATGACTTGCGGTATTAACAAATAATAAAATTCACACATTCAGGTGGTAAATAATTAAGGCATAATAAAAATAAATGATCTGGTGAAATCCAAAGGCCTTGGAGAATATTTTTGTTACATTAGTGTGCTGAATTTTTTTTTTTAAGTGTTGTGAAGTTGGTGTGTGAAGAGAAATAAACTTACTCATGGGAGAAAATGAAAGTAAGATAAAACTTGGGCTATATTTTTCTAGAATCGTTTTTATTCACTAGATTATACTGAGGGTTGATTTAAAAATAACCAATAGTAAAATAATTCAGAAAATTAAGAGCGCTTTTACATTCTAAATACAAAACTATGTGTCTAATATTGTATCACTAAAGGAATAAATTGAAAGAGGGCTTGCTTCATATGTTGAATATGATTTTAAATAGTTGCAATTAAATAAAATCACAAATAAATGCAAATTAACAACTGTTAAGACTCTTCAATTCGAAGCTGAAACTAACAGTTATGTGGGTGAGTGGCTCAGCCCATCTTCCTCAACTGGTTCAGTTTTGCTTGTTCTTAGACTTACAGCTGTCCTCTCCACGATATGATTTCTCAAGAGTGGTGACAACTATTCTAGTACAATATATCCTGTTTGAGTTTATAGCTTGGGAAATAGCCTCATCTATAAGTGGACTGAACACACATATCACACACATATACATATGCACATATATGCTTATATGGACATATATACATACATGCATAACTAAGTGCATGTGTATATGTGTATATGCGTATATGTAAACATTTTGTTTTAAAGAATGTGCTTATAGTAGCCTTTCAGTAAAGTAGAGCATTCATCATTAACTCATCACACAATATGCAGCAGATGATAGTGTGGATCTAGGGCATTAAATGTCCTATGTTGAAAAAAGAAACCATGTCACTCCAATTACTTGGCTATTGTCCCATGTAATTCACTGATCAGAGAAGAATTTAAAAAAAAAAACATTCTTTGTTGATATCTTAAAGTATTTCTTGAAAGACAAGGCAACAAAGAACTTCCTTTGATTTCTGGCTGTGGTGGTGACTTCCAAATGTGTTGATTCAATGGCAGAATATAGCCAGCCACAATCTCTTGAGTCTATTTGCAGGTAGGGGTAATGTTCTTTCTACTACTCCTCTACTTTCTATTATTTTCTCAACATGTTTGAGGGTAATTTCTTTGTTTGTTAAAGCCTTTTGCTTTCACACCCATCTTTCCCACTCACCCATATCCTTACAATTAAACATGCACTCTTTCTTACAGTCTTTCTTTCTATTCTAAACTCTGCCATTGTTTTACACAATAATATATTTTTTGCATAAAGTATAATGCACATTCACTTCAGTTTTTTTATCTTTCATACCCAGTGACCTCCATTTCATTTTAGTTATCCATTCTATACCCACACAAATTAAGATTCTGAAATTTTTTTCCCCAGACCTCAAAGTCAGACCTTCATGTGCAAATGTTAAAACTCGTGCTTTAATGAATTTGGCTGTGATTAGAAGCAAATGGTTGCTGTTTGAACTTTGACATTTTTCCTTTCATAAATTAATAAGCCTTATAAAGAAAATTAGCCTGAGATCGAACCATTCTTTTAATTGTTTAATATCTATTGACATTGCAAGTTTATTAAAAACAGTTGTTTTGCATGAATGTTGAAGGGTTAACCAACAACCAGCAGGTTCACAACAAGGTTCAATGATGTAAAGCTTGGTCCACAGGAGGAAATTCATATGACCAAGAATCATGGCTGGGGAACTAATAAACACCAGGCCAGAACCAAGTACCACTATTTTGCTAAACAAATACAGTATCAAACCTTCCAAATACTTGTAATCATAGATCAGTGAAGCACCTACCCTCTCATTAGGGAAGATTTCTGCAATGGATGGCGGTTAACATAGAAACTTACACGTAGTCAAAATGCAAAGAATAAGTATTCTTTCTTTGTTTTTGTTATTTATTTGAGCCATGGATTGTAATGTAAGCAGAGTTTTTTAGACCATCAGCAAATACAATAATGACAAGAAGACCTTTATATTTATTATAACCTTTTGGCATTATAGCTGGGCAAATTCTCAGCTATTCTAACCTTATTATACTAGCCTGGCCTATTTTCCACCACATGGCTCCTTACCTGCCATTTTAGTCTCATTCTGGAACCTGCTTCTTCATCCATGTCCCAGTGTTGACTCCTCTCTCTGGTTCCCACCTGAAACCCTCTCTCTGGGCCTAGAAGTTCTGCCTAACTCTCCAATCCAGCTATTGGTTGTTCAGCTCTTTATTTAACCAATCAGAAAGTGATGGAGAACAGTGTTTACAAAATACTAAGACAAGATTTACTTCATAATAATTACAATACTAAAGTCTTGCCCATAATTAGATCTCTGCCAGAAGAGAAATTAGCATATCAATAATGCAGAGATAATCTTTACACAGTGCACAAAAACATCACTCCAACATTAAAAGTCATTTAATTTCACTAATTATTAGTTTTGATGATCTTTTATTCTTGATTTGTACTTGTTATTAGTTAACAATTTTAATAAAGTACACTTAGCATAATATAATTCTCCTATTGGAAGTATAATAAAAATGTTGTACATTTACAAAATGGTGGAATCATCATTATAAATAAGCTTTAAAAATTTGTTTAACCATACTTTTTAAGCACAATAATTTTTATTGGTTCACATTAATTGTGGAAATTAATAGGATTCACAGTTAAATTCTCAACCATGTTGTGTATAGATCACATCTGTTGTTATCTACTCCAGAATTTATTTAGCCATTCATCTGTTCAAGTCCTTTGGGCTATGTCCTGGCTATTGAGAACAGTGCTGAAATAGGCTTAGGTTTGCAGGTACCTTTTTTGTATGTTGATTTTATTTCCTTTGGATTTGTACCCAACAGTAGTACAGCTGGTTTGTATAACATTTCTACTTTTAGGTATGAAGTTTCCACAGTGGTTGTACTAATTTATATTTCCACCAAAAGTGTGCAAGAATTCCTTCTTCTTCACATCTTCATCATCATTTGTTGTTTTGATTATTGTTATTATTATTAATGATAATAATTATTTCACAATTCTTACATATAAATATGATAATAATTTAACATAACTCATAGCTATTCTAATCTAGATAATAAGATAATAACTCATTATAGAATTGCTTTGTGATTTTCTGATGCCTAATGACATGGAGTAATTTTTTATAAATTAATAATCATTTGTATTTCTTCTCCAAAATGTGTCTATTCATATCTTCTGCACAGTTTTAATAAGATTACCTATTTGCTATTGTTTATATCCTTTGGATATTAGCCTGTTTTCATATAGCTGGGCCACACTTTCTCCTACTGGAAGGTTGTTTCTTCACTCTGTTAATGAAATACAGAAGTTTCATTATACAAAAGCTTTTTTGGTATGTTGTGACAGTCTTTGCAAATATTTAATTTTTTTCCTCTGTTCTTTGCAGACTTAGACAGGAAATTATTACATATATCAAAATCATGAAGTGTTTAGCTATACTTTCCTCTAGTGGTTGTAGAATAAAAGGTTTTTTTTATCAATTTTAAATTGATTTTTGTACAAGGTGATAGATAGGTGTCAGGATTTAATCTTTTGCCAGAACTACTTGTAGAAGAGGTCGACACTTTCTTAGTGCATGTTCTTGGAATGTTTGCCTAAAATTAGGTAGCTGAAAATTGTTTGTTTGTATCTTATATTTTCTGTTCTGTTTCATTAGTTTATATGCCTGTTCTTGGGCCAACACAATGATTTATTTTTACTGAGGTTGTATGGTGTGTCTTAAAATCAGTTATTATTATACATCCAACTTTGTTCTTTTCACTCAAGATTGCTTTGCCTACACAGGATCTTTTTTAATGTCTTACAAATTTTAAGATTGTTTTCCTAGTTATATAAGGAATGTCATTGATATTTATATCACAGGTGTTGTGTTGAATATATAAATCATTTTGAGTAATATGGATATTTTAACAATATTGATTATTCTAGTTCATGAACATGGGAGGCCTTTCTGTCATCTAGTTTTAGTCATTGTTATATAATGTAAAGTCTTGTTATTCATTGTAAAGTCTTTCACTACCTTGTTAAGTTTACTTCTATGTTGTTTTGAACATGTGTATATGTCTCTTTTAAATTGTATTGCCTTTATAATTTATTTTGCAGCAAATTCACTATTGCTGTCTAGATGTTAACTAAATTCATTTTTCATTTTTGATGGAATCCTTAGCTTTTACTATGTGTACAATCATATCATCTACAAACAGTGGCAAATTGATCTCCTTCCCTACTAATTCTATGTCTTTTATTTCTTTCTCTTGACTAATGGTTTGTCTAAAGCTTCTAGTAGTAGAATGGATAAAAACAGTGGGTATAGATGCTAATGCTATAGGTCTTCCCTTCTGTTCTTATATCCAATATGATATTGGTTATGGGCTAGACATGTTAAGGCCTTTATTATGTTCAGATACTTGATCTTTGTAGGCTTAAATTTTCCAACTTACCTACTTTATTGAGGGTTCTTAAGTTCTTATACCTCCCTTCCACCCACTAACAGAGGTAGGAGAGAAAGAAGATTATTAGGTAAAGGGAGTTGTAGACCTTTTTAGAAGTAGTTCCTTGGTATGAGTCCACTCTTCGTTGTCTGGACACCAGCAGTCCAGTCCACAGGAACAACACAAATCAGCATGATTCAGAAGATTGGGACACAAGACTCAGCTGGATCACCCCCGAAAATTCTCTGGAATGTTTCTCTTTGGGAAGTCAAGCGTTGAAGCATGAAGATCAGTACAACGATGTCGATCCAAAAAGTCGATCCACTGTCTGTGGGCTTCTATGCATTTCCTCTCCTCAGAGTACACCCACGGATGTTCTCAGCTGACCAAAGCCACTCCTCTCACCCAAGTCAGCTTGCAGAAAAACATGACATATCTTCTCACAAGACAGTTTCTAGAAAAACATCAAATAAGTCTTCAAAGTAACCAGAAACTTCCACTTTAGATCTTCCTATGCCTAATTTGTTCATGAATTTTATCATTAATACTTAGTCTTATTAAATTATTTCATGCATATAGAGATTATCACATAATTTTAATTTTATAGTCTTTTGATTCAATTTGATAAATTGTGGCTAAAATTTCGCCTATTTCTTCTAGATTTTCCAGTTTAATAGCATGTAGTTCTCCAAAGTAACCCCTAACAACCTGAATTTGTGTAGTATTACTTGCAGTATCTCCCTTTGCATCTTTAATATTTAAAAAACTTTTTCTCGATTCTTTGTGAGTTTCACATTATGTACCCCAATCCCACTCATCTCCCTGTCCCTTCTTATCTGCCCTTTCAACTCTCCCCAAAGATAGATAGATAAATAAATAAACAAACAAACAAATAAATAATCTCATTGTGGAAGCTGCAGTGTGTCACAGTGTGTCACACACCACGTCCTTTTGTTAACTTTTTTAAACTTTTATTAATTACAGTTTATTCACTTTGTATCCCCCCATAAGCCCCTCCCTCCTCCCCTCCCAATCCCGCCTTCCCTCCTCCTTCTTCACGAATGCCCCTCCCCAAGTCCACTGATAGGGGAGGTCCTCCTCTCCTTCCTTCTGATCTTAGTCTATCAGATCTCATCATGTCATCTTCTGTGGCCTGGTAAGGCTGCTCCCCCCTCAGGGGGAGGTGATCAAAGAGCAGGCCAATCAGTTCATGTCAGAGGCAAGTTTGCTAAGCTGAGAATTATTCCTCACACCTGTAAAATGCAACACCAACACTTGTGTGGTTTGGGGAGGAAGGTTCTATAAGTCAAGGATAGCCTGGGTAAAGGAGGGGAAAGATGAGAAGGGGGAGAAGAAAGAGGAGAAAGTGGTAGAGGAGAAGGAGTATTAGAGAAGAATAAGGAGGAAGAGAAGGCTGCAACCAAGTTCAACACAATTTGTATCACAGATTTTAAAACAAAGTAGAAAATACACGGAGATAAATAAAAGGAGCAAGTAAATGTGATGCTGTTAGTTAGTTTGTATGAGCTAGCACAGAAGTGAATGACATGGGCCTTTAATCAGCTTTCAAGGACAAAGAAAAATTTTCTGGTAAAACAAATTTAACATCTGTTGAGCCGCAGATTCTAACTATTGCAGATGATGGAGACTGAGAAATTGTGTGTTCAGATTAGCACAGTGGAATCTTGTTATTTGTGTCATTTGTCAAGAAAAAAAAATTGTCAAGAAGGAATAGGTAGTACATGGATAAATACTAACCATCCTCTTGGCCTTTCATCTCACATTACATTCTTTTGTCCACACATCTTTATTTGCAAATGTTCATTGCAATGAATCTATGTTCTAGTTCTGGCTTCTGCTACACTATCCATACTGGATCCTCATGGGGAATCTTCTCGGATATCCTGTTTTTGCCCTGTGTCTTGAAGATCCTGCATCTTTGGATGTTCAGGACTGGCTCTTCATGTGCTCCAGCAATTCATAGATGTTGGGGTGAGCCAACTCAAAGTCCTGGCTCTGTCTCTGAGTGGTAGCTGAGCTGATCAGCCACCAGCTCTCTCACACCAATACCACCATGCCCAGCTCTCCAGCATTGCCTCTGCTAGCTCACCCCAGTGCTGCAGCTGGAAAAGAGCAGGACCAGCTCTTCCACCCTCATGACCTCACGGCCAGCTCTCCCACCTGCCAAAGGTGATGAGGAGCAATGGGCTAGGAAGGCATCGCTCCCTTGCCCATGCCGACTCATGGTTAGATACGGGGTGAGGGTGAGGTCAGACTCCAACACTCAAACCCTCTCGCTGGCTCTCCTGCTCCTCTGCTGCCTGGGCATGATGAAGAGCCTGCTCTCGCAAGTTCTGCAGCAAGTGAGGGTCAAGGCCAGCTCACGACCTTGGGGCTGGCTTTTTGCCTGCAGCAAGGTGCAAAGAATGAGGGGGCAAGAGAATCTCTCTCTTGCCCAAACCACCACCACTAGGCAGAAGAGGGGTGGAGCCAGCTCTCCAGTATTTATGTACTCAGGGCCGGATCTCCTTCATCCTAGCCACCAGGGCCAGCTCTACAGTGTTGCCAAGGTAAGGTGCAGGGTGCAGGGCCCAGGGCCCACTCTCCTCAGTTCTGCAGCTGGAGAGGGGTTAGGGCTAGCTCTCCAGAGTGCCACAGCTAGTAAGAGGTGGAACCAGCTCTGCACAGCCCTTGAAAATCTACACAGTCCCAGGTGGCAGCCCAGACCAGAGACGTCCGCTTGAACTTTGGTGGTAGCATGGACCATGGACATCAACACAGTTCCCTGCTGCACGGCCACAGACCCAGGCATGACCCTCCAACTGTTTATTTCATTAGTCATTGTATTGAGTATTCAGACTCTAGTTCATGCATAAATATATGATTATAATTATTTCTTTTCTTCTAGTAATTTTAGGTAAAGTTTACTCTTGTTTTTCTAAGATTCAGATTCATTATTATATCATTGGATTAAGATTTCTTCTGTTTTTTAACATGGTCAAATGCTATAAGCTTCTTTCTCAGTATTCAGACCCAGACTCTTACTGGGTCTCCCAGAGTTTGTGTTTCCATTTTTATTTGTCCCAAGAATATTTTTTTTAGTTTTCTGACTTACTTCTTTGATAACTCTCTATTTATAAAGGTGTTCAATATAATATGACTTGATATTATAAAAGTAAGTCCTTCCTTGTCCATTTGTTTGTACGATTTTTCGTACTTCTGACTACTATTTTTGTGTTTCATTCCATTGTGATCAGAAAAGGCACAGGATACAGTTTCATTTTTCTTGAAATGGTCAAATTTGTTTTGTACGCTGACAAAATTGTCTATTTTAGAGATGGTTCTCTGCACTAGTGCAAAGAATGTATATATTCTTCAATCACCAATAGACTTCTCTGAAATATCTGTTAAGTCAATTTAATCGATAGTATAATTTGACTATGCAGTTTCTTTATTGACTTGTAGGCTTAAGTTTTTCAAAAACTTACCATATTTAGGGTTCTATAATGCTTTTACCTCCCTTCCAGCCTACTAACCAGAGTTAGGGGTGAAAGAAGATTATTAGGAAAAGGGAGTTGGGGATTTTTTAGACATAATTCCTTGGTGTTAGTCTACTCTTCATTATCCAGATACAAGCAGTCCAGTTCAAAATCCAATACCAAACAGCAATACGAATCAGCACGATTCAGCAGAAACAGCAAACTCCACCGACTTGGAACCAGTCATTAAAAGCCACATGACTCTATTGGATTGCCACAAAAAATTCTCTGATATGGAGTGCTTCTCTCCATGAAGTGAAGTGTAGAAAAGCAAAGACCAACAAAACAATATGCACCTTAAAAAAATAGTAATGAAAAGATGTTCTTTCCGTATGACAGGAGTCTACTGAAGGCATCTGAAAGACTCTAACTAATAGTGTTTTCAAAGCAGATACAAAGACTCATAACCAAACCTTCAGCTGAGTACAGGGAATCATATGAAAGAAGGGAAGTTAGTATGATGGGGAAAGGGTAGGAGCTCCACAAGGACCAAATACATCTGGGCACAGGGTCTTTTCTGAGACTGACATTCAACCAAGGACCATGTATGGATATAACCTAGAACCTCTGCTCAGATGTAGCCCGTGGTAGCTCAGTATCCAATTGGTTTCCCATAGTAAGGGGAACAAGGACTATTTCTAACAGGAACTCAATGGCTGACTCTTTGACCTCCCCACCCCCCAAAGGAGGAGCAGTCCTGTTGGCCACAGAGGAGGACTTTGCAGCCAGTCCTGAAGATACCTGATAAAACAGGATCAGATGAATGGGGAGGAGGTCCCCCACTATCAGTGGACTTGGAAAGGGGCAGGGTGGAGATGAGGGAGGGAGAGTGGGATTGGGAGGGAAAGAGGGAGCAGGATACAGCTGGGATACAGAGTTAATAAAATGTAACTGATAAGAAAAAAATAAAATTAAAATAAAAAGAAAAGGTGTTCTCTCCCTGTCTGTGAGCTGCTATTTATCAGAGTCCATGCAAAGCTGTTTTTCCAGCTGACAAAAGCCACACTCCTTCTACGGGAATACTTTCAACAAATTAACACTCAGTCTCACATGTCTGTTTTGAGGTGACCAATATCATGTGCCCCCTCGTGAGTTTATTTTGGACTGAAGATGAACTAAAAATATTTTATTACATTGACTTTTGGTGGACCGAGATGAAGGACCCATTATTAGACCCTAGCTCTCCCACTGGATATAATGGTATTCAAAATATTGGGTACTCTAGCAGTAGATGCATATAAATATAATTGTTATTCCATATGAAGTTGAGAATTTTTCTTTCAAGGTCTGTAAAGAATTGTGTTGGTAATTTGATGGGAATTGCATTGAATCTGTAGATTGCTTTTGGTAAGATGGCCATTTTTACTATGTTAATCCTGCCAAGCTATGAACATGGGAGATCTTTCCATCTTCTCATGTCTTCTTCTGATTCTTTCTTCGGAGACTTGAAATTTTTTTCATACAAGTCTTTGACTTGCTTGGTTAGGGTTACACCGAGGTACTTTATGTCTTTTGTGGTTATTGTGAAGAGTGTTGTTTCCTCAATTTTTTTCTCAGCCTTTTGTCTTTTGTATGCAGAAGGGCTAGTGATTTTTTTTTTGAGTGAATTTTGTTTCTGGCCACTTTGCTGAAGTTGTTCATCAGCTGTAGGAATTCCCTGGTAGAATTTTTGGGGTCGGTCAGGTATACTATCATATCATCTGCAAATGGTGATAATTTGACTTCTTCCTTTCCAATTTGTATCCCCTTGATCTCCTTCAATTGTCTTATTGCTCTAGTAAGAATTTCCAGAACTATGTTGAAGAGATATGGAGAGAGTGGGCACCTTTGCCTTGTTCCTGACTTCAGTGGAATTGCTTTAAGTTTCTCTCCGTTTAGTTTGATGTTGGCTATAGGCTTGCTGTATATTGCCTTTACTATGTTTACATACATGCCTTGTAAAACAACCTTCTACAGTAAAAGATCTTCTGGAGGCATCTCCATCCCTGATATCAAGCTGTACTATAGAACAACAGTAATAAAAACTGCATGACACTGGCATAGAAACACACTGGTTGATCAACGAAACCGAATAAAAGACCCAGAAATAAACCCACACACTTATGGACACCTGATCTTTGATAAAGATGCCAAAACCATACAATGGAAAAAAAGATAACATCTTCAACAAATGGTGCTGGTCTAACTGGATGTCTACATGTAGAAAAATGCAAATAGATCCATACTTATCACCCTACACAAAACTAAAGTGCACGTGTATCAAAGACCTCAACATAAAACCAAACACATTAAATCAGTTAGAAGAAAAAGTGGGGAAGACCCTAGAACTCATTGGTACAGGAGACAACTTCCTGAACAGAACACCAATAGCACAGGCTCTAAGAGCAACAATCAATAAATGGAACCTCATGAAACTGAAAAGCTTCTGTAAAGCAAAGGACACCGTCCTCAAAACAAAACAACAGCCTATAGACTAGGAAAGAATCTTCACCAACCCTATATCTGACAGAGGGCTAATATCCAGTATATATAAAGAACTAAAGAAGGTGAAAAGCACCAAATCAAGTAATCCAATTAAAAAAATGGGGAACAAAGCTAAACAGAGAATTCTCAATAGAGGAATGTCAAATGGCAGAGAAACACTTAAAGAAATACTCAACATTATTAGCCATCAGGGAAATGCAAATCAAAACAACCCTGAGATTTCACCTTACACCCATCAGAATGGCCAATATCAAAACCTCAAGTGACATCTCATGCTGGAGAGGTTGTGGAGAAAGGGGAACCCTCCTCCACTGCCGGTGGGAATATAAACTGGTACAACCGCTTTGGAAATCTCAGACAACTAGAAATAGCGATTCCTCAAGATCCAGCTAGACCACTCCTAGGCATATATCCAAAAGAGACTCAAGTACACAAAAAGGACATTTGCTCAACCATGTTTGTAACAGCTTTATTTGTAATAGCCAGAAGCTGGCAACAACCCAGATGCCCCTCAACTGAAGAATGGATACAGAAATCATGGTACATCTACACAATGGAATATTACTCAGCAATGAAAAACAAGGAAATCATGAAATTTGCAGGTAAATGGTGGGATCTGGAAAGGATCATCCTGAGTGAGCTATCCCAGAAGCAGAGAGACACACACAGTATATACTCACTCATATAGACATATATTATAGGATAAACCTACTAAAATCTGTACACCTAAAGAAACTAATCAAGAGGGAGGACTCTGGCTAAAATGCTCAATCCCCACTCTGAAAGGCAAAGAGGATGGACACCAGAAAAAGAAGAAAACAGGAAACAAGTTAGGAGCCTCCTACAGAGGGCCTCTGAAAGGCTCTGCCCTGCAGACTATCAAAGCAAATGTTGAGACTTATGGGCAAACTTTGGGCAGCGTGCAGGGAATCTTAGGAAAGGCGTGGTAAATAATAGTAAGAGCTGGAAAGGACAGGAGGTCCACAAGGAGAGTAACACAACCAAAAAATTTGAGCACCGGGGTCTTTCATGAGACTCGTACCAAGTACCATGCATGGAGATAACCTAGAACCCCTGCACAGATGTAGACCATGGCAGTTCAGTGTCCAAGTGGTTCCATAGTAATGGGAACTGGGACTGCTTCTTACATGAACTGATAGGCCTGCTCTTTGATTACCTCCCTCTGAGGGGGGAGCAGCCTTACCAGGCCACAGAGGAAGACAATGCAGCCACTCCTGATGAGACCTAACAGACTAGGATCAGAAGGAAGAAAAAGAAACCCTACCCTACCAGTGGACTTTGGGAGGGGAGTGTATGGAGAAGGAGGAGGAAGGGAGGGGTTGGGAGGGGAGTGTATGGAGAAAGAGGAGGAAGGGAGGGGTTGGGAGGGGAGGAGGGAGGGAACTAGAAGAAGGATACAAAATAAATAAAGTATAATTAAAAATAATAAAAAATAAAAGAATTAGACAGCTAAATAAATAAATAAATAAATGTAATTGTTACGCCTTTCTGATGAATTAATTCTTTAATTATTATATGGAGGATTTCTTTCTTTATCTCTTTATGCTGTCTTTGTCTTAAGGTCTATTGTTCATGTTTATGTGTAGATATGCCTACTTATTCTTAGATTCCATTTGCTTAAGAGTATCATCTGCCACTTTCACACTCCCCTTCAGCCTATGTATGTTCTTCACCAGTTAGGTAAAGCTCTTATAGACAATGTTTTGTTAGGACTAGTATTTTTTTTTTTACCTGATCTCCCAAGCCAGTCTGTGTCTATTAATTGCAAAATTAAGAACATTTACCATCAACTGTAGTAGTGGAAGGTATGATCCATACCCTGAAATCTTACCAATATTCTTAGTGGTATTTGTTCATTTCCTTTTTTTTCTTTGTGGTTTTTTGTTTACTGAATTGATTCTTTTGTGTTTCTACTCTTCTAGCACAATCTTTATTTTCACATGCTATCATGATGTATGCATTCTTCTCACACTTTGGGGTATAAAACTCCCTTAAGCATAAGAACAGCTTTTGTAAAGCTGTTCTCATAGTTATAAATTCCCTTAGGTTTTGTTTTTCTTTGAATATCTCGACTTCACATGTGTTTTTGGAGAATATTCTAGCTGCCTACAGCATTGTTGTTTGGAGTTATTTTTCTTCAGGTCTTGAAATACATTATTCCATACCCACCTATCCTGTACTGTTTTGGTGGGGAATATGCTATTAGTCTTAGGTACTCCCTTTAAATATGACCTAAATACATTCGCTTTAGGATTTAAATTTTTTTTCTTGGTCTTGTACTTTTGATAGTTTGACAATTTAGTATATTTCATGGTCAAGATCAAATATATATATAGGTTATGTATATATTCTTATATAATTTCTTTTTTAATCAATTTGAAGTCTTTATAACTCATGTTATCCACTTGGATATCTCTGAATATATTCCAATATACACATAATATTTATCAAGTATCATATGTCTCCTTTTATATTCATTATGTTTATGCTGACATTAGCACCTCTGGTAAAATGGACACCTCTATCACTTCTGTGTGGTACTCTCTTGAAGCTGTGACTGGGTGTATCAGTTTTAGTGGTGCTGTCTACCTGTGTGATTTCTGGCTGTAACTTGTATCTCTGAGCAAATGTCTATCACTGTAAGAAGGAAATCTGTTGTCTGTAAAGGCCGTGAAAGAGGAGGGACATTCTAGCTTTGCAGACAGGTACAGTTCAGCAGTGTGTGTCATATACTTTGTATGGTTATTTCTATAATGGGAGAAGTGCCCTCTCTTGCAATGGAAGTTTCTTAGGCACTGTCAATTCTGACTGTGCTACTTGAATGAATATACAAACTTTTACCGTTTAAGAAGGTCTTTTCAATGATACAATTTGGGGGTCATTGTTTTTCTTTATTTTATTTCTATATTATATTTTATTTATTTCTCATTCATTTTGGTTATTTCATCACTTATTTTGTCCTTTTTCTAGTTTCTTAGAGTTAGAAGTTAGGTTGTGGAAATATTCATTTTTTAACATGTGAATGTACAGTATAATCCCCAACCCCAAGCAATTTTTTAGAGAAACCCAAAAATTTGGCCATGTTATGGTATCACTTGATCTCTAGGATAGTTTGTAATTTTCTTAGTGACTGTTCTTTTAGTACAACAGATACTTCAGATAGTCATGTTTAATTCTGGTATATTTAGACACCAAAATTTTTTCCTATAGCATTTTAGTATTTCTTTGTACTATCAAATGTATTTTATAGTTTCATTCTCTTCCGTGAACCTACTTTTGTGTTGTGGTTGATCTTGGAGCCAGAGAAAAACTCCATGGCTGCTTGAAACAACTCTGTATTCAATAGTTGTTTGGTAATATTCTTCAATAGTTGTTTGGTAATATTCCTCTGTTAGGCCAGTGCGTTCATACTGTTTGCAAGTCTTATTTTGTGTGACCTTTTTTTTAATTTTATTTTTAATTAAGCTGCTTTAGCTGTTATTTAGATGGTATCTACTGTTGCCCATTTTCCCCTTCAGTTCTGCCAGGCTATTTATTATTCATTTGGGTGTTCTGTTAGTTACATGCAAGTTTATAATGACTATTTCTTAATAGATGAGCCCTTACCTTACTATAAAATGTCTCCCCTTTAACTTTAGTGAGAGATTTTTTTTTTTGTCTCTCTGTTTTAAAGGCTATATATTTTGATATTAACTTTGCATCTCTAGCTGTCTTGTGGACATTTCTTTTCTTAATTAATTAAGTAAGTAATGCAGTTTACATCCTTATCATAGCCCTCTCACTCCTCTCCTCCCAGTCCAATCTTCCTTTCCTCTTCCTCTATTCTGCCCTCTCCAAACCCACCTCAGCACACCAAATCATATCAGGACTAAGTATATCCTCTTTCCTTTTGGCTTAGCGAGGCAGCTCCTCCAGGGAGACATGATTAAAACAAAACAAACAAACAAACAAACAAAATGCAGGCAACAGAGTCCATTTCAGAGACAGCCCTGGCTCCCCTTACTAGGAATCCCACATGAAGCTGGAGATGGCTATCAGCTACATCTAGGTAGGGCCATTTCATTTTACGGCCATTTCTTTTTTTATTTCTTTTTCTTTTTTCCTTTATTAATTACACTTATTCACTTTGTATCCCCCTGTGGTTCCCTCCCTCCTCCCATCCCAATCCCTCTCTTCTTCTACCCTCTGCATGCATGCCCCTCCCCAAGTTCACTGATAGGGGAGGACTTCTTTTCCTTCCTTCTGATCCTAGTCAATTAGGTCTCATCAGGGGTGGCTGTGTTGTCTTCTTCTGTGACCTGGTAATGCTGCTTCCCCCTCAGGGGGAGGTAATTAAAGAGCAGGCCAATCAGTTCATGTCAGAGACAATGGAACCCACTTGGATGCTGAACTTCCATGGGCTACATCTGTGCAGGGGTCTTAGGTTATCTCCATGCATAGTCCTTGGTTGGAGTATTAGTCTCAGGAAAGACCCCTATACGAAGATTTTTTGGTTCTGTTGTTCTCCTTGTGGAGTTCCTGTCCTCTCCAGATCTTACTGTTTCCCACTTCTTTCCTAAGATTCCCTGCACTCTGCCCAAAGGTTAGCCATAAGTCTCAGCATCTGCATTGATAGTCTGCAGGGCAGAGCCTTTCAGAGGGCCTCTGTGTCAGGCTCCTGACTTCTTCCCTCTTTTCTCCTTCTTCTGATGTCCATTCTCTTTGCCTTTCTTGACAAAACGACTGCCTACAGATTGGGAAAGGAGCTTCACCAACCCTATGTCTAACAGAGGACTAATATCCAGTATATATAAAGAACTAAAGAAATTAAACAGCAACAAATCAAGTAATCCAATTAAAAAATGGGGAACAGCGCTAAACAGAGAATTCTCAATAGAGGAATATTGAATGGCAGAGAAACACTTAAAGAAGTGTTCAGCGTCCTTAGTCATAGGGAAATGCAAATCAAAACGACCCTAAGATTTCACCTTAAAACCATCAGAATGCCTAAGATCAAAAACCTCAAGTGACAACACATGCTGGAGAGGTTGTGGGGAAAGGAGAACCCTCCTCCACTGCTGGTGGGAATGTAAACTTGTTCAACCACTCTGGAAAGCAATCTGGCGTTTCTCTAGATTTTTTCAGGTTTGTTTCTAAGTTATTTGTAGTAGGATAGAATTATGTGTTAGACGTCATTCAAAAACTTTTGAAAGACCCCTGTGCTCAGATTTTTTGGTTATGGCCATTTCTTAAATGATGCATTTTTCCATCTCCTTTAGTTTCTGACCACATTGTGCTTTGGTATGTAGCACATCTCTCATTAGAAAGCATGTATGACTAGCCTCATGGTGCAAAGGCAGCATGTCTGATTCCAGATCAGAAAGCACGTATTTGCACCATCGTATGAACACATTCTATAATCTCTATCTTCTAATTTGAATGTTTCATGTTATTAAATATAAGACAGGTTTGTACAAACTGTTGTCTCTTTGCTTTCTGCATGCCTTGTGTATTTTAAGACCTTCTAGTCCTCTACTATTGCATTGTTTTATGTTAAATATTTTCTAGAAATCCAGTTCAGTTCTTTAGTTGTTCTTTGCTTTTGTAAACATTTTAAAATATATTACATAAGAATAGTAATATTTTAACCTAAAAGCTATATAATGAGGATTAATATAATTTTAACAGTGCATAAAAATTCTCTCCAATATTATATTATATTATATTATATTATATTATATTATATTATATTATATCATATCATATTATTATTCTGTATCATCTTCATGTTATTATTGTCAAGGTATATATTTATATAACATTATCATGCTTTTATAATTACTGCCTTATGCAATTTATTTAAAGAAGAAGATAAATATGGTAGGAAAAACAAATTTATGTTTTTATATTTATTTGTACGTTTTTAAATATTTTTAAATTTTATTTAAATATTTATTTATATATTTAGTGAGTGTGTGTGTGTGTGTGTGTGTGTGTGTGTGTCTGTATGTGTGTCTGTGTCTGTGTGTGTGCATGTGTGCTATGGTAGGGAACAATGTACTGGAGCCAGTTATCTCCTTCTACAATATTGGTCTACAGGATTAAACTCAAGTCACCAAAAAATCCTTTACTTATTGAGATATCTTTCCCCACTTAAACTTTTTACCAATATTTTTTCTTGTTATATATGTGTGTGTGTGTATTTAAATCTAGATTTCACATATGAAATAAAACAGTGATATTTACCATTCTGAGTCTTGATTATTTCACTAAAAATGTTAATCTTCAGTGCCATCCATTTTTCTGTAAATGAAACAGCTCCTTCAGAGTTTGCATCATGGAGTTATGTTAAATTCTGTCAAAGGCTCTCTGCATCGCTTGGAATGATCATGCAACTACTGTCACTAAGTTTTCATGATGTGTGTTGGTTTGACTATGCTAAGCAAGATTTCCATCCCTATAATGAAAACAATTTGATTATACTATATGTTGTTTTTATATTCATTGTTGAATTTTATTTGTAAGTAAATTATTGCAAAGTTTTGTAGTCAATGTTATTTAGGGAAACTGGTCTACAGTTTTCTTTCATCCTATCACTGGGTATTGGAGTAATATCTTTTGGCTTCATAGAATGAGTTTGCTAATGTTTCTTTCTTTTTTTTTTTTTTTAATTTTACAGAAGAGTTTGAGAAGAATCTGTATTACCTTTTCTTTCTTTTTCTCCTCACTACTGAGCAGTTAATCTTTCAGCTGGTATAAGCCCATCCCCATACAAGTAGTCTACCCACAAGCTACATCCACAGTTGCTTTATTCTTTTTATATTGATACAGGGTTTGTCATGTTGGTAGGCTAGCCTTGAACATGCGAATGTCATGTGTAAGCCTCTTGAGCACTTGAAACTATGCATGATAGCATCATGCCTAGCAAAAATCTTTTTAAAAGTCTTATGAATCCATCCAGTGAATCATTCAAGTTCTGAAATTTTCATTGCTGGGAGATTTTTTTTATTACTAAGTGAATCTCATTGCTTGTTATGTAAATACTTGTTTATATCCTCTTGATTTAACTTTAGTAGGTCATATGTGTCTAGGAATTTGTTTATTTCTGCTGCATTTTTCAATTTTTTGGAAAGTAACTTCTTCATGAATTTTGTTAGTATCTGTGATAATGTCTCCCTTTTCTTACACAATCTTAATCATTTGGTTTTTCTTTACTTTCTTTTGGTTCATTTGTCCATAGATTTGTAACTCTTGCTTATCTTTTTAAACATCCATATGTATGTTTGATTGATTCTATACACTAGTGGAATACTAGAAAACATAGGGGTGGGGTAGAAACAGAGTAGACTATAAGGTGAAAAGGCTCACTTATCTTAACAAAATTTGGCTATTTTTCTTTAAAAAAAAGGGGGGGATGTTTTTGTACTGATCCAAGCCCTTGTCTAATTACTAGAAGTCTGCAAAAATTGATTTTAATGATTTATTTTAGCAGATTCCTCATTGTTTTTAAAGAGGAACAGATTTTCAGAGGAAGACAAGAGATGTCCCAGAGGCTAAATATATGTCCTGTCCTTACAGAGACAGAATTTGGTTCCAAGCTTCCAGACCCAGGGGATTCAGCACCTCTTCTGGTCTCCATGAGTACTACATGAATGTGCAAAAACTACTCTGGAGACACGCAGGCATAAGTATTATGAAAAGAAAAATAAATGATGATGAGGTTATTTTCAGAAAAACTCATGTTACAACTGGCAGTTCCACCTGGATGTACTTTGAGATGCCATCTCTACGCTTTTTCAGTCTGTAAGGTTCCCCAATTCTTCACTGATTTCTAAGATATCCACAATTTCAAAGATTATCTGTCATTTATTCTATGTAATGTCCCTGTATTAAGACTTAGTTCCTCATTCAGGTCACATAGTATCAGAATTGTGTTTTGTTCACTTTCGTCCAAGAATTTGCCACAGGGTTTCAGCTTTTTGCATCATTCTTGTTGTTAGGTTTGGTCACGCAGTGAGGGTGCCACCTAAAAGACTTAGCCTTGTAAATTCTTCCTTTGAAATTAAGAAATGTTCTAGGGATCTAATTTGCAGTTTTATTATTTTCATGTGGTATCAGTATGGGTTCATGTATTTCTACTTTATCTAATAAGTTACTGTAATTCTTTAGTTCGATATTCCAGGTGGCTCACACATTTACAGTGTGATCTACTAGTTGTCTTCCCTGTCATTCTAATAGTTCTCCCAAATATTTTGGGTATTTACTTGCTTTCAGACTTTAAGACATTTGTCCAGGCTTGTTTTTGTGTTTTTATTACTCAAACTAAGAAGATTTGATTAATTTTGGAGAAAGATTCTAACCAGGAAACATGATTGTGCCTAGTTACAGTCATTTGTACATGTCTACATGGGAAAGTCTTGAGGATTAGATACTGTGCTTTATGTGTAAAGACACACATATGCAATCTTGGATGCAAATGCTAATTAGTCCTTATATTTTCCATTTGTGCGTTCTCTTTCATTAGAAACCATGAGTCACACCAATAACTGTATTTCTAACATACAACCTTAGCTTATGCCTTATGTTTCTCTCTGTGTACCTCACCTCCATTAAAGAGACTCTCCTCATAGCACATGCACTCTGGGCTCCCACGCTGTGCTCAGGCACCAACATTCTGCTTTTTTCTCCCGTGGTTCTTTCTGTTGTCATGGACACTGACTTTACTTCTTAAGTCTGTTTGTTTTGCTTTGTTTTGAGTGGGTGGATGCTTAAATCACCAGCTTTTTAACTTGCATGGCAAGTATCTAACGACTATCTAGAAGATTAAGTGTGTGCTATCACTCTATTTTATTTATTATTTATTTATTTATTTATTTATTTATTTATTTATTTTAATAATTACAGTTTATTCACTTTGTATCCCAACTGTAGCTCCCTCCCTCACCCCCTCCAAATCCCATCCTACCTTACTCTTCTCCTCCCATGCCCCTCTCCAAGTCCACTGATAGGGGAGGTTCTCCTCCCCTTCCCTCTGATCCTACCCTGTCAGGTCTCATCAGGACTGGCTGCATTGTCTTCCTCTGTGGCCTGGTAAGGCTGTTCCCCTCTCAGGGGAAGGTGATCAAAGAGCCAGACCACAAGTTCATGTCAGAGACATTCCCTGTCCACCTTACTAGGGAACCCACTCGGACACTGAACTGCCATGGGCTACATCTGTGCAAGGGTTCTAGGTTATCTCCAAGCATGGTCCTTGGCTGGAGTATCATTCTCAGAAAAGACCCCTGTGACCAGATTTTTTGGTTCTGTTTCTCTCCTTGTGGAACTCCTGTCCCATTCAGGTCTTTCTATCTCTCCCTTCTTTCAAAAGATTCCCTGTACTCTGCCCAAAGTTTGGCTATGAGTCTCAGCACCTGCTATGATACCAAGCTGGATGGAGATCATTCTATTATAAATGTAATGGAAACACATATCTTACTCTAGATTAATTGTTTAGGATTTGTCATGGCAACTGGAAAGAGTTTCTAAACATGGATTGATTCTGGTATCTAGCTATTGCTAAAAGGAACAAAGTCTTATTAATATTAAGTAAAAATAAAGTCATGCTCATACTTGATACCTTCCCAAACTGTACATGATTGTTTGAAATAGCTCTGCTTGTAGCAACTTTTGTATAGTTCCCTAGAGCTATGTTCAACAACTAATTCACAGTCAGAGGATACCTTGTGAGGTCATACTGCTCAGTGTTAAATATTTTCCAGGAACATTATTAGCATTTTTACTCAGTTAACTGAAGGCTTATGAATTCATAACAAGAAATTGTTGGGCCAGACTACTTTAGTGATAGATTTTTTTTTAAATATTATCATTATTTACAATTTTTCATATCCCAGTTGTAGCCCCTTCCTCATTTCATCTTGGTCCCACCCTTCCTCCTTCTTCCTCCCGTATCCCTTATCCCACTGATAGGGGAAGTCCTCCTCCCCTACTATCTGACCCTAGCCTATCAGGTCCCATCAGGACTGCCTGAATCCTGTTCCTCTGTGGGCTGTCTAGGTCTCCGCACCAGGGAGAAGTGATCAAGGAGCAGACAACCAAGTTCATGTTAGACATTGTTTCTTCTCCTTTTACTAGGGAGGACACATGGAGACTAAGCTGTCTATGGGCTACTTCTGAGTAGGGTATCTATGTCCTCTCCATGTATGGTCTTTGGTTGATGTACAAGTCTCTGCAGTATCCCCTCAGCCCTCTTTTTTTTTTTTTTTGGTCTCCTTGTGGGGTGCCTATTCCCTCCCCTCCGGGTTCTTTTATATCCCCCTTCTTCCATAACACTCCCTGTACTCTGTCCAAAGTTTGTCTGCTTTGACCCCTGATGGTTGGAGTGTTTTAGAGGACATCTGTGGTAGGCTCCTGTCCTGTTCCCTCTCTTCTACTGCTTCCAGTGTCTATCCTATTTTCCCTTCTGAATGAGAATTAAGCATCTTTCAGAGGATTCTCCTTGTCATTTAGCAATTAGTGATAGATCTTTTTTATTATTATTTATTACAATTTATTCACTTTGTATCCCTATTGATAGATTTTTTAATTGCATTGTTTTACAAATAAAATATCTTAGAGATGGCCAAAATATACAGCATATATAATTATTTTTATTTGTGGGTAATATATTCTATAGCCTTAGAAATCCCACAAAATAACGACAAATGTTTATTTATTTTTTTACTATAGCAGAACTTTTTGTCTTTGCTACAATATTGTTTTATGTGATGTGTTACAAAATCCCTCATGGTAGTTTTACAGAGATAATATTAAGAAATTTAAACTATACATTAAAAAATGAGTATTTGAAGGGTTTTGTTGTTGTTGTTGTTGTTTGTTCTTTATTTTTTTCATCACCAAAGTCAAGGTGAATTCTACCTATTAGAAGCTTTCTTGTTATAAGCTTTTCTTCCTACACATTCCCATTCCCATATCTGAAACAACCAAGGGTCTGCTTTGTGTCAATACTGGTTTAGGTTTTCTATAATTTTTTATGAATAAATTGTAGAATACATTCATTTTCTGTTTTGCTCCTCTCACTCAGTATAATGAGTCTAAGTTCTGTGTTAATTCTTTTGTACTGCTATCGTTAGACATAAGTAGTTTGTTTATTCATGCATCTCTGGATACTTGGTTGTTGTTCAGCACAGGAACGTTCCTAATAAAACTACTTTTGTGTGTGTTCATGTGCTTTGATTTAATTTGGTAAAGATCTAGGAAGTAAACGCTCAGATTATATAGCTTCAAAAAAAAAAAAAAACAATCTGTCAAACCATTTTCCAAAACTAATGGAACATTTTACATTTTCACCAGGCTGTATGCAGTATCAGTTGCTCTTGGTTCTTGCTAACAATTATGATGCTTAAGCTTGTCAATGTTAGATATGCTAATAAGTATGGGTGGATGTTCCACTGTAGCTTTTCAAAATTAGCACCTATTCATTGCACAAAATGATGGGTCTCTTTATGACATTCTTATACTTGTATATCATGTACATTGCTAGGATTATTCCAATTACACTCTCTTGTTTCCACTTACTCCTCACATTGCTGCCCTTCCTCATCCGGAAGAGTTTTCACATTCTATTCATTCATTCATTCATTCATCCATTCATCTATTCATTCATTCATATTTATGTATATTTCATATGGACTGCATGTGAGGAAAAATCTTTACTAAAATGGGCTAATATGCTTATATATTGACAATGTAGACAGTAACCTTTCTAAACTTAGTTATAAATAATTTTTGATGAATACTTTGGATATTTTACATAGATTATGTTGATTTTCAATAGAGGAGGTTTTAAAAATTTTATATTTCTTTTTATTGGCCGATTGAACTAGTGAAAACTCTCAGTGTGATGTTGACTAAGACTGAAAGAAGTCGATAACTTGTGCCCTCTTGACAGTGTTCAGGATGAAGTAATTCATTTTCACTGTTAATTTTTTGTGTGTGATTTTTAAAAACAAACTCTCACACAGCTTGGACTTCACTTGAACTCATACAAGCCATGATGGAGTGAAGGAATTACAAGAATATGCTTTAATTTCATTTTTGTTGACTGCTAGGAAGTAGAGGAGTAAATACCACAAATAAAATTTTAAAAATGAATGGCACATATCAATTGACAGAATTTTTGCACAGTAAATAATTTAAGATTTTTTTTTTTAATTTCAGTCCTGTCACTGAATTTACATATGCAACATAATTCATCATATGCTTTTCTTTCTTGGCTATTCAGTAGCCATATAATCTTCCAGTCTTGGTATTGGTGATTTGTATTTTCTTTTCTTTCTGATCAACATGCAAGGGTGGGGTTAAAGTTCATTCATCTAAAATAAGCAGCTGCCTGTTTTGTTGGTTTTCTTTTCTTTTTCCTTTTTGTCCATGTGTGTTTTATTTCATTGATTTCTGCCTGAAATTCCTTCTGTTGCTTAAATGTCTGTTCTTTTATTTTTATTGAAAATCAGTTCTCTCATACAACACAGCCAGACTAGTTTCCCTCCCTCTACTCCTCCGAGCAGCTTCCCTACATCCCATCAGCCCCAGATCCGCCTCTTTTCTGTTTCCTCTTTAGAAAAGAGCAGGCCTCCAAGAGACAGCAACTAAACAAGACAAAGCAAGATACAATAAGACAAGGTGAAAACCCTCATAGCAAGGCTGGACAAGTCAAACCAACAAAATAAAACAAAACAAAACATCTCAGAACAAGCAAAAGAGTAAGAGATGCACCAGCACCCACTGTTCCACTGTTAGGAGTCCCAAAAAACAACAAGTTCACAGCCATGACATTTAAGCAGAGGACCTGGTACAGACCCTTTCAGGTCCTATACTTGCTACTTCAGTCTCTATGAACCTATTTGCACCTAACAAAGTCCATTCAAGTGGGCCATGTTCTGCTGGAGATGGTCTCCATCTCCATCCCCTTCTTACTTCTGACTCCTACCATCTTTCCCTGTTCCATTTGGTTCTCCAGTGGAGGGGAGGGAGTTAATGGAGATCTCCAATTTAGGCTCTCTGTATGTGCATGTGTGTCTTTCTCTTGCTGCTTCTCCCTCCCCCTCTCTGTTCTTCCTCTCCCTCTCTCTCTCTATAATGTCTAGGTGTGAGTCTCTGTAACTGCCTTCAACTGCTGCCAGAGGAAGCCTCTTTGATGACAACTGGACAAGGCATTATACATAAGTATAGCAGAATAGTTTTAGGAATCATTTCATAGAATTATTTTTTGGTTGTGTTTGGTTCTACCTTAGGTCTCTGGACTATCTCTTCTGTGCTTTAGCTGGTAATAAGTTCTAGTTCTCAGTGATGGGAGCTGTAGTCACTGATTTGAGGTCTCTCCTCTTCTGATATAGTTTGTGCTACAGTTTACATTCAAATAGCACAATAATTGCATCCGTGTGTGGTATACATTATTTTCACCTTTATTTAGTTCAAACTACTTCCTCATTTATTGCTTAGTTTATATTTTAACTCACGAGTTATTTAAATACACGTTTTCAAATATACAAATATCTCAGGATTTCCTCCATCATTCCCACTATTTTATTACTAGTTTATTTTAATTATAGTCACAGTTTATTTTAATTTAGTAGCTCCAATTGTACTGATGATAACTATCATAATATTTTGGCATTTATCATCCTATGATATCAACATATAACATAAAGACCATGGTATTTATTTTGCTAAAATCCAAAAAATATAAAAATAATTTCAAATTTTAAAATGTTTAGTCGTAAAGTATGCATTACAAAATTCTTCTTCAAACATTTCTTCTAGAAGAAAAGATTAATTCTTCAGAGAGCACTAGCAGTTAGATTTATAGTTATTTAAAACACACTGCATCTTTTATAAGAAATATTAAAATGCACTATACTTTTTCAAATGTATAATCATTAAAGATTTGATTATTAAAATAAAATCCCATGTAATAGTTCAGGTAGTCTTAACCTTTTTCCTTCTTAAATAATATTTTTCACAATAAAAAAAGCAAAAAATAATAGATTATTAGCCATTAGTGAGTCATAAAGGCATATTTCTTAGAAGCCAGCCAAAGTTTCCTTAGTCTTGTTTTCTTTCTGTTCTGTCCAGAGGTCTTGGTGTTGGGACATGTGGAAGCACAGCACCATCAGCCATCTGCAGCTGAGAACCTCCAAGTCTTTGCTACCATCCTGAGGAAAGGCTTCTTTTTTTAAATTAAAATTTTATTTTTTATATTAATTGTAGTTTATTTACTTTGTATCCCAGCTGTAGCCCCCTCCCTCATTTCTTCCCAATCCCACCCTCCCTCCCTCATCTACTCCCTGCCCTTCTCTAAGTTCACTTATGGGGGAGGTCCTCCTCACCTTCCATCTGACCTTAGCTTATCAGGTCTCATCAGGACTGGCTGCAACATCCTGAGGAAAGGCTTCTAATGACAATTGTTCAGTATCATCAGAGATACTGGGAAGATTTGGACCCTGAAGACGTCTATACCAAATCTCCTGAAAAGAGAAAACATATCTACATTGATTTTCTTTCTTAACTGGAAATTTAATGAAGAGGCACATCCTTTCATTTCTTAGTTGTTTGGTCAAACAAAAACCTCCCTGTGATAAATTTTAATATTCTTTCACATTTACATATTTTTTCTTTTAATTCTTCACTAACTACACTTTACATACTTTGTATCCCCCTGTAGTTCCCTCCCTCCTCCTGTCCCAATCCCTGCATTCCTCCACCCTCTGCATGCATGCCCCTCCCCAAGTCCACTGATAGGGGAAGTCTTCTTTCTCTTTCTTTCTCATTCTAGTCAATTAGGTTCCATCAGGAGTGGCTGCATTGTCTTCTGTGGCCTGGTAAGGCTGCATTCCCCTCAGGGGGAGGTGATTAAAGAGCAGGCCAATCAGTTCATGTCAGAAACAGTCCCTGTTCCTATTACTATGGAACCCACTTAGACACTGAACTGCCATGGGCTACATCTGTGCAGGGATCCTAGGTTATCTCCATGCATGGTCCTTGGAGTAACAATCTTGGGGAAGATTCCTGTGCCCAGATTTTTTTGGTTATGTTGCTCTCCTTGTGGAGTTCCTGCTCTCTCCACACTTCTTTCAAAAGATTCCCTGCACTCTGCCCAAAGGTTGGCCATAAGTCTCAGCATCTGCTTTGATAAGTCTCAGCATCTGCTTTGATAGTCTGCAGGGCAGAGCCTTTCAGAGGACCTCTATGTCAGGCTCCTGACTGTTCTCTCTTTTCTCTTTGTTCTGATGTCCATTCTCTTTCCTCTTTCTGGACAGGGATTGAACATTTTAGAAAGAGTCCTTCCTCTTGATTAATTTCTTTAAGTGTACGGATTTTAGTAGATTTATCCTATATTATATGTCTATATGAGTGAGTATATACCGTATGCATCTTTCTGTTTCTGGGATAGCTCACTCAGGATGATCTTTTCCAGTTCTCACCATTTACCTGCAAATTTCATGATTTCCTTGTTTTTTATTGCTGAGTAATATTTCATTGTGTAGATGTACCACAATTTCTGTATCCATTCTTCAGTTGTGGGGCATCTGGGTTGTTTCCAGGTTCTGGGTATTACAAGTAAAGCTGCTGCAAACATGGTTGAACTAATGTCCTTATTGTGTACTTGAGCCTCTTTGGGGTATATGCCTAGGAGTGGTATAGCTGGATCTTGAGGAAGCGCTATTCCTAGTTGTCTGAGAAAGTGCCAGATTGATTTCCAGAGTGGTTGTACAAGTTTACATTTCCACCAGCAGTGGAGAATGTTTCCCCTTTCTCCACAACCTCTCCAGCATGTGTTGTCCCTTGAGTTTTTCATCTTGGCCATTCTGATGGCTGTGAGGTGAAATCTCAGGGTCGTTTTAATTTGCATTTCCCTGATGGCTAATGAGGTTGAGCATTTCTTTAAGTGTTTCTCTGGCATTCGATATTCCTCTATTGAGAATTCTCTGTTTAGCTCTGTATCCCATTTTTTAATTGGATTACTTGATTTGTTGCTGTTTAACTTCTTGAGTTCTTTATATATTCTGGATATTAGCCCTCTGTCAGATATAGAGTTGGTGAAGATCCTTTCCCAATCTGTAGGCTGTAGTTTTGTTCTGACAACAGTGTCCTTTGATGGTTTCCTTGCACCTGACCCTACAAGGCATTTCAGGTTAACTATGTACCTATGCTGTCCCAGATCTTTCGTTAACATTTTTCTAAGAAAACTTGGTTTCTTTAATAGAGGGTGTTTCTCAAGGCTTCAATCTGAACTCAGAGGATTCAAAGACTGGACATCATTTGTAGGCCTTGTCAGATGACAGTCATAGAAAATATAATGACTCCTAAAATAAAACTCTACCGGCAAAAGTGAGGAGAATTTGTGTTAACACAATAAAGGTAGATATTGGCAAGTGCTCTGAGGTGTGCTCCTGAACTTAGTCACTTCTCATAGGTTCTGAGCTCATAAAGGAAGTGGTAACAGAACTGTTGTCCAGTTAGGAAATGGTGTTTAAAGTGTCTAGGCATGGACCAGAGAGGGTGAAGATGTGTCAGAGGAGCTACAGTGTAACAGGCACTGGACTGCTGAGTGATGGTATCTGAGGGGGCCAGTCCAATATGGTAACCAAGGGACAAGGGACACACTGCTGTTAGCCAGGAAGAGTAGCTAAAATTTCTTTTGACTGAGGCTTCGATTGTGGACCTGGAAAACTTAGTTGGTGTTCCCTTGGGTGTAGAATTACACACACAAAGGGAAGTTGTCAAAGGCAGAATGGTAGTAGATTCCATTTAAACCTGCCTGGATAGGTTTATCTCCCAAATAACTAAACTTTCTAGAACCCATATCACCCACATGTATGAGTGAAGAATAAGGAGGAAGAAAATCCTAGAGTAACTGATCAACTCAGACAGTACTAAGATAAAATTAGAAGAAAATGCATTAATCTCTGACATTAAAAGAAATGGAATGTAAGAACTGAGTTCTGTTCCAGAAACACAATTAAATTTATGCTTGTACACATTTCGGTTTTTACTAGTGGTTTACTTAGAATGTATTGTATGCTTTGGCTCAATTTATAAAGTAAAGATGGCAATAAGTGTTTCACAAAAAGGTTGTGAGAAAATTTGTAGAGATGTACAGAATGCTTGACTAAATTGAGCACCCATCAACTGTCTTGGAAGCAAATTAAAAGATACTGGAATGCCTGTATCATGATACCACTCAACACACCCATTCTGAATCTACAAAATCTTGTCATTATTGTATGATAAACAAGTGAGCATAAATCAAATAGCTTGAGAATAAAAAAGCAAGTCAATCTATAGCTGGAAAACAGCATTTAAATGTATCCAAGGACAGAAACTATTTCTAAACTGAACACATTCTTTTCTAAACACCCTAACCCATTGTGTGTTATGAGGTATATGAGGAGTGGTGGCATATATTTCATGATTTGAAAAAGAGATCCTTTCCCAATTTCTATATTTCACCCTCTTTCAAATAGCAGAACTAGGTGCATATATTATTGAGACTGAGTGTTGAATAATTGGAATCTTAAGTGTGGCCAAAAAGTCTCTTCTCAAAGCCTGAGTCGGATGCATGCCCTCTACATTACTCACTGTGATTTGAAACATTCTTAGAATCACTGTGTCCTGAAGGGCATTGGTTCTAATTCATCCCCTAGTTAAGCTGCAGAGATGTAACTGTGGATACCACACCAGTGTTGGGCAGATGCCATTGCTGTAGTTGAATCCTTCTTAGTTTAAAACATGTGCATTTGTTATTCACTTTTGAGACAGTTTCACTGTATAGCCCAAGATGGTCATAAACTCATGATTTTTCAGTCCTAGCTTCCTGGGTGCAAGAATTTACAAGTATATGTCACTGTATTCAGCTCTAAAATATCTCCTTTACCTCCATAACCTTTATCAATATATTTAGGAAGTTCTAAGAAATGATAAACTATAGAAAACTACTTTCTATAGTAGACTAAACTAGCCCAAATTCTTTTTTGTTGCCTGGTTTAATACAAAATAGAAGGAAGAAACCCAAACAGCCACAGAGTATCCTGCCATCATAAAAATTAAATAGCATTTTATATTTATATTGTATTACACACATATTTTATGTCTTATTCACATATTTCATATTCAAATAGTCGCATATTTTATAAACAAAATAATTTTGAACTTTTTAGGTTTCTGTAAAAGTTAAGTCAGAATTAAATTTCCCTTCATGTTTATGTTACCTACGGCATGTGTCTTAAAAAATATGGGCCAAGACCAGGACATTCTTGGTCTCTGAGGTTAACACGCTCACTTCAGCTTTGTCACATTTGTGACAAATATTTATCAATGATTTGATTCTTGTTTCTTAGTTAGGGTTTTATTGCTGCAGTGAAACACCAAGACCAAAGAAGCAAGTTGGGGAGGAAAGGGTTTATTTGGCTTCACTTCCTGATCATAATCCATCATTGGAAGAAGTCAAGGCAAGAACTCAAACAGGGCAGAAACCTGGAGGCAGGAGCTGATGCAGAGGCCATGGAAGAATGCTGCTTATTGGCTTGTTCCCCATGGCTTACTCAGCCTGCTTTCTTACAAAACCGAGGATCAACATCCCAGGGACGGCACCACTCAAAATGGGCTGAGCCCTCACCCATTGATTACTAATTGAGAAAATGCCTTACAGTTGGATCTCATGGAGGCATTTCCTCAACAGAGGCTCTAACTTGTGTCAAGTTGACACACAAAACCAGCCAGTACATCTTGATTGATAAATAATTGTGTATATAATATGTAATTTTGCTTCTGAAATGTTTGTTGTAGAAATATATAGTTAAACTAGCCCAACTTTTTACATTTTTGTCTTGATAATATAAAAATATACCTTTTAAGAAAATTCAGATTGAATTTAGACTTATATTTCCACTTTAATTCTCAGATTGCTATGTGTGATTTGGCTAACTTTCATTTATGGGCTAAATACTTTCCTTGATCATTTTAGACAGTTCTATTTTTATATATTTTTTATTTTTTAATTTATTTTTTAATATTAGTTATATTTTATTAACTTTGTATCCCAGCTGTATCCCGCTCCCTCCTTCCCTCCCAATCCCATGCTCCCTCTCTCATCTTCTCCCTACCCTTTTCCAAGTCCACTGATAGGGGAGGACCTCCTCTCCTTTCATCTGACCCTAGCTTATCAGTTTTTAATTTTTTCATTCCAATTTATTCAGTTTGTATCCCAGCTGTAGCCCCCTCTCTCATCCCCTTTCAATCCCACCCTCCCTCTGTCTTCTCCTCCTATGCCCCTTCCCCAGTCCACTAATAGGGGAGGTCCTCCTCCCCTTCTATCTGACCCTAGCCTATCAGGTCTCATCAGGACTGGCTGCATTGTCTTCCTCTGTGGCCTTATAAGGCTACAAGCTCTATTTTTTAAAGGTCTATTTATTTATTTTATGTATATCAATGTTCTATCTGCCTGCATGCTTGCATGTCAGAAAAGGGCATCAGATCCCAGTACAGATGGTTGTGAGCCACCATGTGGTTGCTGAGAATTGAACTCAAGACTTTTTGGAAGATTAGATAGTACTTTTAATCGCTGGGCCATCTCTTGAACTCCCAAAATAGTTCTATTTTTACCATTAGTTTTTGTTTTATCTGCACATCCCTTTTGATTGTATGTTTATGAAGTCTGCCCTATTCTGAATCACTGGCACAATGAGGAATTTTATTTCCTTAGCTATCTCTGTTTCTTCTCTGCCTCTGTTCTCCAACCTGGTACAAGAGTTACTTTCTTACTGCACTACTCTAACATTCAACTGTGGTGCTCCAAATGGTCCCAGACCTCCCCAAGTCATGAAGTCAGGCTACCAAACCCACTGAAAGTCCTTCACAGATGGAATGCTCAGTAATTTGGTTTGTGGGAGCTTCCAGATTTTAACAACATGGATTCTCACATCTTGGAATACCAGTCATTACTAGCTGACATGTTGAAAGAGTTCCACACAAAAACTTCAGTTCAAACATTCCTTCTTTAAAGATGTTTTACCCAATTACTTTATCTCAAAACCAATTTTCTGAAATCTGTATGACTCTTGGGTGGGGAGGGTAGCTCTCTATAGCACTGCATGATGTTGAAATCAAGGGCTATTCCTTACCCAAACTTTAAAAAATAAATTGCTTCTACATCAGACGTTATCAATGGATGTTTTCCAACTAAGTTATACTTAGGCAGAGAAGATAAGTGGGTTTATTTATTTTTTATTTTTTAATGTTTATTATTATCATTTTATTATTTTTTAATATTAGTTACAGTTTATTAACTTTGTATTCCACATCCCACTCCCTCCATCCCTCCCAACCCCACCCTTACTCCTTCATATCCTCCCTACCCCTTTCCAAGTCCACTGACAGGGGAGGACCTCCTCCCCTTTCATCTGACCCTGTTTTATCAGGCGTTTTCAGGACGGGCTCCAAAGTCCTCCTCTGTGGCCTAGCTGGGCTGCTCCTCCCTTGGGGGCAGGGGGAGGTCAAAGCCATCAGTTGAGTTCATGTCAGAAATAGTCCCTGTTCCCCTTACTAGGGAACATACTTGGATACTGAGTTACCATGGGCTACATCCGAGCAGTGGTTCTAGGTTATGTCCATACATGGTGCTTGGTTGGAGAAACAGTCTCATAAAAGACCCCTGTGCCCAGATATACTCAAGTACACAACAAGGACATTTGCTCAACCATGTTTGTAGCAGTTTTATTTGTAATAGCCAGAACCTAGAAACAACCCAGATGTCCCTCAACAGAGGAATGGATATAGAAATTGTGGTATATTTACACAATGGAATACTACTCAGCAATAAAAAACAAGGAAATAATGAAATCTGCAGGCAAATGGTGAGATCTAGAAAACATCATTCTGAGTGAGGTATTCCAGAAGGAGAAAGACACACATGCTATATACTCACTTATATAGACCTATAAGATATGATAAACATAATAAAATCTATATACCTAAAAAAGATAAATAAGAAAGAGGACCTGGGGTTATATAATCAATCTTTGCTTAGAAAGACAAATGGGATGGACATTGGATGTAGGAGAAAACAAGTAACAGGACAGGAGCCTACCGCAGAGGACCTGTGAAAGGCTCTACCTAGCAGTGTATCAAAGCAGATACTAAGACTGATAACCAAACCTTCGGCAGAGTGTAAGGAATCATATGAAAGTAGGGGGAGTTAATATGACCTGGAGAGGACAGGAGCTCCATAAGGTTAAGTGGGTTTAAATGACTGTTGACTCTGATACTTAGAATAGCTTTAAGTCCTTAAAATAATTTAATAACTACATTATGAATTATCACTTAAAGGTCTCTTGGGTACCTTAGATTTTCTCCTTATGATATATACACATTAACTCAATATATTAACTCAAACAGAAGTACAACAAAGGTATTTTTCATCTGTATTCTTCAATGCCTTTCTATGCATCCAAACCTTCTCTCTCATGTGGTTAAAACATGTATTACTATCTTTTCTCAAGCTACCTTTTCTTCCTACAAAGATACTATGAACAATTTGTTCACATGGATTGTTTCTCTAAATATCCATCCTCCATCTTGCCTGTTACACACTTATCTCCCTGAAGACCCTTAGAGCACAAGTATCAGGAGCCCTGAAATTTAAAATTATATTTGTTGAGGTGTCATTATTTGAGGGACTAAAAGTGTATACAGATGCAAATAATGCAGGAAGTGCCTAAACCCCAAGCTGCAGCCCATGGTAATGGGCTCAATTTTCAATAATAACAGGATGCTTTCAACTATATCTTGAAAACAGGAATCTGTGTGCACCAGGCTGCTTTATTTTAAATCCTTTGGAACTAGTAACAATCCTGCCTCAGCTACCCAATAAATCTTTCAACCAATGAACAAGTAAAGGGGAAAAAAAACAAACTGAATCAAAACCAATTTATTCTATGTGTTGCTTTGGCTCTTATCCAAAAATTTCACTACTATCGTTTTTCTCCCAATATCCATGTAACATATTTCTGTCACCCTAACCTTCCTTATTTCCTAAGCTTAAAGGAAGGCCAAAGTTGGAAGTAAATGTGGAAAATATGGGTTATATGGTAGACAGATGAATAGATAAATGATAAATTGATGATAGGTACTGATAAAGAAATAAATAGATAATTCCCAGTATCCACATATCATAGGTATCTCCTCATTGAACTTGTCTTTTTAGCAAAGTATTTGGATTATGAACAGAAGATGATATGGAAATGATTCTAAATAGTCATCATTTATACTCTTGGCATCAAGATAGTACTACCTAAATGAGATATTTTGAACTCCTTACAATTCAAGTTGCTTTTTGCTTCTACTGAGGTCTACCTAAACTTCTCTCCATTTATTATTATTATTATCATCATCAATTAAAATTTATTCACTATGAAGCCCCCTTTTTCATCTCCTCTCAATCCCACCCTCCCTCTCTTTCTTCCCTATGCCCCTGTCCTAGTCCACCAATAAGGGAAGTCCTCCCTACTCTCTGACCCTAGCCTATTAGGTCTCATCAGGACTGTCTGGATCCTTTTTCTCTGTGGCCTAGTTAGGTCACACTGTCAGGGGGAGGTGATCAAAGAGCAGGCAACCAAGTTCATGCCAGAGACAACTCCTGCTCCCCTTGCTAGGGAACCTCATGGAAACTGAGCTGCTCATGGGCTACATATGAGCAGAGGGTCTAGGTCCTTTCCATACATGAATCTTGTTTAGAGTATCAGTCTCAGAAAAGACTCCTGGCCCAGATAAATTTTTTGGCTCTGTTGGTCTCCTTGTGGAGCTCTTGTCCCTTCCAGGTCTTTCCATATCCTCCTTCTTCAATAAGATTCTCTGAACTCTGCCTAAAGTTTGGCTATGAATCTCAGTATCTGCTTTGATATTCTGCTGGGTAGAGTCTTTCAGAGGTCCTCTGGGGAAGGCTCCTGTCTTGTTCCCTGTCTTCTCCTGCTTCCGATGTCTATCCTGGGAATAAAAACAATAGAAATAAATCAGTTAGTTTTTTTTTTCTTTACACCTGCTATAATTTTTGTTGAATTAATTATTGTTCCCCTTTAATTAATGCATCCCATAAAGCAGAGACAGCCTGGATTTTTCCAGCATTCTCAGGCACATAAGTGCCCTTTATTGAGTAAATAAGACAGTAGTAAGTTATTTGACAAGAATTAAAGGGAAAACATTTTCTGACCCTGAGTCTATGTGCTATGGTTTGTATAGACAAATATACATACACATTGTTAGTTACACATCTTTTATAGCTTTAGTTTGTAGCGGTTGCTGTGTACCTCTGCTATACGCCCTTTGCCTCTGTTACATGCCATCTTCTCTTCTGGAATGCATCCTTGCTGCTACTCTCTATCTTTCCAGCATTCACACCACTGCCCCACTTTCTTCTCAGTAACATCATTTTTCCCATCATGTACAGATGGGTGGAGAATTTCCCAAGAAAAGGAGACTGTGTGTAAAGAAAGGCACTTGGCAGTTGTGATGAGGACCAGTGTTTATTTTCACATGTGCCAGAAGCCATTAGAGTTGAGCAGATGTCTGTATGGGCCTTGCATGTCCACAGAAAGTGGCTTCCAAGGCTATATCCACATTGATAAAACCACCTGCTACCCAGGCCTCAGCTGCCTGCCTAATCTTCCCAGATGGACTTCCTCCTGCCATGGCAAGGTAGCACAGCACAAATTTAATTCCTCATAGGCTGCTCATGTAAGGCACATTTACCTCTTCAGTTGTGCAATATTGATTCCAGAATTCTAGGCTGGGTATGGAAGTGTTTCTTTAAAAACCATTTTTCCCCTTAGCCTCTACATTCTGTGTCACCAAACCTATTGACTCTAGCTTTAAAACATCTATTTGATTTGAAATGTTCTGTGCGGGTCTACTCTTGCTTATCTCTCATAGGCTTTTGTTAGCACAGTGTTTGCCAAATTATCTACTATTCCTATATTTAAAACTGAATCTATTTGGCAAATCTATTTAGTTTCTATACTGTCCATTTTTTAAAAAAAAATGGTCCATACTTCTAATTTTTCTGATATATGAAGACCCAAAAATCTATGACAAGATTTTTCAGAATTTAGACTGGTTCTCTGAGCTCATCCAAATTTATGCCTTCAGATTCTTCAAGGCACCATATCACCCATCTTATGTCACCTACCTCAGAGTTCTCCACCCTAGAGGTATTTCATCTTTTCCTCACATTTCAACTCCTCCTTGAGAACATCCTGGAGAATATAAATTTCTGTATCTGAACAGAAAATGCACATTAAGTGTGTACCTTGTTGCCATGACCAGCATGGGAGGTGAGTTTGGGAGCAGAAATGATTGCAGACCTCATGTAGGCACAGTCTACCTTCATATTTTCTTCCTGTTTATGTCTGCCAATAGTTCTCTGCTATTTAACATTCAGTTGTTTTCTGACATCTTGTTGACTTATTTATATGTTCCATCAGGAATTGTTTATTGCTTATGCAATTTGTGTAGGGCATTCTATTAGGCAGGAGGATGTAAACTCTGAAAACTGAAATTATGTTTCAACTTCAGTATCTAGTACAATGCCCAGATGTGGGCAGGTAGTTCATAACCCTTTTGAATGAATTGAATAATAAGAATTTATAAATATTTCACAACCAGAACTTAAGAGACCGAGAAATCTGAGTCAAAGAGTTTTCAGAAACATGTTCTTTGAAGGATAATCAGGATGCTCACAGACTGAGAAATAGGGAAGGGCATGCCAAGAAAGCACAACACTGAGCGAGCAAGCAAAGCGGACTGCTAATTCCCCACTGCTGTGTCTGATCTCCTCTGTTTCCATTGTGATGAGCAGCCCAGCTAGCTCTTAAACCATGGGACTATCTTCAGGAATAGACTGTGGGCAGAAAAGCTATGTACAATTTGCACACCATCTGCAATAGGATAGGATGGTTATTGATGTAAAATGAACAGAGTATATATTTCATGAAAAACAGAACAAAACTGCTACAAGTGCAGATTACTCTCTGGGGGTAGCTCCTTTATATGTTGGCTTGAGATTCCTGCAGGTCTCCAATCTGCAGCTCTTCCACATCCATCTGTGTTGTTTAGCTATTGTGGAAAATAAGGTGAGGGATGAAGTATCATGTGCCAGCAACTGAAACTTCAGTACAGAAGGGACTCGTGCCATGCTCACACTAAACTTGTCACTTGGCTATTGTTAACCACAGGCATGAAGGAATATGATCCTCTGTGCTCATAAACAAAAAAGAAAAAAAAACTTGATATTTAGTTATGTTTATTATTCTCAAATAAAAAGAGATTGCATGCCAGAGAGTTGATTTTACTTAACCAAAAGACCAAACATGCAAATGGCCTTGACCAGTCTTGGAAAGTAAAAATGCTTACAAAGCCCCAAAGGGGACAGTTGAAGAAAAATATTGAGTCCTCGAATGGTTTTGTCAAGTAGAGCCGCTACACCAGCTCCAGTCTCCTACTGCTAGATTACTTCATGTGGAAGAATAAACTCTTATTGGGATTAAGTCCCTGGGTTTTGAAATCTCTCTCAGTAGCTCAGTCTATACCTCAACCAAGAAAGGAAAAACTGCAAGAACTGATGGCTTCTCTCCCTGGTGGAGGGAGCCTTAAGTACTGTGGCATCAAATGAAAGTATTATCCAGAGGAATCTGTTTTTCTCCCTCCGGCCCAATGAAAAGCTTTGTGATGGTAGGAACTAAGACAGAAATGCAATTTCTTCAAGTTCTACCACATTCATATACCCAAAGGGTATTTTTATACATGCTACAGATTTGTTGAAAATAATCAACAAATTAAAAAAATCAAAGCTATTCCAGGAGGTATATACAACCTCGACATAAAAATACAAGCATTTATGTGTCCAGATAGAAAGGGAGATGATACTTAGGTTAAGATATTCACTTATCTGTGTTCTCCCAAATACACAATACAAAATAATTTCCTACTTTTCAACATCACAGGACAAAAAAAGCATTATAACCTTGGAGATGCTCTTTTTTAATTTTTATTTTTCTTTCTTATTTTAATTACAGTTTATTCACTTTGTAGCTCAGCTGTAGCCCCTTTCCTCATTCCCTCCCAATCCCACCCTCCATCCTCATCTCCTCCTCAAGTCTGCTGATAGTGGAGGTCCTCCTCCCCTTCCATCTGAACCTAGCCTATCAGGTCACATCAGGACTGGCTGCATTGCTCTTATTTGCTTCCTCTTTTTTATTATTTATACTTGTTCTTTTCCTCTTTTTTCAAGTTATAACAAGAATGGGTAAGGTTCTGGATAAAGAGGTGTGTTTATTACACATTTTTATTTTAAGTGACTTTTTTTGTCTTTCTCTTTCTGTACTAATGAAGAAAAAAATTGGCATCAACTCACAAAGTCATAGTTTAATTTTGATAATCCATTCCGAAACAAAGAGAGTCCACTAACTTGTGAATTCCAGATCATACATTGTAAGTATAAGTTACAGCAGTAACAAGTAGGATACAGGGGTTGTCTTTAACATGAACTTAGTGGCTGGCTCTTTGATCACCTCCCCCTGGGGTGTACAGCCCTGCCAGGCCACAAAGGAAGGTGATGCAGCCAGTCCTAATGACACCTGATAGGCTGGGTCAGATAGAAGGAGAGGAGGTCCTCCACTGTCAGGGGACTAGCTAATGGCATAGGAGGAGAAGAGGGAGGGAAGATGGGACTGGGAGGAGATGAGGGAGCTGCAGGGGGGATACAAAGTGAATAAATTGTAATAAATAAGTATTAAATAAAACTAAATTAAAATGTAAAAATAAATAAACAAAGTAGGAAATATTTCTTTTCATAGTTCTGACTAATAATTGAAAAATATGTCTATTCCTTAGGAGACATAACACTAGTCTTCTCCCCAGAAAGGGAACAGATGACAAATCAAAGTATTGATTGAACTTGGTGAATTAGTGAGATTTTGCTGGGGTCACCAAAGGAGTATAGGGAAGAAGGCTTTTATAGGAATGGAGATGACACAAACGCCCACTCCTAAACGAATGAGAAGTCTTGAGAGCTGCATCCCTGGAGCTTCACTGAGATCACTCCTAAACATGCCTGCTGCAAGAAATCTCCTCCTGCTGCAATTGTTTATTCCTTCTATAAATCTGTAGAGAACCTCCGAGAATCGTCCATTTCCACTTTCCAGATAAATAATTTCTGCTTACTTCTGGATTCTTTTATAATTTTTTATTTATTACCATTTATTTTCTTTTTATCCCAGCTGTAGCCCCACCCTCCTCCACTCCCAATCCTGCTCTCCCTCTCCTCCCTCATCTCTTCCCATGCTCCTTCCCCAGTCCACTGATAGTGGAGGTCCTTCTCTCCTTCCCTTTGACCCTAGCTTATTGGATCTCATCTGGGCTGGCTGCATTGTCTTCCTCTGTGGCCTGATAAGGCTGTCCCCTCCTCTCAGGGGGAGGTGATCAAAGAGCCAACCATGTTCATGTCAGAGACAGCCCTTGTTCCCCTGACTTGGGAGTCCATTTGGAGACTGAGCTGCCACAGGCTACCTTTGTGCAGAAGTTCTAGCTTATCTTGATGAATGGTCCTTGGTTGGAGTATCCCTCCTGGAGGAAATGTCTCAGTTTGGAGGAAAATACTAAACAAACTCCAGCAATTACTATTTTTCCTATGCTCGGGTTATTATGAAATAAAATTATAGTTTTAAGGAGATCATATGAATCAGCATAAAATAAAATAAACATTTCATGAAGTGGAGCCCTGAATAAGGGGGCAATACCTAGGTATGGGTTGCTAAATTCACCATGGGATAACCTGTCAATCAGCAGAGAGCACTCATCCTACAAGATGGTGGGGAAACACTAGGGAGGAAAGAAAACTGTAAGACAGAGAGGAAGGAGGGTGTCCAGGATGCATTTAGGATCCATTCCCTCAGCTCCAGTCTCAGACTGTCCTCCCAGGGCACCAAGTAAAGCTGAAGAGTGTCAGTCATGCTTTAAGAGAGAGAGAATCCCAGAAAATTTAAAGTATACTCTTTGTTTTTAATAAGCTTTCTCAAAAATCATAGGCTCTCTTGAGCCTCCAGAGTCCTAGTATTGTTTTTTATTCTCCAATTACATTTCTTTATCTCTTTCCTCTTACTATTCTAACTTTAACTGAATTGCCTTACTTCTTCCATCATCTTTATTATCTCCCCTTTTATTTACTTCACTCTCTTCTATTTTTTGTATATGTTGTTCCAATAATATCAATAGTTTCACTTTTCTTATTTTTAATCCTAGGATCAATAACTAATACTTTAATATAAGATGAACTATACTTATTCATTTAGTCTTCTCAAATTCAAATTTTACTTTGAATAGGAAATTACTTTAATTAGATATTATTATATTTTTATAGGAACCCTGTCAATTAGTCGAAGTTATTTCTGTAATTGGTCACTTATTTTTCAGAATAGAGCTGGATATCAAGCTCAGTGCCCCAAGAGTGTGAGCTCAATGATCAACTACATAGCTATATACTATCCTATCCTCAGTCAAGGAAGGAAAGGTAACATTTCAGTCCTCATACAGTCTAGCTGTACCTGAACATCGCAAACACTTCTAGTGAAAGTATATCATAATTAATTAAAAAACCAAAAAGTGATTTAATCATAGATGTACAAGTCTTAGGAAGGTAATATAGTAACATGAAAAATCAGTATATCAGTATATGGTAATTTTTCTCAGGAAATTACTAATCCCTTAATATTAAACACCAATGAAAATGAAGTGGATGAAGCACCAGACAAGGAATTCAAGAGTGATCACAAGAATGTGAAATAATACCCTTCACAATAGCAACAAATAACATAAAGTACCTTGTTGTAACTATAACCAACCAAGTAAAAACATGTTAAAAAAAAAAAAAAAACTTCAAGTCTCTGAAGAAAGAAATTGAAGAAGAAACCAGAAGATGAAAGGATCTCCCATGCTCATGGATCAATAGAATTAACATAGTGAAAATGGCCATCCTACCAAAAGCAATCTACAGATTTAATACAATTCCCATCAAAATACCAACACTCTTTATAGACATTGAAAGAAAAATATTCAATTTCATATGGAAAAACAAAAAATCTAGAATTGCTAAAATAATACTGTACAATAAATTATTTTCTGAAGTTATCTCCATCCCTGGTCTCACAATATACTAGAGAACAACATTAATAAAAACTTATACCATTCCTAGGCATATATCCAAAAGAGGCTCAAGTACACAATAGGGACATTTGCTCAACCATGTTTGTAGAAGCTTTATTTATAATAGCCAGAAGCTGGGCACAACCCAGATGCCCCTCAACTGAAGAATGTTTACAGAAATTGTAGTACATCTAAACAATAGAATATTACTCAGCAATGAAAAACAAGGAATCATGAAATTTGCAGATAAATGGTGGGATCTGGAAAAGATCATCCTGAGTGAGCTGTCCCAGAAGCAGAAAGACACACACGGTATATACTCACTCATATAGACATATAATATAGGATAAACCTACTAAAATCTGCACATCTAAAGAAACTAATCAAGAGGGAGGACTCTGACTAAAATGTGCAATCCCCATCCTGAAAGGCAAAGAGGATGGAGGTCACAGAGGGCCTCTGAAAGGCTCTGCCCTGCAGATTTTCAAAGCAGATGCTGAGACTTATGTCCAACTCTTGGGCAGAGTGCATGGAATCTTATGTAAGAAGTGGGAAATAGTAAGATCTGGAGAGGACAGGAGCTCCACAAGGAGAGCAACAGAACCAAAAAGTTAGAACACATGGGTCTTTCCAGAGACTCTTACTCCAAACAAGTACCATGCATGGAGATAACCTAGAACCCCTGCACAGATGTAGCCCAAAGAAGTGTCCAAGTGGGTACCATAGTAATGGGAAGAGGGACTGCCTCTGATATAAACTGATTGGCTTGCTCTTTAATCACCTCCCCCTGGTGAGATCTGATAAACTAGGATCAGAAGGAAGGAGAAGGGGACCTCCCCTATCAGTGGACTTGGGGAGGGGGAGGGGAATGGGTGGAAAAATGGAAGGGAGGGTGGGATTAGGAGGGGAGGGGAAGGGGTTTATAGAGGGATACAAAGTAAATAAAATGTAATTAATAAAAGTTAAAAAAAGAAATCCTAAAAAAAAAATGGGGTATTCTGTTGCATTCAAGAAGCACACCTAAGTCACAAAGATAGACACTATCTGAGGATAAAGGGTTGGAAGACGGCTTTCCAAGCAAATGGACCTAAAAAGCAAGCAGGAGTAGCCATTCTAATATCTGATAAAATAGACTTTCAACCAAAATTAATTAAAAGAGATGGGGAAGGACACTTCATACTCATTAAGGGAAAATTCCACCAGGAAGACATCACAATCATGAACATTTTTCCCCAAATACAAGGGCATCCACATTTGTAAAAGAAACACTGATAAAACTTAAACCACATACAGATCCCCACACATTAATAGTGGGAGACTTCAACACCCCACTCTCACCAAATGACAGGTCAACAAAACAGAAATTAAACAAAGAAACAATGTCTCTGACAGAGGTCATGAATTAAATGGACCTAACAGACATTTACAGAACCTTACACCCAAACACAAAAGAATTTACCTTCTTCTCAGCACCTCATGGAACCTTCCCCAAAATAGACCATATAGTTGGTCACAAAGCAAGCCTCAACAGATACAAGAAGATTGAAATAATCCCTTGTATCCTGTCTGATCACTATGGAATAAAGCTGGACCTCAATAACAACAGAAATAGCAAAAAGCCTACACACACATGGAAACTGAACAACTTGCTACTAAATGACAGCTGGGTCAGGGAAGAAATAAAGAAAGAAATTAAAGTCTTCCTAGAACTCAATGAAAATGAAGACACAACATACCCAAACTTGTGGGACACAATGAAAGCAGTGCTAAGAGGAAAGTTCATAGCCCTAAGTGCCTTCAAGAAGAAATTCGAGACAGCACATTCAAGCAATTTAATGGCTCACTTAAAAACCCTAGAAAAAGAAGAAGCAGACACACCAAAAAGGAGTAGACTGCTGGAAATAATCAAACTCAGGGCTGAAATCAATCAATTAGAAACAAATAAAACAATTCAATGAATCAATGAAACCAAGAGCTGGTTCTTTGAGAAAATCAACAAGATCGACAAACCCTTAGCCAAGCTAACTAAAAGGCAGAGAAACACCATCCAAATCAGGAAAATCAGAAATGAAAAGGGGAACATAACCACAGACACTGAGGAAATCCAAACAATCATTAGGACTTACTTCAAAAGTCTATACGCCACAAAATTTGAAAATCTAAATGAAATGGATAATTTTCTTGACTGATTCGACTTACCAAAACTGAATCAGGACCCGGTAAAGCAATTAAATAGCACTGTATCCCCTAAAGAAATAGAAGCAGTAATCAAAAGCCTCCAATCCAAAAAAAGCCCAGGACCAGATGGTTTCAGCGCTGAATTCTACCAGACCTTCAAAGAAGAGCTAACTCCAATTCTCTTCAAACTATTCCACAAAATAGAAACAGAAGGAACACTACCAAACTCATTCTATGAAGCCACAGTCATCTTGGTACCTAAACCTCACAAAGACCCAACAAAGAAAGAGAATTTTAGGCCAATCTCCTTTATGAACATTGATGCAAAATACTCAACAAAATACTTGCAAACCAAATCCAAGAACACATCAAAGATATCATCCACTATGACCAAGTAGGCTTCATCCCAGGCATGCAGGGGTGGTTCAATATATGGAAATCCATCAATGTGATCCACCATATTAACAAACTGAAAGAAAAAACCACATGATAATCTCTCTAGATGCTGAAAAAGCATTTGACAAAATCCAGCATCCATTCATGTTTAAAGTATTTGAGAGATCAGGGATACAAGGCACATATCTAAACATAGGTAAAGGCGATATAAAGCAGACTTACAGTCAACATCAAACTGAACGGAGAGAAACTTAAAGCAATCCCACTGAAATCAGGGACAAGACAAGGCTGCCACTCTCTCCATATCTCTTTATCATAGTACTTGAAGTCCTTGCTAGAGCAATAAGACAGTTGAAGGAGATCAAGGGGATAGAGATGGGAAAGGAAAAAGTCGAATTATTACTATTTGCAGATGATATGATAGTATACGTGAGCGACCTCAGAAACTCTACCAGGGAACTTCTACAGCTGATAAACACCTTCAGCAATGTGGTGGGATACAAAATTAACTCAAAAAATCAGTAGCCTTCCTGTATACAAAAGACAAAAGGGCTGATAAAGAAATTAGGGAAATAACACCATTCACAATAGCTACAAATGACATAAAGTACCTTGGAGTAACCCTAACCAAGGAAGTCAAAGACTTGTATGAAAAAAATTTCAAGTCTCTGAAGAAAGAAATAGAAGAAGATATCAGAAGATGAAAAGATCTCCCATGCGCATTACTGGGCAGGATTAACATAGTAAAAATGGCCATCTTACCAAAAGCAATGTACAGATTCAATGCAATCCCCATAAAATTACCAACGCAATTCTTAACAGACCTTGAAAGAAAAATTCTCATCTTCATATGGAATAACAAGAAACCCAGAATTGCTAAAACAATTCTCTACAATAAAAGATCTTCTGGAGGTATCTCCATCCCTGATCTTAAGCTGTACTATAGAGCAACAGTTATAAAAATTGCATGGTACTGGCATAGAAATAGAATGGTGGATCAATGTAACCAAACAGAGGATCCAGAAATAAACCCACACACTTATGGACACCTGATCTTTGACAAAGATGCCAAAACCATACAATGGAAAAAAGATAGCATCTTCAACAAATGGTGCTGGTCTAACTGGATGTCTACATGTAGAAAATTGAAAGTAGATCCATACTTATCACCATGCACAAAACTGAAGTCCAAGTGGATCAAAGACCTCAACATAAAACCAGACACACTAAATCAGTTAGAAGAAAAAGTCGGGAATACCCTTGAACTCATTGGCACAGGAGACAACATCTTGAACAGAACACCAACAGCACAGGCTCTAAGAGCAACAATCAATAAATGGAAACTCATGAAACTCAAAAGCTTCCATGAAGCAAAGGACACCATCATCAAAACAAAAGGACTGCCTACAGACTGGGAAAGAATCTTCACCAACCTTTATCTGACAGAGAGCTAATATCCAGTATATATAAAGAACTAAGGAAGCTGAAAAACAGCAAACCAAGTAATTAACTTAAAAAAATGGGGAACAGAGTTAAACAGAGAATTATCTGTAGAGGAATATCGAATGGCAGAGAAACAATTAAAGAAATGCTCAATGTCATTAGCCATCAGGGAAATGCAAATCAAAACCACCCTGAGATTTCACCTTACACCCATCAGAATGGCCAATATCAAAAACTCAAGTGAAAACACATGCTGGAGAGGCTGTGGATAAAGGGTAACCCTCCTCCACTGCTGGTGGGAATGTAAACTTGTACAACCACTCTGGAAATCAATCTGGTGCTTTCTCAGAAAACTAGGAATAGCACTTCCTCAAGATCTGGTCATACCATTCCTAGGCATATATCCAAAAGGGGCTCAAGTATACAATAAAGCCATTTCCTCAACCATGTTTGTAGCAGCTTTATTTGTAATAGCCAGAAGTTGGAAACAACCCAGATGCCCCTCATCTGAAGAATGGATGCAGAAATTGTGGTACATCTACACAATGGAGTATTACTCTGCAATGAAATATAAGGAAATCATTAAATTTGCAGGTAAAGAGTGGGACTTGGAAAAGATCATCCTGAGTGAGCTGTCCCAGAAGCAGAAAGACACACACGGTATATACTCACTCATATAGACATATAACATAGGATAAACCTACTAAAACCCTGAACATGTAAAGAAACTAATCAAGAGAACGGACCCTGACTGAAATGCTCAATCCCCATCCCAAAAGGCAAAAAGGATAGACATCAGAAGAAGAAGAAAACAGGAAACAACCTAGGATCCTGCCACAGTAGGCCTCTGAAAGGCTCTGCCCTACAGACTATCAAAGCAGACACTGAGACTTAAGGCCAACTGAAGGGCAAAGAGCATGGAATCTTAAGTAAGAAGTGGGAAATAGTAAGACCTGGAGAAGACAGGAACCCCACAAGGAGAGCAACAGAACCAGAAAATTTGAACACAGGACTCTCCCCAGGGACTCATATTCCAACCAACAAACATGCCTGGAGATAACCTAGATCCCCTTCACAGATGTAGTCCATGACAGCATAGTATCCATGTGGGTTCCATAGTAATGGGAAGAGGGACTGCCCCTGACATAATCTGATAGGCCTGTTCTTTGATCACCTACCCCTAAGGGGAGAGCAGCCCTACCAGGCCACAGAAGATGACAATGCAGCCACTCCTGATGGGATCTGATAGATTAAGATCAGATGGAAATTGAGGAGGATCTTCCCTATTTGTGGACTTGGGGAGGGGCATGCGTGATGAAGGGGGAGAAAGGGTGGGATCAGGAGAGGAGGAGGGAGGGCCTTATGGGGGATACAAAGTGAATAAACTGTAATTAATAAAAAATTAAAAAAATTTAAAAAAGATGAGTTTTAGCCAGGCTTGGTGGCACAAGTCTTTAGTTCCAGAATTCAGGACAAAGAAACAGGAGGATCTCTGAGATCAAGGCCAACCTGGTCTACAGAGCAAATTCCAGGGCAGCCAAGGCTATACAGAGAAACCCTGTCTTGAAAAACTAAAAATAAATTAAAAAGTTTCGTTTAAAAAAAAGAAAAAGAAAAAGAAACAGTCTCTCGGGATACAGCTGGGATACAGAGTTAACAAAATGCAACTAAGAAGAAAAAAAATTATATATATATATATATATACTTATATTTATATATAATATATATAATTTTTATATATAATTATATTTATATATATAATATATATAAATATATATATAAGAGAAACAGTCTCTAAGCTTGAAACTTTGGTAAGAATTTTGTCATATGAATCAGTTTCCTAACTGAAAACCAGTTATCTAAATTTCATTTGCCTGTTTAATTTCCATGAATATTTGCCTGTTTAAATTCAGAACTCCACAAGGACCAAATATATCAGGGCACAGGGGTATTTTATGAGACTGTTTCTCCAACCAAGGAACATGTATGGATATAACTAGAACCCTTGCTCGGATGTAGCTCTTGGTAGCTCAGTATCCAAGTGGGTACCCTATATGGTAAGGGGAACAGGAACTACTTCTGACATTAACTCAATGGTTGGCTTTTTGACACTCCCCCCAAGGGAGGAGCAGCCTTGCTAGGCCACAGAGGAGGACATTGCAGCCAGTCCTGAAGATACCTGATAAGCTAGGGTCAGGTGGAAGGGAGGAGGACCTCCCCTATCAGTAGTCTTGGAAAGGGGCAGGGAGGAGATGAGGGAGGGAGGATGGGATGGGGAGGGAATGAGGGAGAGAGCTATGGCTGGGATACAAAGTAAATAACCTGTGATTAATATAAAAAATTAAAATTTTGAATTAAAAAAAGTTAAAAAAGAAAAAGAAATCCTAAAAAAAATGGGGTACAGAGCTAAACAGAGAATTCTCAAAAGAGGAATATCATAGGCAGAGAAACACTTAAAGAAATACTCAATGTCATTAGTCATCAGGGAAATGAAAATCAAAATGACCCTGAGATTTCACCTTAAACCCATCAGAATGGCCAAGATCAAAAACTCAAGTGACAACACATGCTGGAGAGGTTGTGGAGAAAGAGGAACCCTCCTCCAATCTTGGTGAGAATGTAAATTTGTACAGCCACTTTGGAAATCAATCTGGCTCTTTCTCAGAAAATTGGGAATAGTGCTACCTCAAGATACATCTATACTACTCCTTGACATGTATCAGAAAGGTGATCAACCATGCAACAAGGACATTTTCTCAACTATATTCATAGCAGCTTTATGAATAATAGCCAGAATCTGGAAACAGCCTAGATGACCTTCAGCTGGGGAATGGAAATTATGGTGAGTTTACACAACAGAATACTACTCAGCAATTAAAAACAAGGATATCATGAAATTTGCAGGCAAATTAATGGAACTCAAAAGATAATTCTGAGTAAGGTAACCCAAAAGCAGAAAAGCACACATGGCTATTAGCCATATTATATAGGATAAACATACTAAAATCTATAGTCCTAAAGAAGCTAAACAAAAAAAGAAGACCCTAGGGAAGAGGCTTAATCCCATTCAGAAGGGCAAATAGGATAGTCATTGGAAGTAGAAGACATGAAACAGGACAGGAGCCTTCCACAGGAGGCCTCTGAAAGACTCTACCTATCAGGGTGTTAAAGCAAATGCTGAGACTCATAGCCATACTTTGCCCAGAGTGCGGAGAATCTTATGGAAGTAGAGGGAGATAGAAAGGGAACAGGAATGCCACAAGGAGATCAACAGAGCCAAAATACCTGGGCTCAGCCAGGGGGGTCTTCAGAGACTGATAAATCAACCAAGGACTATTCCTGGAGAGGAACTAGACCCCCTGCTTATATGTAGCTCATGGGCAGCTCAGTCTCCCGTGGGTTTCCTTGTAAGGGGAGCAGGAGCTGTCTCTGACAAGGACTCAGTGGCTGGCTCTTGAATCCCCTCTCCCTGGTGAGGTGGCCTAACTAGACCCACAGAGAAAGAGGAAACAGGAAGTCCTGATGAGACCTGTTAGGCTAGGGTCAGATAATAGGGGAGGAGGTCTAGAAGAGGGTAATGGGTGAGGGAGAGGTAAAGGAAGGAGAGACAAGGAGGAGATGACTACAGATGAGGGAGGGGACTACAGTAGGCATACAAAATGAATAAATTGTAACTAATAATAATAATAATAATAATAATAATAATAATAAAGAAAAATTTTTAAAAGATCTAAAAAACAAAAATGTCTCTAACCTGTTAAGTCTCCCTTGTCCAAGGACGGATAACTTCTTGGAATGCTACAAGCTGTTGTTCATGTTTTCACTTCTGTAAACAAGTTTGGTTGCCCTCTGCTGCACAGGATGTGATTGATCACATGTAGACAGGAAGCACATAAGGACGTATGCTTGCCGCTGATTGGGCACAGATAGGAAGTACCCAGCCTTGTGAGTCTTTTCTTTTAATTAAATTTTTATTTTTTGTATTAGTTACAGTTTATTTACTTTGTATCCCAGCTGTAACCCCTCCCTTCTTCATCTCCTCCCTGCCCCTCTCTAAGTCCACTGTTAGGGGAGGTCCTCCTCCTCTTCCATCTGACCCTAGCTTATCAAGTATCTTCAGGACTGGCTGCAATGTCCCCTTCTGTGGCCTAGCAAGACTGCTCCTCCCTACGGGGGTGGGAGGCTGAGGTCAGAGACCCCGCTATTGAGTTCATGTCAGAAACAGTCCCTGTTCCTCTTACTAGGGTACCCACTTAGATGCTGAGCTGCCATGGACTACATCCGAACAGGGGTTCTATGCTATATCCATACATGATCCTTGGTTGGAGAAACAGTCTCATAAAAGACCCCTGTGCTCAGATATATTTAGTCCTTGTGGAGCTCCTGTCCTCTCCAGGTCATACTAACACCCCCTTTTTTCATATGATTCCTTGCACTCTGCCCAAGGTTTGGTTATGAGTCTCAGCATCTGCTTTGATAGTGGAGTCTTTCAGAGGCCCTTTCTGGTAGGCTTCTGCCCTGTTACTTGTTTTCTTGTTTACATTGTTTACTTCCAATGTCCATCCCATTTGTCTTTCTAAGTGGGGACTGATCATCTTACCCGGAGTCCTCTTTCTTGTTTATCTTCTTTAGGTGTACAGATTTTAGTATGTTTATCCTATCTTATAGGTCCTATCTTATAGGTCTTATAAGTGAGTATATACCGTGTGTGTCTTTCTGCTTCTGGGATACCTCACTCAGGATGACGTTTTCTAGATTCCACCATTTGCCTGCAAATTTCATGATTTCCTTGTTTTTCATTGTTGAGTAATATTCCATTGTGTAGATGTACCACAATTTCTGTATCCATTCTTCTGTTGAGGGACATCTGGGTTGTTTCCAGGTTCTGGCTATTATGAATAAAGCTGCTACAAACATGGTTGAGCAAATGTCCCCTATTGTGTACTTGAGCTTCTTTTGGATATATGCCTAAGAGTACAACCACTTTGAAAATCAATCTGGTGCTTTCTCAGACAGCCTTCTGAGTTTTGCCTTTGTAAGCCCCCATCTAATGTAACTCAGGCTCTAGTCCAGGAATGCCCATATTTAATAAAGCTTTCTTCAAATTTGTTTCAAAAGAAAAGAAGAATGTTCAATTCTAAAATCAAAGAAAACACAAATAAACTTCTGAATATAACTAAGTGAAATAAGAAAGTTATTATAGGACATAAAAGATTCAATAAAGAGAAATATTGAAGACACTGAAATGAAAATTTTAGAAGTGAAAATCTCAATAAGTCAAATATAAAGCTCAGCAGAAAGCCTCATCTGTAAATTGGATCAAATGTGAGACAGATCAAGAGGTGCCTGGACAGAAAGCAGATATATTAGAATGTTCAAAGAATGGCCAGGAAAATAATTATGCATATGAAAACAGCATATACTACCTATTGAATACCACTGAAGTACCAGCTCTGTAAATCATAGATAAAGAAGGAAAATCAATCAAGCTAAAGGTGTAGAAAACATTTTCTTAGTTTGTTTTCTTTTAGTGTTATAAAGACCATGACCAAAACTAACTTGTGGAAGAAATGGTTTATTTGGCTGGTATATCCTTGGTCACAGTCTATTTAAAGAAGCCAAGGCAAGAACTAGAGGAGAAGCCGTGAAGAAATGCTGCTGACTGGCTTTTTCCACATGGCTTGCTCAGTTCGATTTTACATGTACTCCAAGACCACCTGCCCAGGGTGGCATTGTCCACAGTGTTGTGCCCTCTCATGTCATTAATTAACTAAGAAAATGCCTCACAGACTTCACTACACACAAATATCATAGAGGCATTTTCTCAGTTGAGGTTCCCTCTTCCAAGATGAACCTCATTTGTGCCAAGTTAACAATAACAAAACAGAAACTAACCAACACTAACATATTCAATAAAGTCATATTTAAACCAACCCAAATCTGGAGGAGGAGACGGCTAACCAATACGAGAGGCACTTGGGATGCCAAAATACAAGATAAAAAAAGAAACTTCCAACGTTGTATTATAGCGAAAATACTATGCATTCAGAATGAATGAATAATTCTGAAAGATGAAAGAGATAAGTCACATGTATATGTGTATACACACACAAACACATATATATATGTGTATAAGTCATATATATGTGTGTTTGTGTGTGTATACACATATACATATGTGCAAATCTATCAGAACAAAAGCAGATTTTTTTTAATATAAACTTTTAAAAGGACATGGAATGATTTATTTCAAGCTCTGAAAGATAATGATGGTGAAACTTGGCTGCTATATCCAGCCAAATATCCTTCATAATTGAAGGAGAAAGAAAAAGCATTCCACAGTCAACATAAATTAAAGGTTTTAATGAGTAATCACCTGAACCAGCAGATCACTCTTCAGTGACATGATCCTAAGGAGGCAGATGGGAGATGATAGAATAAAGACAGAAATCAGGGACCAGGAGTCTTGCATAATTTGATGATTTATGCCAAGCATGTTTATTAGGAAGCGTATCATCTTATATACAGGATTTAGTGGAGAAATGGAACAAAGTCAGCAGAAAAGTATCATACAGTGGGACAAAGTCAGCAGAAAACTAATTGAGAAGTATTGTAGAAGGGGAGCACAGAGTACCTCAAGTGCATCACAGACTCTGATTACAACAGCCCCTTAAAGTGGGAACAGTTGGGTCCCACTATTTGAAGCTGAAGCCCCCCAAGGTCCTAGCCCTTACATCAGGATACATGAGGAAAAATCCTAGACTGGCTTGACCTCCAATAAAGTAGCACTACGAAACATACTTAAAGAAAACTTGGAGAAATCTTACACACATAGGGAAAGATAAACATACACATAGAAATAAAAATAATGCTAGAGCAAAAGAGAGCACATTAGAATGGTAGATAAGCAAAAGTGTATTAGAATAATACCAAACATTATAAAACAGCAGAGAAACAGGAGTGACTACACACCTTTCTCTACTAAACAAGAATGTGAATTGTCTTGACTATCTAACCATGATATACATACTAAGATGTTGGGCTCAAAATCAGGATGCATCATTTTATTGCTGATGAGAAATGAACTTCATTGGCAAAGAAAACTGTGGCCATGAGGTGAACAGATGAAAAAAGATATTTGAAGTAAATGGAACTAGAAAGCAAGTGCTGTAGCCATATGATACCAATATCTAAAACTAGACATCAGTCAAGGTTTTTCACACTAAGTAAGGGCACAATTTTTTATCAAGAGGGTGCATTATATATGGTTACAATTTTAACCTTATATGTCTTGAACGTTTGTGCACCCAATTTCATACAATTAACAGTACTGCATGTAAAGGCACAAACTGGCCTGAACACAATAATAGTGAGTGATTTTAATACTATTCTCTTTGTTTGTACAAACATATAATTAAAACAAAAGTCAGGAAATAAAAGAGCTAAATATATAAATGGAGCTAAGAAATGCCCACAAAGCATTTTACACGCAGAAGTCCATGATATGCTCTCTATAACTGGCCACATTTTAGGAAAAGTAAGAAACGGAAAACGTAAGAATGCTGAAATAATAATGTATTATATTCTATTTGATCACAATGTAATGAACTAATTTTTTAATTTTATTTTTATTAGTAACAGTTTATTCACTTTGTATCCCCCTTATGTAGCTCCCTTCCTCCTCCCCTCCCAATCCTGCCCTCCCTTCCTCTTCCCCATTCCTGTCCCTTTCCCAGTCCACTGATAAGAGAGGTCCTCCTCCCCTTCCCTCTAATCACAGTCTATCAGGTCTCATCAGGAATGGCTGCACTGTCTTCCTCCGTGGCCTGTTAAGGCTGCTCCCTCCTCAGGGGGAGGTGATCAAAGAGCAGACCAATCAGTTCATGTCAGAGACAGTCCCTGTTCCCATTACTATGGAACCCACTTGGACAATAAATGCCATGGGCTACCTCTGTGCAGGGGTTCCAGGCCATCTCCATTCATGGTCCTTGGTTGGAGTATCAGTCTCAGAAAAGACCCCTGTACCCAGACTTTTTGGATCTGTTGCTTTCCTTGTGGAACTCCTGTCCTCTCAAGGTCTTCCTATCTCCCAATTCTTTCATAAGATTCCATGCACTTGGCACAAAGTCTGGCTATGAGTCTTAGTATCTGTCTCCATACCCTGCAGGGTAGAGCCTTTCAGAGGCCCTCTGTGGCAGGCTTCTGTCCTGTTCCCTGTCCACTCCCTCCTCCGATGTCCATTCTTTTTGCCCTTCTAAATAGGGATTGAGCATCCCAGACAGAGTTTTCCTTCTTGATCAGCTTCCTTAGGTGTACAGATTTCAGTACATTCATCCTATATTATATGTCTAACATCCACCCATGAATGAGTATGTACCCTATGCGTCTTTCTGCTTCTGGTATACCTCACTCAGGATGATCTTTTCCAGTTCCTACCATTTACCTTCAAATTTCATGATTTCCTTGTTTTTAATTGCTGAATAATATTCCATTGTGTAAATGTACCATAATTTTTGTATCTATACCTCACCTGAGGGACGTCTGGGTTTTTTCCAGCTTCTTGCTATTACAAACAAAGCTGCTACACACATGGTTGAGCTAATGTCCTTGTTATATACTTGAGAATATTTTGGATCTACTCCTAGGAGTGGTATAGCTGGATCTTGAGGTAGCACTATTCCTAATTGTCTAAGAAAGCACCAGATTGATTTCCAAAGTGGTTGTACAAGTTTACATTCCACCAGCAAAAAATGGAGGAGGGTTCCCCTTTCTACACATCCTCTCCACCATGTATTGTCTCTTGAATTTAGCCATTCTGATGAGTATAAGGTGAAATCTCAAGGTCACTTTGATTTGACTACATGTTTAAGTGTTTCTCTGCCATTCAAATTCCCTCTACAGAGAATTCTCTGTTTAGCTCTGTACTCCATTTTTAATTGGATTACTTGATTTGTTGCTTTTTAACTTCTTTAGTTCTTTATATATTCTGGACACTAGCTCTCTGTCAGATATAGGGTTGGCAAAGATCCTTTACGGTTGGCGATCCTTTCCCATTCTGTATGCTATCGTTTTGTTCTGATGACAGCCTCCTTTGCTTTACAGAGGCTTTTCAGTTTCATGAAGTCTCATTTATTGATTGTTGCTCTTAGAGCCTTTGCTGTTGGTGTTCTGTTCAGAAAGTTGTCTCCTGTGCCAATGAGTTCTAGGCTCTTCCCCACTTTTTCTTCTAACCGACTTAGTGTGACTGGTTTTATGTGGAGATATTTGATCCACATGGACTTTAGTTTTGTACAGGGTGATAAATATGGATATATTTGCATTTTTCTGCATTCAGACATCCAGTTAGACCAGCACCATTTGTTAAAGGTGCTGTCTTTTTCCCATTGTATGGCTATGGCTTCTTTGTCAAAAATTAAGTATCTGTATGTGGGTTTACTTCTGTGTCTTCTGTTCAATTCCATTGCTCCACCATTCTGTTTCTATGCCATTACCATGCAGTTTTTATTACTATTGCTCTGTATTACACCTTGAGATCAGGGATGTTGATACCTCCAGACAAACTCTTGTTGTAGAGGACTGTTTTGGAGATTTTGGGTTTTTTGTTTTTTTCATATGCTGTTGAGAATTGTTCTTTCAAGGTCTGTAAAGAATTGTGTTGGAATTTTGATGGGAATTGCATTGAATCTGTAGATTGCTTTTGGCAGGATGGCCATTTCACTATGTTAATCCTACCAATACATGAGCATGGGAGATCTTTCCATCTTCTGATATCTTCTTCAATTTCTTTCTTCAGAGACTTTACTTTTTTTTTTTTTTCAAACAGGTCTTTCACTTGCTTGGTTAGAGTAACACCAAGGTACTTTATATTATTACTGGCTATTTTGTAATTTTTTTCTTAGCCTTTTGTCTTTGGTATACAGGAGGGCTTCTGATTTTAATGAGTTTATTTTGTATCCAGCTACTTTGATGAAAATGTTTATCATCTGAAAAAGTTCCCTGGTTGAATTTTTGGGGTCACTCATCTAAACTATCACATCATCTGCAAATAGTGATACTTTGACTTCTTCCTTTCTGATTTGTATCTCCTTGATCTCCTTTAGTTGTATTATAGCTCTACTAGGACTTCAAGTACTATGTTGAAGAGATATGGAGAGAGTGGGTAGACTGCCTTGTACCTGCTTTTGGAGGGAATGTATTGTTTCTCTCTGTTCAGTTTGATGTTGGCTATAGGCTTGCTGAATATAGTCTTTACTATGTTTAGGTATGTGCCTTGTATCACTGATATCTCCAAGACTTTAAACATGCATGGATGTTGGATTTTGACAAATGCTTTTTCTGCATCTAAGAAGATGATCATGTGGATTTTATCCTTCAGTTTGTTTGTATGCTGGATTACATTGACAGATTTTCAGATAGTGAACCACCCCTGCATGCCTGGGATGAAGCCTACCTGGTATTAGTGGATGATATCTTTTATGTGTTCTGGGATTCAGTTTACAAGAACTCATAAGAGAGATGGGTCTGAAGTTCTATTTTTGTTGGGTGTTTTTGTGGTTTAGATATCAAGGTGACTGTGGCTTCATACAATGAGTTTGTTAATGTATCTTTTATTTCTATTTTGTGGAATAGTTTGGAGAGAATTGGAGTTAGCTCTTCTTTGAAGGTCTGGTAGAATTCTGCTCTGAAACCATCTGTTCCTGGGCTTTTGGGGGGAGATTTTATTATTGCCTCTGTTTCCTTGGGAAATATAGGATTATTCAATGTTTAAATGATCTTGATTTAATTTTGGTAATGAAAGATACCAAGAAAATTGTCCATTTCATTTACATTTTCAAATTTTGTGGGATATAGGCTTTTGTAGTAAGTCCTAATGATTGTTTGGATTTTCTCTGTGTCTGTTGTTATGTCCCCCTTTTTGTTTCTGATTTTGCCGATTTGTATAGTTTCTCTCTGCCTTTTACTTAGTTTGGCTAAGGGTTTGTCTTTCTTGTTGATTTTCTCAAAGAACAAACTCTTGGTCTCATAGATTCTTTGAATTGTTTTCTTTGTTTCTTATTCAATGATTTCAGCTCTGAGTTTGATTATTTCCAATCCTCTACTCCTCTTCAGTGTGTCTGCTTTTTATTGTAAGGCTTTTAGGTGTGCCATTAGGTTGCTTGTATGCAATGTATCAAACTTCATTCCGGAGGCACTTAGTGCTATGAACTTTCTCTTAGCACTGCTTTCATTGTGTCCCATGAGTTTCAGGATGTTGTGCCTTCATTTTCATTGAATTTTAGAAAGTCTCTAATTTCTTTTGTCATTTCTTCCTGTCATTGAATAGAGAGTTATTTGGTTTCCATATGTATGTAGGATTTTTGTTTTTTCTCTTGTTGTTCAGATCAAGTTTTAGACCATGGTGGTCTGATAGGATACAATGGATTATTTATCTTCTTGTATCTGTTGAGGCTTGCTTTGTGCCTGAGTATATGGTTGATTTTGAGAAGGTTCCATGCGGTACTGAAAAGAAGGTATACTCTTTTGAGTTTGGGTGAAAAGTTCTATAGACAGCTATTAAGTCCACTTGATTTAGGATTTCTGTACCTGTCACTATTTCCCTATTTAGCTTTTGTCTAAATAATCTGTCCCTTGGTGAGAGTGGAATGTTGAAGTCTCCCACTATTAAGGTGTTGGGATCGATGTGTTATTTAAACTTTAATAATGTTTTACTTACAAATGTTGGTGTTCTTGTATTTGGGGCATAGATGTTCAGAATTGTGATGTCCTCCTGGTAGATTTTTCCTTTGATGAGAATGAAATGCCCCTCCTTATGTTTTTAAATTAATTTTGGTTGAAAGTCTATTTTATTAGATATTAGGATAGCCACTCCAGCTTGCTTTCTGGGTTCATTTTTTTTTTTTTGAAAAACAATTTTCCAGCCCTTTACTCTGAGATATCGTTTACCTTTTTTGCAGAAATGTGTTTTTTTTTTTTTTTTTTTTTTTTTTTTGGATGCAACAGCATGTTGGATCCTGTTCCCGAAACCTTTCTCTTAGTCTGTGTCTTTTTATTGGAGAGTAGAGTCCATTGAGGTTTATAGATAATAGTGACCAATGAATATTAGTTTCTTTTATTGTGGAATTGGTGATGTTACTGTGTTTCAATGCTTCTTTTCTTTTAATTTTTTGTTGTGAAGGTATCTATAACCTGTGTTTTCTTGGGTGTAGTTGTTTTCATTGGTTTGTAGTTTGTTTTCCTTCTAGTATTTTATGTAGGGCTGGTTTGCTGTGTAGATATTGGTTAGTTTGGTTTTGTAATGGAATGTTTTGTTTTCTTCATCTGTTTTGATTGAAAGATTTGCTGGATATACTATTCTGGGTTGGCATCTGTGGTCTCTTTAGTGTCTGCATGACATCTCTCAAGGCGCTTTTGGTTTTCAAAGTTTCTGTTGAGAAGTCTGATGTGAATAGGTCTACATTTATATGTCAGTTGGCCTTTTTCCCCTTGTTGCTTTTAGTATTTTTTCTTTGTTCTGTAGATTTAGTGTTTTGACTATTTTATGATGCAAGGAGTTTCTTTTCTGGTCTAGTCTATTTGGTGTTCTAAAGGCCTCTTGTATGTTTATGGACATCTCTTTCTTTAACTTGGGAAAATTTTCTTCTATGATTTTCTTAAAAATGTTTTCTGGCCTTTGGAGCCTGGAGTCTTCGTTTTTGTCTATTCCTATTATTCTTAGATTTTATCTTTTCATGGTGTCCTTGATTTCTTGGATGTTTTGTGTTTAGAACTTTTCAGATTTTACTTTTTCTTTGAGAGATGTATCAATTTCTGCAAGTGTATCTTCAGCACCTGAAATTCTTTCTTCCACCTTTTGTATTCTGTTGGTGATGCTTACCTTTGTGGTTCATGATCTTTTCTCTAATTTCTCCAGCTCCCAGGTTTTCTCTATTGATTCTAATTCTGTTTCCATGTCTTGCACCATTTCCTTCATCTGTTTGAATGTGGATTCCTATCTTTCCATAATGGCCTTTATTTTTTATTTTTTTTTTGTTTCCTCTCTATATGCTACTAATTGTGCCTCTACTTGCACATCTATTTGTTGGCTGTATTTGCCTGTATTTGAGAGCTTTTTTTTTTTTTTCATTTCCTTTTTATGTGCCTCTAATATCTGGATAAGCATATATTTGAGATAATTTTCCTGTGTGTCTGAATAATTAGGTTATCCGTTGATTTTGGGGGTTGCTGGTGAAGCCATTATGTTTTGGTTTTTGTTGGATGTGTTCTTATGCTGACCTCTAGCCATCTGCTTATTTATAACTGTTGCTGTTTGTGCCTGGAGTCTGTACTTCAGACGGGGTCCATTTGTCTCTGGTGTCTGGAGTATTCTTCTGGAAGATGAGAGAGATACACTGGTTTGAGTGTAGATACTGGTGTTTCAGCTCTGTCTAAGGGAGGAAGGTTGCAGGTACACGTGTACAAGTGTGAGTGTGTGCATGGAAGTGTGCCTTGAAGGACAGGATGCTAAAGTGTGTAGATGCCTGGAATGTGGGGCTTAAGCACAGGAGGGGGTGCTGGTGCTGGCACTGTTCACAAGCTCAATGCACAAAGGCAGGTGCCCTGAATACCTCAGTGGCCTACAGGCCTGTGTTACTCTCCTCCTGGTATTCTGATCTGTCTGGGTTCCAGGAATTGCTTGCCTAGATTCCACTGGTAGACCCACAGAACAGAGGCTTCAATGTTGAGACCACTGTCCCATGAATCCCTATGTTGCCCACAGTGTGGGTATGGGTGGGAGGGATCTGATATCTGGCTGTTAGCATAGAGGGTCCCTGGATCTTGGGTTCTGCATGCCCTCACTTAAAAGCACACTCACTCACTAGCAGCACTAATCAGAAAGCATATGTGATCCCCCTGTTTTCTACTCTCAGACTCTAATCTACTCTACTCTCTACTGTACACAGGCCTGCAAGTGACTGAGTGCACCTTTAAATGAGTGCTTGCAGGGCTCCATATGAAGGGTCCCTCTGTGCTAGCAACCAGATATTATATAACTCCCTCCTCAACCCCACTGTGGACAAGAGAGGGATCCTTGGTACAGCATTCTCAACATTTAAACCCGTGTTCTGTGGGTCTCCCAGTGGAGTCCAGGCAAACAAATCCTGGAGCCCAGACATATTTGTATACCAGGATGACAGTAAGACAGGTCTGTAGGCTGCTGAGGTATTTAGAGCACCTGTGAATGCATATTGTTCCTGAGAACAGGGCCAACACGTACACCCATCCTGTGCTTAAGTTCCACCCTCCCAGGCATCTACACACTTTAGCATCCTGTCCTTCAAGGCACACTTCCATGCACATACTCACACTTGTACACAGGTATACCTGCAACCTTCCTCCCTTAGATAGAGTTGAAACACCAACATCCACTCTCAAACCGGTGGACCTCTCTCATCATCCGGAAGAATACTCCACACACCAGAGACAGAAAGACCCAATCTGAAGTATAGAGTCCAGGAACAAACAGTGACAGTTATAGATAAGCAGATGGCCAGAGGTCAGCATAAGAACAAATCAAAATAAATAAATAAATAAATAAACAAACAAACAAACAAAACAAAAAACAGGATATCATGGCTTCACCAGCAACCCCAAAAACCAATGGATAAGCTAATTCATCGAAAACACAGGAAATATCTCAAATCTATGCTTCTGCAGTTACTAGAGGCACATAAAAAAATGAACAAAGCTCTTAAAGAAATGCAGGTAAATACAGCAAAAACAAATAGAGGCACATGGAGTGGCCTACAGAAATTAAATGAACAAAAATAAATAAATAAATAAAAATAAAGGTTGTTATGGAAAGACAGAAATCCACATTCAAACAGATGGATGAAATGGTGCAAGACATGGAAACAGAATTAGAATCAATAGAGAAAACACAAACAAAGAAAACCCTGGAGCTGTAGAACTTAGAGAAAAGATCAGAAACCACAGAGGTAAGCATCACCAACATAATATAAGAAATGGAAGGGAGAATATCAGGCACTGAAGATACACTTGCAGAAATTCATTCGTCCCTCAAAGAAAAAGTAAAATCTGAAAAGTTCTAAACAAAACAGCCAAGAAATCAAGGACACCATGAAAAGATGAAATCTAAGAATAATAGGAATAGATTAAAAAGAATATTCCAGGCTCCAAGGTCCAGGAAACATTTTCAAGAAAATCATAGAAGAAAATTTTCCTAACTTAAAGAAAGAGATGTTCATAAACATACAAGAGGCCTACAGAACACCAAATAGACTAAACCGGAAAAGAAACTCCTTGCATCACAAAATAGTCAAAACACCAAATCTACAGAACAAAGAAAAAATACTAAAAGCAACAAGGGGAAAAGGCCAACTAACATATAAATGTAGACCTATCAGATTCACACCAGACTTCTCAACAGAAACTTTGAAAATCAGAAGCACCTCAGCAGATGTCATGCAGACACTAAAGAGACCACAGATGCCAACCCAGACTACTATGCACAGCAAATCTTTCAATCAAAACAGTAGGAGAAAACAAAATATTCCATTACAAAATTAAACTTAAACAATAACTACACAGCAATGTTCAGAGTCTGTGTTTCTGCTGGCTTCTGCCAGACAACTTGCCAGTACATCCCACCTGCTCTATCCACCTGACTCTCCTCTACTATTCAGTAAGTGTGTGTCTGCCTCTTGGATCCTACCATTATGGGCTGGGCAACTGCCCTTACTAAAATGCTTTCCTCTTCCTCTACTGAAACTACCCTCTTCCAAAAAAAAAAAAAAAAAATCCTCTCTCAGTATCCCTCTCCAGTTGTTTTCTTCTCTATCTGCTCTAACCACTAAGATCATCTTGTCAGTGAGTAAATGTCACCCTGGAGCTGCCTGCTTTATCTACTGTTACCCACAATGGTAGGATCCAAGAGGCAGATACACACTTACACACTTTAGGAGAGTCAGATCAACAGCTTCATGCAGAGGGTGTGACTACAAGTTGTAAAGGTCTGAGGACAGAAAAGCTTAAGTTGTGACGTTCTAAACATGTGCTTTAAGGTGTGTAAATGTAAGTGCTAAGGGTCTTTGAAGGTGATTTAAGGAATAATATTGCTGATTTCTTTTCATTGCTTTTCAGGGAGCCCAGCAGTTGAGGCAGGCAAGTGTTAGGTGCACTGGGAATTTATACCAGTATGGGTTCCTGGCCAGAAAATGTCTTAATTTATTAACAAATATACTATCTGACAAAAATCAAATTCCACTCACTACGAACTACTAAATAAAATAAAAATAAAATAAACCTTAAAATAAAACACATTAGTGTTTTCCTCTGGGCACTGTGAATGAGCTCAGTGTTCAGTAATAAGCACATTGTGAACATATGTGACACAGATATAACATACAAGACATACAAATAACAACCATGACAAACAAGTAACATACGTGACATAAGTTGAACATGCACAAAGATATGTCACCACTCTATGCACACACACACATATATATATATATATATGTATATGTGTGTTTGTGTCACCCTCACATATATATAAAATACATGCATACACAAACACATACACACACACATACATGCGCGTGCGCACACACACACACACACACACACACACACACACATACAGAGATTCCCACTGTTGTTGGTTAGTGGGATTATACTCATCGTAAATCTGTGACCATCACTTTGGTTTTCCGTGTAGTGACATGGCCACAGTCCTGCAATTGAAGAAAAGTAAACAGGGTCAAAGCATGGAAAATTCTTGTTTTGAAACAACTTATATTTATGACATTATACCAAAAGAATGGCTCTTCTGACGTAGACGAGACCATATAACCTAGGTAGTTGTGGAGGATCTTGAACTTATCTTCCTGCCATTAGCTCCCAGTGCTGTGCTATAGACGAATACCATCATGACATATTTCAGGAGCACTGCAAGTGGAATCCAGGACCTTGTGCTTGAAACACAAGCTCTTCTCCAACTGAGCCATGTCCCCAGACATAAGCCTCTACTGTAAGAAGCTCTCTGAAGGCCAGTAGTTATTAGCTTAGAGGTGAGATTGTGATGTCAGTGAGATACATGGACAAAAGTCTGGGACCCAGCACTCCTGCCTAGTACTCATCGTAGACAGAGTCAGTGTCTCCCATATATCTTTCCACATGTTTTCCAGAGCCATATATCTCTTTATTAAAAGAAACCAGCAAGTCCAATGCAATCTTGGTGCTGTGATGATAACCGTATGAAGAGTCCTTGAGGGTATTCATATGTAAAACAAAATCACAAGGCTTAATCAATATGCTCCCAGGATTTTACATCTCATTGGATCTCTGTGGCTTCATCTCTGAATCTTATATACTTTATGGGACAGGTTCTAGTCCTTTCACTATGTTACTGCCTTTCCTCTGAATGCAAACTGTATAGAAGAGTCCAGGCTGATACAAAGTCCAGAATATCATTGACTTGAGGCTGAGCTGACACAGAGATCAATCTGGTCATGCTAAGTGTGTTATCACTGAACACAGCCTGGGAGAAGAAACCACCTCCTGTGGCAAGTGAGAACGCAAATATCTAAGCAGAATCCCAGGGTAAAAAATTTCATTCCAAGCAGAGCACTCAGGCCACTTTAAACTTGGTTTGAGTGTATATGAGACCACCCTCTAGAAGTGAGACAGCCTGGGGGAAGGGCCAGCTCCCACCAACCTTTTGTACTCTGCAACTGACTTCCCTTTCAGACCCAGGAGCTGTGAAACTTGAGTTTATGATAGCTTTAATTCATGTCATTTAAAGGAAGCACAGAGGACATTAGAGCTGGGTGGGAATAGGAGAGGAGAGGAAGACAATGTGTTTCCTTTCCAAGTAGTATTTAGAGAATTGAATGCTATTTGAGTAGTCCATTCCTTTGTTGATTTAAAAAGGATTTCATTCTAGGTCATAGAGACCTGAGCTATTCCAGGTGCTCAGGTAGGTAGGAGAATGCTGTATTCTACAGACAAGCAGATGTTAAGTCCCACATGATGCTTAATAGTTCTGACCTTTTTCCCTACCTTATTTTATTTGCTTGTAAATGGAAACAATGGCAGTTGCCTAATAAGTATAAAATTATCTATATATGTTCTAGATCCATTTGGAAACAAAGTTGTTGTTGTCCAAACTGAATTTTCAGCAAATAACAAGTTTAATAGTGTAAAATATTTCTTAAATTAAAATTAAATTTTAATTTAAAAAAAGATGCTTAGATGCTGAAAAAGCATTTGACAAAATCCAACACCCATTCATGTTTAAAGTCTTGAAGAGATCAGAGATACAAGGTACATACCTAAACATAATAAAGGCAATATACAGCAAGCCTATAGCCAACATCAAACTCAATGGAGAGACATAAATCAATCACACTGAAATAAGAGACAAGACAAGGCTTTCCACTCTCTCCATATCTCTTCAACACTGTACTTGAAGTCCTAGCTAGAGCAATAAGACAACTAAAGGAGATCAAGGGGATATAAACCAGAAAAGAAAAAGTCAAAGTATCACTATTCACAGATGATATGATAATTTACATGAGTGACTCCAAAAATTCAACCAGAGAACTCCTGCTGATAAACAGCTTCAGCAAAGTGGCTAGATACAAAATAAACTCAAAAATATCAGAAGCCCTTCTGTATACCAAAGACAAAAGGGCCAAGAAAGAAATTAGGGAAACAACACCCTTCACAATAGCGACTAAAAACATAAAGTACCTTGGTGTGACTCTAACCAAGCAAGTAAAAAACCTGTTGGAAAATAACTTCAAGTCTCTTAAGAAAGAAATTGAAGAAGATATCAGAAGATGGAAAGATCTTCCATGCTCATGGATTGGCAGGATTAACATAGGAAAAATGTCCATTCTGAGACTTGAAGAGGTCAGGGATACAAGGCACATATCTAAACATAGTAAAGGTAATATACAGCAAGCCTATAGCCAACATCAAACTCAATGGAGAGAAACTTAAATCAATCCCACTGAAATCAGGGATAAGAAAAGTCTGCCCACTCTCTCCATATCTCTTCAACATAGTACTTAAAGTCCTAGCTAAAGCAATAAGACAGCTAAAGAAGATCAAAGAGATACAAACCAGAAAGGAGGAGGTCAAAGTGTCACTATTCGCAGATGATATGATAGTCTACATGAGCGACCCCCAAAATTCAACCATAGAACTCCTTCTACTGATAAACACCTTCAGCAAGGTGGCAGGACACAAAATGAACTCAAAAAAATCAGAAGCCCTCCTGTATACCAAAGACAAAAGGGCCAAGAAAGAAATCAGGGAAACAACACCCTTTACAATAGCCAATAACAACATAAAGTACCTTGGGGTACACTAACCAAGCAAGTGAAAGACCTGTTTGAAAAAAAAAAAAACTTTAAGTCTCTAAAGAAAGAAATTGAAGAAGATATCAGAAGATGGAAAGATCTCCATGCTCATGGATTGGCAGAATTAACATAGTGAAAATGGCCATCCTGTCAAAAGCAATCTACAGATTCAATGCAATTCCCATCAAAATACCAACTTAATTCTTTAGAGACCTTGAAAAAAAGATTCTCAGCTTCATATGGAGAAACAAAAAACCCAGATCTCCAAAACAATCAGATCATCTGGAGGTATAACCATCCCCGAACTCAAGCTGTACTACAGAGCAATAATAATAGAAACTGCATGGTATTGGCATAGAAACAGAAAGGAGGATCAATGGAACCAAATAGAAGACCCAGAAATAAACCCACACACCTATACTTAATTTTTTTACAAAGAAGCCAAAACCATTCAATGGAAAAAAAGACAGCATCTTCAACAAATGGTGCTGGTCCAACTGGATGTCTACATGCAAAAAAAATGAAAATAGATCCATATTTATCACTCTACACAAAACTAAAGTCCAAAAGGATCAAAGACCTCAACATAAAACCAGATACTCTAAATCAGCTAGAAGAAAAAGTGGGGAAGAGCCTAGAACTCATTGGCACAGGAGACAACTTCCTGAACAGAACACCAACAGCACAGGCTCTAAGAGCAACAATCAATAAATGGGACCTCATGAAACTGAAAACTTCTGTAAAGCAAAGGAGACTGTCATCAGAACAAAACGACAGCCTACAGATTGGGAAAGGATCTTCAACAACCCTATATCTGACAGAGGGCTGATATCCAGAATATATAAAGAACTAAAGAAGTTAAAAACAACAAGTCAAGTAATCCAATTAAAAAATGGGGTACAGAGCTAAACAGAATTCTCTGTAGAGGAATATAGAATGGCAGAGAAACTCTTAAAGAAATGCTCAACATCCTTAGCCATCAGGGAGATGCAAATCAAAAGGACCCTGAAACTTCACCTCGCATCCATCAGAATGACTAAGATCAAAAACTCAAGTGACAACACATGCTGGAGAGGTTGCGGAGAAAGGGGAACCCTCCTCCATTGCTAGTGGGAATGCAAACTTGTACAACCACTTTAGAAATCAATCTGGCTCTTTCTCAGACTTTTAGGAATAGTGCTACCTCAAGATGGAGCTATACCACTCCTATGCATATACCCAAAATATGCTCAAGTACACAATAAGGACATTTGCTCACCCATGTTTGTAGCAGATTTATTTCTAATAGCCAGAACCTGGAAACAACCCTGATATGCATAAACGGAGGAATGGATACAGAAATTGTGGCACTTTTACACAATGGAATTACTCAGCAATTAAAAACAAGGAAATCGGGATTCAGCAAGATGGCAGCGCAGGGATGATTCTCGCTCTGACCAGCAGCACAGCAGGATTGGCACAGTGACCAGCAGTCAGAACTCGCAGCCCTAAAACACAAGTGATTGTGTTTCCCAGGTAAGAGGATACCCCATGGTGGGGGATTCAGTCAGCTTTAATTCACCCAGCTAAACTGCAGAAGAGATCTCAGTTCCACCAAGCGCTTGGTCGCCAGCCCAGAGCCACATGCCAGCGTGCTCTGATCACTGTCCCAGACTGAACTGTGGGCCCCACAACATCAGAGACTGGTATTTCCAATCGAGAGATAACCCCACAGTGCAGGAAAAGATTGGGACCATCCTTAGGTCACACAGACATTCCCTGGAAAAGACTCAGAGTTCCATGAGCGCCCAGGAGTCAGCCCAGAGCCAGAGCCGAGGACCTAGGCACTGGCACTGGCACAGAGTCCTCCCTGTGCCTGACTCGCTGCCCCAGATAGAACTTTGGGCCCCAGGGCACCAGAGACTGAGTTTCTCTGTCGGGTGCAAACCCACAGGGAGGGGAACAGCTGGTCTGATCTCAGAGCCCTCAGCCAATACCACCACCCAGAAAAGGTCTCGGAAAATATTACCCAGTTTCAGCAGATGCCCAGGCACCCAATCCCCAGAAAGGCAGAAAGGTGGAGCCACGTTAAGTCTGTGCCTGTGGGTTCTACTCGCCATCACAGACAGAACGGCTGTCCCCAAAGCAAAGACTGGGTGTCTCTGTCAGGAGGAAATCTCACAGTGGGGGGATCATCAGGTCCAATGCTCAGGACATCCAGCTCCAAAAGACTTTCTGGATTCACACAGACTCTAGGCTCTAGCCTTCTACTGCAGGCATGAGCGCTCAATAATGAGCGCCATTATTAAGTACCGCTAGGGCACTGGGGCACACAGCTGCATCCTCAGACCTACAAAAGCCAGAGAGCCATTACAGCAGCCCTCAGATACTACTCCAAGGATCAACCAGTTATCCCTAGCTAGACTGACAAACTGTGGGAATCCCTGGTTCTTCAAGAGGGCTGCACCCAACAATTACACCTTAGGAGCAACAGCTGCTGCTCATTAAATTCAGAGCAAGAAACCTAGCAGCAGGGCATCCATCACCAGGACCTCTCCTGATGAAAGGAAAGCCTTCCTGAACACGACAGTTACCACACAGGTCCATACACCTGAAGTGAACTGTGACAATTCCTGAGAAGCACCACCATTCAGATGGCCATACCCAAAAAGCAGAGGAGAACTTCAGAACCCCACCAAGTGGATTATCCCCACCCCAGGACTCAGCAGGCACCAGAAATTAACAGACAACACCTGAGACAGAGAGATGGGTAGAGGCTAACAAAAAAGCATAACCAACAGAAGGCAAAGCAAAATGGCATCCCCAGAACCCAGTTATCCAAGGGCAAGTAGCCCTGGACACACTAACATAAGTGAAATTCAAGAAAATGACCTTACATCTATGCTTATGAAGAGATTAATGGAGGAAGCAAATAAAATGCATAGAAAATTAGGGGAAGATATAATAAAAGAGATTATGGTCATCCTTAAAGAAATAGAGGAAGATGCAGCCAAACAGTTTGTGGTGTTCAGAGTGGAAATGATTAAATCACTGAATGAAATAAAAGAAACAGAGGAATGTTCAAAAAACAGCTGAAGGAATTGATGGAAAAACAGGAAAATACAGTCAGACAGATAAAGAAAATCAACAAACGGTTCAAGATCTAAAGATAGAATTGGAAAAATTAAAGAAAACACAAATGGGGGAAATCATGGAGAGGGAGAACTTAGGAAAGAAATCAGGAACTACAGAGGTAAGCATAACCAACAGACTACAACAGATGGAAGAAAGAATCTCAGGTGTGGAAGATACAATGGAAGAAATCGATGTATCCGTCAAAGAATATAATAACTCTAAAAAATTCCTGACACAAACCAAACAAGAAATCCAAGACAACATAAAAAGACAAAATGTAAGAATAATAGGAATAGAGGAAAAAAAAAAGACTCCCTCCTCCAAGGCCCAGAAAATATTTTAAACAAAATCATTGAAGAAAATTTCCCCAACTTAAAGGAGAGGCCTATAAGAATACAAGATGCCTACAGAACACCTAATAAATTAGACCAGAAAAGAAAATCCTCCCGTCACATAATAATCAAAACAGTAAGTATACAGAGCAAAGAAAAAAAACTAAAAGCTACAAGGGAAAAAGGCCAAGTAACACATAATGGCAAACCCATTAGAATCACACCTGACTTCACAACAGAAACTATAAAAACAAGAAGAGCCTGGACAGATATCATGCATACCCCAAGAGAACACAGATGTCAGTCTAGGCTACTTTACCCAGCAAAACTCTCGGTACTCATAGATGGAGAAAACAAGAAATTCAAGAACAAAAACAAATTTCAAAAATAATTACACACAAATCCAGCATTACAGAAGATACTAGAAGAAAAAATACAACCCAAGAAAACTAACTACTTTCAAAAAAACACAGGAAATAAATAACCTCACTACAGCAAAACAAAAAGTAGCCAAACACACAACCACAGCCAACATCAAAATCAAAGGATCTACTAGCCACTGGTCATTAATCTCCCTCACCATCAATGGACTCAATTCTCCAATAAAAAGACACAGACTAACAGAATGGATGCGTAAACAAGACCCAACAATCTTATATGTGTTGCATAAAAGAAACACACCTAAATCACAAAGACAGATATTACCTGAAAGTAAAGGGCTTGAAGACGGTTTTCCAAGCAAATGGACCCAAGAAGCAAGCAAGAGTAGCCATTCTAATATCTAATAAAATAGATTTTCAACAAAAATTAATCAAAAGAGATGGAGAAGGACACTTCATACTCGTCAAGGAAAAACTCCACCAGGAAGATATCACAATCCTGAACATCTATGCCCCAAATACAAGGGCACCCACATTTGTAAAAGAAACACTGATAAAACTTAAACCACATACAGATCCCCACACATTAATAGTGGGAGACTTCAACACCCCACTCTCACCAAATGACAGGTCAACAAAACAGAAATTAAACAAAGAAACAATGTCTCTGACAGAGGACATGAATCAAATGGACCTCACAGACATCTACAGAACCTTTCACCCAAACACAAAAGAATTTATCTTCTTCTCAGCACCTCATGGAACCTTCTCCAAAATAGACCATATAGTTGGTCACAAAGCAAGCCTCAACAGATACAAGAAAATTGAAATAATCCCTTGTATCCTACCTGATCACCATGGACTAAAGATAGAACTCAATGACAAAACAGGAAAGGCCTACACACACATGGAAACTGAACAACTTGCTACTAAATGACAACTGGATCAGAGAAGAAATGAAGAAAGAAATTAAAGTCTTCCCAGAATTCAATGAAAATGAAGGCACAACATAACCAAACTTATGGATACAATGAAAGCAGTGCTAACAGGAAAGTTCATAGTACTAAGTGCCTTCAAGAAGAAATTCGAAACATCTCATGCAAGCAACTTAATGGCTCACTTAAAAGCCCTAAGGAAAAAAAAAAGAAGCAGAAACACCAAAGAGGAGAAGACGGCTGGAAATAAACTCAGGGTTGAAATCAATCAAATAAAAACAAATAAAACAATTCGAAAAATCAATAAAACCAAGAGTTGGTTCTTTGAGAAAATTAACAAGATAGACAAACCATTAGCCAAACTAACTAAAAGGCAGAGAGAAACTATACAAATCAACAAAATTGGAAATAAAAAGGGGAACATAACCACAGACACTGAAGAAATCCAAACAATAATTGGGTCTTACTTCCAAAGTCTATATGCCACAAAATTTAAAAATCTAAATGAAATGGACAATTTTCTTGACTGATTCTACATGCCAAAGGTGAATCAAGAACAGGTAAACCAATTAAATAGTCCTATATCCCCTAAGGAAATAGAAGCTGTCATCAAAAGTAAGTCTACCATGCAAAAAAAGCATAGGGCCAGATGGTTTCAGCGCAGAATTTTACCAGACCTTCAAAGAAGAGCTAACACCAATACTCTTCAAACTATTCCACAAAATAGAAACAGGAGGTACACCACCAAACTCATTCTATGAAGCCACAGTCACAGAAACCTCACAAAGACCCAACAAAGAAAGAGAATTTTAGGCCAATCTCCCTCATGAACATCTATGAAAAATACTTGCAAAAAAAAAAAAATCAAAATACTTGCAAACCAAATCCAAGAACACAGCAAAGACATCATCCACTACAACGAAGGAGGCTTCATCCCAGGCATACAGGGGTGGTTCAATATACAGAAATGCATCAATGTGATCTACCACATAAACAAACTGAAGGAGAAAAACCACATGATCATCTCCTTAGATGCTGAAAAGGCATTTGACAAAATCCAACATCCATTCATGTTTAAAGTCTTGGAAAGATCAGGGAAACATGGCACATACCTGAACATAGTAAAGGGAATATACAACAAGCCTATAGCCAACATGAAACTCAGTGGAGAGAAACTTAAATCATTCCCACTGATCAAGGACAGGGCAAGGCTGCCCACGCTCTCCATATCTCTTCAACATTGTTCTGGAAGTCCTTGCTAGAGCAATAAGACATTTGAAAGAGATCAAGGGGATAGAAATCAGAAAGGAAGACGTCAAAGTATCACTAATTGCAGATGATATGATAGTATACCTGAGTGACCCCAAATATTCTACGAGGGAAATCCTACAGCTGATTAACACATTCAGCAAAGTGGCTGCATACAAAATTAACTAAAAAAAATCAGTAGCCCTCCTATATACAAAAGACAAAAGGGCCAAGAAAGAAATTAGGGAAACAACACCCTTCACAATAGCCACAAAGGACATAAAGTACCTTGGTGTGAACCTAACCAAACAAGTCAAAGACTTGTATAAAAAAAAAAAAATTCAGTCTCTGAAGAAAGAATTAGAAGAAGATATCAGAAGATGGAAAGATCTCCCATACTCATGGCTTGGCAGGATGAATATAGTAAAAATGGCCATCTTACCAAAAGCAATCTACAGATTCAATGCAATTCCTATCAAATTGCTAACACAATTCTTTACAGACATTGAAAGAAAAATTTCCACCTTAATATGGAACAACAAGAAACCCAGAATTATGAAAGCAATGCTCTGCAGTAAAAGATCTTCAGAAGGTATCTCCATCCCTGATCTCGAGCTGTACTATAAAGCAACAATACTAAAAACTGCATGGTACTGACATAGAAATAGACTGGTAGATCAATGGAATAGAATAGAAGACCCTGACATAAATCCACACACTTATGGTCACCTGATTTTTGACAAAGATGCCAAAATCATTCAAAGGAACAAAGACAGCATCTTCAACAAATGGTGCTGGTCTAGCTGGCTGTCTACATGTAGAAAAATGCAAATAGATCCATACTTATCACCCTGCACAAAACTAATATCCAAGTGGATCAAAGACCTCAGTATAAAACCAGACACACTAAACCGCTTAGAAGAAAAAGTGGGGAAGACCCTTGAACTCATTGGCACAGGAGACAACATCCTGAACAGAACATCAAAAGCACAGACTCTAAGAGCAACAATCAATAAATGGGACCTCATGAAACATAAAATTCCTGTAAAACAAAAGACACTGTAGTCAGAAGAAAATGACAGCCTACAGATTGGGAAAGGATCTCCACCAACCCTATATCTGACAGAGGACTAATATCCAGTATATATATAGAATTAAAGAAGGTAAGCATCAAAAAATTAAGTAATCCAATTAAAAAAATGGAGTACAGAGCTAAACAGAGAATTCTCAATAGATGAATATCAAATGGCAGAGAAACACTTAAAGAAATGCCCAACCTCATTAGCCATCAGGGAAATGCAAATCAAAACAACCCTAAGATTTCACCTTATACCCATCACAGTGGCTAAGATCAAAAATTCAAGGAACAACACATGCTGGAGAGGGTGTGGAGAAAGGGGAACCCTCCTTCCTCCACTGCTGGTGGGAATGTAAACTTGTACAACCACTCTGGACAACAATCTCAGACATCTAGGAATAGCGCTTCCTTAGATCCAGTTAGACCACTCCTAGGCATATACCCAAAAGTGTCTCAAGGTTACAATAAGACATTTGCACAACCATGTTTACAGCAGCCTTATTTGTAAAAGCCAGAGGCTGGTAACAGCCCAGATGCCCCTCAGTGGAGGAATGGATGCACAAATTGTGATGCATCTACTCAATGGAATATTACTCAGCAATGAAAACAAGGAAATTATGAAATTTCCAGGTAAATAGTGGGAGCTGGAAAAGATCATCCTGAGTGAGCTATCCCAGAAGCAGAAAGACTCACATGGTATATACTCACTCATATAGATTTATAATATAGGATAAACCTACTAAAATCTGTACACCTAAAGAAACCAATCAAGAGGGAGGACTCTGACTAAAATGCTCAATTCCTATCCAGAAAGGCAAAGAGGATGGACATCAGAAGAAGGAGAAAAGAGGGAACAAGTCAGGAGCCTGACACAGAAGACCTCTGAAAGGCTCTGCCCTTCAGACTATCAATGCAGATGCTGAGACTTATGGCCAACCTTTGGGCAGAGTACAGGGAATCTTAGGAAAGAAGTGGGAAACAGTAAGATCTGGAGAGGACAGGAACTCCACAAGGAGAGCAACAGAACTAAAAAATCTGAGCACAGTGGTCTTTCCTGAGACTGATACTCCCACCAAGGACTATGCATGGAGATAACCTAAGACCCTTGCACAGATGTAGCCCATGGCAGTTCAGTGTCCAAGTGGGTTCCATTGTAATGGGAACAGTGACTGTCTCTGACATGACCTGATTGGCCTGCTCTTTAATTACCTCCCCCTGAGGGGGAAGCAGCATTACCAGGCCACAGAAGACAATGCAGCCAGCCACTCCTGATGAGACCTAATTGACTAGGATCAGGAGGAAGGAAAAGAAGACCTCCCCTATCAGTGGACTTGAGGAGGGGCATGCATGTAGAGGGTGGAGGAAGGGAGGGATTGGGACTGGAGGAGGGAGGGAACCACAAAGGATACAAAGTGAATAAAGTGTAATTAATAAAAAAAATAATATAAAACAAGGAAATCATGAAATTTTTAGGCAAATGGTGGGATCTAGTAAACATCATCTTGAGTGAGGTATCCCAGAAGCAGAAAGACATACATGGTATATACTCACTTATAAGAGGATACCAGACCTATATGATGGGATAAACATACTAAAATATGTACACCTAAAGAAGTTAAACAAGGAACAGGACCTGGGTTAAGATGATCAATCCTCACTTAGAAAGACAATTGGGATGGACATTGAAAGTAGGAGAAAACAAGAAACAGGACAGGAACCTAACATAGAGGGCCTCTGAAAGACTCTACATAGAAGTGTATCAAAGCAGATACAGAGACTCATAACCAAACTTTGGGTAGAGTGCAGGGAATCAAATGAAAGAAGGGGGAATTAGTAAGACCTGGAGAGGACAGGAGCTCCAGAAGGATCAAATATATCTGAACACAGGGGTATTTTTGAAATTGATTCTCCAACCAAGGACCATGCATGGATATAACCTAAAACCCCTGTTCAGATGTAGCCCTCAGCAGCTCAGCATCCAAATGGGAACCCTAGTAAGGGGAACAGGGACTGTCTCTGACATGAACGAAGTGAAAGGCTCTTTTACCTCCACCCCCTGAGGGAGAAGTAGCCTTGCTAGGCCACAGAGGACGACAATGCAGCCAGTCCTGATGAGACCTGATAGACTAGGGTCAGATGGAAAGGAAGGTGGTCCTCCTCTATCAGTGGACTAAAAGACTGGCAAGGAGGAGGTGAGGGAGAGAGTGAGATTGAGAGGGAATGAGGGAGTGGGCTATAGCTGGGATACAAAGTAAATAACTGGTAATTAATATAAAAAAATAAAAATTAAAAAAAGATGCTTAATTTACCTATCTTACATGGCCTTTTCCTTTGTATTCTTATGTCTAACTGAAACTTAGTAACTGATACTGGTGTAGAACAATGTAACATGTAATAAGCATTAAATAAACTAATGGAGTCCATACTCTGTCTGTTGGTTCTTTTCCCCATGATACTAGAGATGGAAATCAGAGTCTCAAGCATGCTGAGCTCACACTCTGACCCTGATGTACACCCCAGTCCTACTTCCATTATTCTCTCCAGAGCACTGGAAAGTACATGATATTAAAATCCACAGATATTTGGTAAAAGGATCAGTAAGGGTCAATATCCTCAAAGGCTATAAATGATCAGATTGTAATGAGAGAAAACTTCTCTTCACTGCCCACTGCTTTCTAATTATACAGTTAATATGGATTTTTAGGAATGTGACTGATGATGCTGAACTTCGAAGTGCATCAGAAAAGACCTTATCAGCTCTAGGTCCTGGCTGAGACCAATGTCTTGATTCATTGTACAAAGATACATACGCTGAAGAGAGGAGTGTCCTCTCTATGAGGATGGAACCCCCTCCAGGGGCAGCAGGAAATTTCTTTTAGTCCAGTAGGTGTCAGTGAGAAAATTCCAGTTCTGAAATGAAAAAGCAGACTCACAGTCAAGGAGATATGATGCCCTTAGGTCTCTTCCCTCTCTCTTGTCCACCTTTCCCTCATCTTTTCTTCCTTTCTTAGACCCCTTTCCCTGTTTCTCATTCACTCACTCTTTTCACCCCTTCTCCTATCTCTTTTCTCTGTATAACTCTTCTTCCCATTGCTAGAACCTGTGAACCTCCTCCAATTCAGAGTCATTGCTGCCATTTTTATCTTCTCCTAGACATTGTTCTCCTTGTGCTATTCCTAATCATACTCTTCATCCTTTCTTTTTTCTTTTCTCCTTTTCTCTTTCTTTCTGCCTTTCATTCTTTCTTTCTTTAATTCTTCCTTTCATTCTTTCTTTTTGCTTTTTTTTCCTCCTCTTGTTCTTATACTCCTACTCTTGCCCCTGTATGACTACATACCCTTCTGTCTATCTCTCTCTCATTTTGAATATCTTTATTTCACCATAACCAAACTGGGCAGAAGAATTCAACAGTAGAAAAGAGTAGGAAGAAGAAACAAGCAATGCATTAGGTCTATTTAGATCAATAATGTGAGGAACAAGAGATAAAAATGCTAAAATCAGGGTCTTCTTGTAACTATGGAATAACATCCATGGTTCAAAATTATTTTTAGTCAGGAAAGCAAGATAATTCATTGCTTTTCCAATACTAGATCTGCTGAATTCAGAATAACTTGACATTGGGAATGAAAAGAGAGGACACTCATGTACAATGTTTGGTGTAGAATTTCTTCAATCTCTGCCTCTTGAGATTACTTCTTGATAGTTTGTGCTAGAAAATCAGCAGTGATGTCACCTTATTTTTTAAGAGGACTAGTATAAATTAGAATGTTGAACTTAACTTTCATAGCAATGTTAAGATACTCTATAGATGAATTTTAAATAATTTTCAGCCACAAAAGCATTTTGCTCTTGTACCTTACTTACAGATCTGAATCTTACACACTCACTCTTTGTATTTGGGGGCACACACCACTGCGATGGACTCAGGCAGCATCTGCTGATAGCCAAAATGGGTGTGTAGGTCCACACTTGACAAGAATGCTCTCTGGGTTGGATGGGTCTATGAAAATAAAAAAAAAAAAAGACAAGAATTGCAAGTGAGCATAGCCAGCCAGGTCTGATCCACCAAGAAAGGCAAGCCCAACCAACTTCAACAATTGGCCCCTACTAAGTTTCCTCAACTCATTCAAGAGAAACACTCATCTGCTAGCTGGAGAAGGAAGAGGGGACAATCTCTGTCCTCCTAACACACAAAGGTCAAAAGAAGCTAAGTTTCTCTCTATCACATTTGGTTTTTCCCTCACTGAGAACAAGACTCTTTTATTCATTCATGTTTAGTTATACCTGATGTCTAAAAGGTAACCATTTCAAGTTTTGTCCTTCAACTTCTAACCCATATCTGCTTCCCTGTTGCAAACAGCAGGCTGAGTCCTACCTCATCAAGATTTTGGATCACCACTACAAATATTGGTTCAACAATCTCTCTGGGTCTTCAGTTGTCTGTCTTCACTGCTGCCTCTGAACCCCATGCTTTTACTCCCTGTGTGAAGAGGAGACCCTTCTGCCCTTCCGATGTGGTACTGTACTATTGTCACTTGATTTACCCCTCTTTCCTTTTCTTCCCTCCCCCTTTTAACTGGATCAAGAGCATAAAAACACATCAGACAACTGCATGTCAGAGTAGGGATGAATCCTGCAGATGTTAAGCCAAGGAAGGCAGAGGTAAAAAGTTACATATCTAGCCATTGCATTTCAAGTCCTGTTGGCATGGCAGGAGGCACATGTAGGACGTGGTCAGTAATGAAATCCAGGAATAGATGGTGAAAGCAAAATTCAATCTGGAGGAAGGAAGGAAGGAATTTGGACTAGGCTCCTGTTTCTTTTCCTAAATTGTGTATGCACATTATATTTATTCAATGAACTATTAAATTGTACTATTCATGTAAGCACACTCACAAGGAAGCCTTATTTAATAAAACTATAGTGAAGTCAAAGAAAAACTAAAATCAAGAAAACCAACATCAACAAGACAAAACCATGTTCATACCATCTGACAGTTCCCTCATCTGTCAGTACTCTCTTAACTAAGTTCTGCTAAGAGCGGAGTTATAATTCTTCCTTCTCCTAATATCTAGAAATTAGATCTAAGCTTTTGTATGAAAGTCATGACAGATTCTAAAAATAGCCATAACCTTCATGAGATGACTTTTGTTTTGAGGCACAGTCTTTCTATTAGCCCAGGTTGGTTCTGAAGTCATCGTACAGCAGCCTCATCCTCCTGAGTGGTAAAATCCCATGGGGGTGCCATTATACCCAGATTTCTAAGAATCTGCTAAACCTTGAATTCTTTACCCACCATGGCCTAAAATTCATTAGCCAATATACTCAGAACCCCAGGAGGAAATATGAATACTCACCCTGCTGGAGCCTGTCTGAGTCACATGTTGAATTAATTCTTCAACTCTCCTTGCTATGTGGCTTAGGAGAACCTCCTAACCAGTACTCCTGCAGCATTGTTGCTGTTTCATCACCCACTGTGTTCCATGTTCTCCTTATTAGACCTCCACCTCAGCTGCCAGAGAATGGATTCTCTTGCAGCCAGCTCTCCCCATTTACCACATTTCCTAGGTCAACTCCATGCAGAAGCCTCCCAGGTCTCTCTCCTGGTTTCCCCTGGCCTCCCAAAACTTCCTTCCAATCGCCACATAGATTTGATATCTGACAACACCTTAAATTCCACACAGTAAGAATTATCTCCACTTCCAATCTCAGTCCTTCTCTAGAAGCCCTACTCATCCTTATGAGAGGATCATTGCCATCACCATGAGCCCAACTGAAAACTTGCTCTGTCCCAGCCTCTGGTCCTTATTAATTGGATCTCTAAATCTCACTCTTCCTCAACAGACTGCTACTATCTTCTCATTGGATGTTGGCAGCTCCCAAACCTTAACTGATCTTCACATCTCAATCAGCCTTGTATCTTCTTCATTTTCACTTCTGGACTCTGGTTTTAGTCATGAAATTGTTTTACCCAGAATAACCCAAACAGTTCTCTCTCTATTCAAAATCACCACTATTTTTCCTGCCCACACCAGACAATGGAGTCCATGGCTTTGATAGGTCATACCAACAAATATATGTCATCCTTTTCTGATACCAAACACAAATCCCAACCAACAGAACTGCTCACTGATGCAAGAACCCAGTGTAGATATCCAATGTTCAACTCTCTCCCTTGAGCCCCTTCTGGCCCATCTTTACAAGTCATCATAAGTCACTTCAAGTGTGGCCCCTCTTCTCTGAAACTCACAGGGATACAGATTTATCTCCTGAAAAATATAGTCCAAAATGGCTCATCTGAATTGGCACTAAGTTATGTGGGATAGCCCATTTGTGTTACCAGACACAAAGGGCCAAATTTTGATTAATGCATAGTATGTTGTTGATTTAGGCAAAACAGTAAGAATTTGTATTGAACTGAAAATCATGAAGTCACAGGAGACTGCTTCAAAAATCTCAACTTCTCATGTTCTGAGTATACGTATGTATGATATCTTAAAACCTGGAAATAAACCATGTGATTGTGGCTTACACCTGTCACTACTACAAGAAAAGCTTCTTGTTCTGTGAGCTTCAGTACTTGATAATGAGGGAATCATTAAGAAGAAATCTCTAGGCAAGTTACTGTGTTTACCTGAAAATCAACAGAAGTATGTTCAGCATGTGCAAACACTTAAAAATCTCACAGGTAGGATATCTTTGGGTGTGTAAAAAAGTGCTTCTTCATGAATACAAAATACAATCATTACAAATAACTCTCTTGTATTATTTAAAATAGTGTAATTTATATAATTTGGGGGGGACATGATTCCTATACCATGTTCCCTTACAGCCTAGGCAAGGTTCCATTGTTGACACAGACTCTCAACGAATAGGGACTTTGCAGAATTGCTTTCATTAAAAGGTAAAATTTTAAAAGCTGTTGAAACAATAGGAAATGGTCCTATGACTCACCCTGAACACTATTGACTGCATGTTTAAACAGAAGAATGATATGGAATGGATTGACTCTGCGCAGAGAAAGATTTAGGCAGGATGTTTCTAAGAGAGAAAAGAGAACCCTGCCATCAGGGAAGTTATTTGCTTACATGAATCCACCCTAAGGTGAGAAGCCCCAGTTCTTCTTGAATAAAAAACAGTTCCTCTTCATTGGTGGCATAGCAGTAGTCAGGGCCTCCTTCCTGGAGTGGTATGACTATGTGCGTGATCTGGTACTCCTCTCCTACCTGAAAGAGAAAATAACTTATTACTATTCCCTAGAATTCTCAATCCCTCTCTCTCATAACACAAGTAAGTGAATCTGTCAAGTGAATGACCCTTACTGTTCTCCCTCCCCTCAGTGTTTCACAATCTTGGGAGCTCTTTTAGGTTCTATATAAAGGAACAGATGCTGAGATGACCCTGAGATGTCCCTCTTGGCATATCCTAGGTATAGACTCCTGCCTGCAGAACTCAGCATGTGTGCTTAGGGGCTGAGGTGTTCATAATTTACATTCCAAGGCTTACCAGAGTAGGTGCTCAGACCAGGACCCAAAAGGAATTAGTCAACATGCATGTCTTCATGCCTCATTCCTGCCTATCTCCCTGTTTGTCTGCTGGCCTGCTTTCTTTGCCTTCAAGACAATGTCTCTTTCTCCTTGTGAAGCTGGTTTGAACTTCTAGGAAGCCTTCAGCCTCAGTTTGGCAGTAACAGGAATTAGCAGCATTAGCTACCATTTACAATGAAAATTTCTAACTATAACATCAAAGCAAATGGTTCAAAGGATTCTGAAAAGCAACCAAATACAAAGTCATCAAATCAAGGTTTCCAGGCCTTGTCAACTACAGTTCCTTCTGTCTGGTGATGTCTATGGACACAGACCCTGGATATGTTCTCTGAAAGTCATGGGAAGACAAGGAGAAGTAACAGCCTCAGATCAGGAAGAACTTTTCATATTTTTACCATGGATCCGCACAAAACACCACAGGTCTCAATTTTCTTCTTAGTGTTCTTCCTTGCAGACTTAAGAAATTTCTCACATAGATCATGAGGGAGGATCACAGGATGTAGGCCTCTGACTTCCTGAACTGCAATGGAAAAAAAAAAGAGAAAAACAGAGCCAGGTGTTCATGAGCAGAACTCATCTTGAGAGCCTGGGAGAGAAAGGAAATGTCATTGGGATTCTCCCCATGAATTCCTTCCCATGATGGAATCACAAAGTGAGCCGGGTTTGATTTCTCCAAGTTCTGGGTACAGCTGACTAGGAGCTGGGACCATGGACTTTATAGTCCGCTTGAATGGATGGAGCAATATTTTTGGATGTAACTATGAGATGAGTGTCAGTGGACCATGGAAGCCAAAGAATGAGGACATGGACAGGAACATGCAACATTCTATGTGATAGTGCTCAGTGCTTCAGACACCTGTCCACCAGCATGTCCCTACTTTCCTGGTGAGCTCCAGTCTCACACCTGTGTGGCTGAACCAGATGCAATGGGAACTCTTAGGTTTCAGACCATACCAAAGGGCACCTGGCCTCTAGGTTTCCCAGGGTCCGTTGGTCCCTACCTGTTGCTGAGCATGGCAAGGAAGGCATGACCCCCTACCCTGTACTTTCAAGCCCAGAGGCAGAGGCTAACCCTTATTATATAATCCAGACATTTAGGTTCCTTTATCTCTCTCTCTACTCTCACTCTACTCTCTGTGCATCTTTCCTCCTCTTCTTCTCCTCACTCTTTCTTCATTCCCTCTCTGCATGCTTTTCTCTTTCTCTCCTCCTTCTTCCCCAGTACTGCATCCAAGAGTTACTCCCAATAAACCTGCATTTCTATACTATAACTTCATCTTGCAATTAGCTTGCAATTCCTGTGTTTAAATGGGGAACCAATTCTACACAAGTCTTTTACAAGTTAGAAACCTGTGGTTACTTACCTGTGCTTTCCTCTGGGCCATTTTCCCCAGGCTGCTCGGCAGATGTTGATGTGTTTGGGGTGACAACCTTAGCATTCTCCTCTCTTGAACACTGCTGTGGTGGGCTGGATGTTTTGTTTGGTACTGAGGAAGGTTGAGCTTCCTTTGTTTTTACTGTTGCACCAGGTCCTACTTCTCCACTTTTGTTTTCTTTAGGTCCATACAATCGATCAAAAGGAACAGAGTGCCAACTAGAGAACCCTGATTTTTTAATTTACTTATATTTTTATCTTAATTACAGTTTATTTACTTTGTATCCCAGCTGTAGCCCCCTCCCTCATTCCCTCCCAATCCCACTCTCCCTCCCTCGTCTCCTCTCTGCCCCTCTCTAAGTCAAGTGATAGGTGAGGTCCTCCTCCCCTTGCATTTGACTCTAGCTTATCAGGTCTCATCAGGACTGGCTGCAATGTCCTCCTCTGTGGGGTAGCAAAGCTGTTCTTCCCATGAGGGGGTCAAAGAGCCAGCCACTTACCTGTGCTTTTTTCTGGATCATTATCCCCAGGCTGCTTGGCAGATGTTGATGTGCCTGGGGTGACAAACTTAGCATTCTCCTCTATTGGACACTGCTGTGGTGGGCTGGAGGTTTTGGTTGGTATTGAGGAAGGTCGAGCTTCCTTTGCTGATAATGTAATAGCAGCTCCTACTTCTCCACTTCTGTTTTCTTCAGGTCCATTCAATGGGTCAAATGGAAAAGAGCAATAACCGGAACATCCTGATTTTATGTCCTCCCAGAAGGATGCCCGCTCGGCTGTTTCCTCTTCTTTCTGCTTCTACAGAAAAAAGATTTAGGTAAATACTTGAAATCTCAGAATAAAAAAAAAAAAGTCTTGTCATCATAGAGATGAACAAAACCTATTTCTGTTCATGTCTGACATCTCAGAATAGGATCAATAAATCTGGTGTTGTGGAAAATAGCTCCTTACTTAGTTCCTATAAGCCTGTCTCTAATAATACCTAAATATCAGTCTTTTCTTCACTCCACCCATCTTTGTGTGTGTGTGTGTGTGTGTGTGTGTGTGTTGGCTAGTATGGAAGCAAGTGCATTTATGTACAAGTGATTGTGGAGCTTATTCATTGACTTGCAGACTCTAATGGAACATAACAAGGCAGTCCAAGAAGAGGCTGCCATATACTCCCGCTGTCTCTGTGCTCCTCATACTGACCATCTCCATTAGGTATTTTTCGTATTCCCTGTTATATTTGTTTATTAGTTTCCTCTTTAGAGTCTCGGCCCTGTCAAAAACGATGTTTAGGATCTGAAATACAAAATCAAAATGGAAAATTAGAACAGTTCTATTGTGAGAAAAAAAAAGGAAAAGTAGGGAAAGGCAACAGTAACTCATGCATAGATTGAACCCTATTCCATCCATCTCTCTCCTCTTTACTGTTCTGCTGAGGCAGCATCTGACCCCTTTCCACCGAGTGACAGGATCTCTGGATTTTCTCTGAGTAACTCCAGGTTGCTCTTTGTTGTCTGAGGCAACAAAGACCCACCTTGATGAAATTCGATCTTCTTCCATGCGCATCCCTTTTTCGGAGTTTTGGGCCAATGTTCAGTTTTTCCAAATATAATCTAAAGGAATAAAAGAGAGTAAATACTATGTACAGAAAAATTTCAAATGTTTAAATGAGGCCTGGAGGAAATTTGGCCTCTGCATGCAGGATTTCAGAAGTTCCTGGGGTTTACAGAGGCACATCCTGAAATCCAGCATCAGTTTCCATCCCAGTGTCTGGAAAGAGATGTGTCTTTATTTGTAATAATAAACTGGCACATTCAGCAAATATCAGTTGTCAAGAAGCACAGCAAAGCTGTTAAGGTGCATGTTTGTCACCCCAGCACTCAGGAGGAAGCACATAGAATTAGTCACAGATCCTTTAGGAAACAGGGCATAACCTGGAACTTCTAAACAGGAAATAAAGACAGTGGTCTCTTCAATTCCCAATCACAATACTGATTGCTGCTCATAGAGCACCTTTGTGTATTGTTTCCCAGCAGGGCACAACCTCACCTGAGAGACATTAGGCAATGAAAGGAGACACTGAGGGTGCTCAGAGTTAGGAGTACGTGTGCTGGGGTTACCTGGTGGGATGCTGCACCCAGAGATACTGCTCACCTGCTTCAACTCTCACATCAGTCCAAAATACAAGAACAATCCATGACCCTGTCAGAAACTCTGCTTGAGGGGAGGGTATGATCAGAATCATTTTATGTGCATATCTGATTTTCATCACCATATGAAAAGCTGATATCTCAAAGGACATACGAGTCCCTTTTAAGAGTAATTTGTCTTTGGAATGGTAAGAAAAAAGAGAGGGAGATACAAGATGAGCTCAAAAGAACACCTTCGTTTTACAGAATACCAACAGTGGAAAACAAACAGAAGAACCCTTGTTCTAGCAGTAAGAGCAGGGAAATGCAAACTGTCCTACTGAAATATCTCTAAACCTGAGCTTTCTCCTCCTCTGTGGAACAAGAAGGTGGCGTCTCTCCTCAGCACACACAGTCTTCTGAAGATCAGGGAAGCCATGGCCAGAAAACCCCACCCCATTGCCTGAGCTCCTCAGAGTCCTGGGCATATCCTTAGGCTCTGTTTCACCAAATTCAGGGCTAGACATGACTAGTGAGATCTTAACATCATTCACTTTGTCAAACACAGCACTCTTGTACCTGAGCCTGTAAGAGTCATTCCCTGGTGTTAGATCCACAATCTTGTATTTAATCTGCCTGTGCAAAAATGATGAAGAGCTTGGGAAAAAGACTGTGCTGTGCTGAACCCCACTGACTCCAGGTGCTTTACAGTCTTCTGGTGACTGTAGCTACAGGGAGGGCTACCCTCTTTCCCATACAACTCAAGAGGCTATAAGATGAAGAGAAAAGGGATCTGGGTTTGGCTACACATCAGAGATAATCCTGTGACTCAGAGGCCATTTGCTGATCAATCCACTAGCCAATTCAGATATGCCATACTTCCTGGCCAACTATTATTTTCAAAGAGCTGGCCATGTAGGCAAAGATCAAAAACTCCTACTCAGGATGATCTTTTCTTGGTCCCACCATTTGCCTGCAAATTTCATCATTTCCTTGTGTTTAATTGCTGAGTAGTATTCCATTGTATAAATGTACCACAATTTCTGTGTCCATCCCAAAAACAGAGAGACACTCATGGTATATAATAACTTGTAAGTGGATATTAGACATATAAAATAGGATAATCATATTAAAATCTGTACACCTAAAGAAGCTAATCAAGAAGGAGGACCTGAGTAAGATGATCTACCCTCATTCAGAAAGGCAAACAGGATGGACATCAGAAGAGGGAGAAAACAGGGAAAAGGACAGGAGCTACCACAGAGGGACTCCGAATGACTCTACCCTGCAGAGTATCAAAGCAGAGGCTGAGACTCATAGCCAAACTTTGGGCAGAGTACAAGAAATCTTATCAAAGAGTTGGGAGATAGAAAGACTTGGAAGGGACAGGAGATCCACTAGAAGAGAAAAAAAAAATCTGGCCACATGGATCTTTTCTGAGAGTTATACTCCAACCAAGAATCATTCATGGTGATAACCTAGAACCCCTGTCCAGATGCAGCCCATGGCAGCTCTGTGTCCAAGTGGGTTCCCTACTAATGGGAACAGGGACCTTCTCTGACATGAACTCAGTGGCTGGCAGTTTGATCACCCCCTGAGGGGGCGCAGCCTTACCAGGCCACAGAGGAAGCCAATGCAAGCTATTCCTGATGAGACCTGATAAATTGGATCAGATGGAAGGGGAGGAGGACCACTCCAATCAGTGGACTGGGAGAGGAGCATGGGTGGAGAAGAGGGAGTGAGGGTGGGATTGGGCAGGGACCAGGGAGGGGGCTACAGTAGGTATACAAAATGAATAAAATGTAATTAATAAAAAAATTAAGGGAACTCCTACTCATTAAGTTCTTTATTTGTGACCACAGCAACTTTGCTCCTTGTGTCTTTGAATAGGGAGGAAAAGATTGTGTGTGAACTGCCCGAAATATGATTAAAACCTAACATTGTCAAATTCAGTAACTGTCAGCAAATGTGACAAACATGAACAGGAGAGGAGCATAAGTTAGACAACAGTCCCAGAAAAGGAGATAGAAACTGCAGGTTCTCACGTGAGGAATTTATGATAGAGAATAAAAGCTGCTTCTTCTTTTCCACATTCTTCCAGGTCAGCTGCCATTTTGAAGAAGTCGTCTCTCAGGCTCATGTAAGAAGCCTTGGAAAATTTTTTGTTGATTTTGATGTCCTGCCCTAGAGCACTTAAGATCTGGAACCGCTCTTGGGGAGGTAGACTGACATCATCATGTCTGTGGATGGTCTAATACAAAAGAGAAGACAGGACACATCAAAACCCATCTTCTGCCATCCTTCCATCCTGCTGTGCCAGCTAGCTAGTACACAGTGTTGGCTTGTATGTGCTTGTGTGTGTGTGTGCGCGCGCACGCGTGCCACATGTATGTGTGCCAGATTGCGTGACAAACCGCTCCCTAAAGAAATTAGAGCAAATAAAACAACATTTCTTGTGATTCAACTCAATAAATAATTTAGTGAACAGGCACAGCATGGGATCCTCTTAATATGGTAGTAAAGTGACAGATTCCAGACCTGGGATCTCTGTGCCCTTTTAAGCAAAATGCAAAGGAGCTTTCAGGTAGCATGTAACTTAAAGAAGGGTCCTTACAAACAGCCTGTTTATTGAGATTAGCACCATGACTTTACATAGATATGAGTGGTTGTGCACACATTGGAGGATTCTGCATACTTATGAAACCAGCACTCACCACAGAGACTTCTCCTGATATTACCAAGACAATTAGAGAGCACCAGAGCTTGGAGGAACCCATATCCATGTATTCCATAATTCAATCTTAGCTAGAAGCAAAAGGCTTTGGGATTGGGTGCTCCCTGTTATTTAATTAGTATCTATGATACTCAAATCATCAAGAACATCTGAGTGATAATGAAAAATGAAAACTCAGTTCCTGCTCTTGAAGGACTTCGGGAACTAAGGTTGAGAAGCATCAGAAAGAAACAAACCTTTGAGAACTGTCAGCACCTTGGACCACAGCATTGCACAATCCTATCCTGAATGTTTGCAGGGGAGCCAGGTTGTTTGAGAGCAGAAATGCAAAGTACTCTAAAGACTACCTATTTACAGTATTGACCTCTTTTCTTTATCTCACTGGCAATGTAAAGAAAAGGTGATGTGTTATCACTCTAATTCTTTAGTTTAAACACAGAGAAACACACTAGGATTTTAACTTTCCAAATATGGTTTTGTGTAAATTATCTTCATGGTAAAGTGCAATGAGACTTACCACATTTGTTCTTCCAGTAGTGAAAGGTCCTTTATTATCTAGACAACTCTGGTGGTCTGATTGTCTGGGTGTCACAAAGTTTCCTCCTGTCACCAGATAAACAAGCTTTTAGGAAAGGAAACTTTTGCTTCTCTGGGAAATAATATTAATATACATTAAACTATGCCTTGCTGAAATAATGACAACTATGGCCATGGAGATACAGGCTTTTCATCCTGCAATTCATTGACTGAGGCAGGATGGTAGTCACTACCTCCATTTCAGAGTGAACACTTAAAACAATTTTTAATTGAAAAAAAAAGAGGATTAAGTCATTCTTTTTAAAATAAGGATTTACAATAAAGTTGGATTCAAGATGACAACAGCTGCATGCATCCTAAGAACTTTGGAGCAGCTACAAGAAGCTTGAGAGAAAGAGAGATTCAAGATGGCCACATGAAAAGGATACTGTGAAACAGAAAGGAGGATCAATGGAATCGCATAGAAGACCCAGAAATAAACCCACACACCTATGAATACTCAATATTTGACAAAGAAGCCAAATCCATTCAATGGAAAAAAGACAGCATCTTCAACAAATGGTGCTGGACCAACTGGATGTCTACATGCAGAAAAATGAAAATAGATCCATATTTATCACCCTGCACAAAACTAAAGTCCAAGTGGATCAAAGACCTCAACATAAAACCAGATACTCTAAATCAGTTGGAAAAAAAAGTGGGAAACAGCCTAGAACTCATTGGCACAGGAGACAACTTCCTGAACAGAACACCAACAGCACAGGCTCTAAGAGCAACAATCAATAAATGGGACCTCATGAAACTGAAAAGCTTCTGTAAAGCAAAGGACACTGTCATCAAAACAAATAGACAGCCTACAGATTGGGAAAGAATCTTCACCAACCCTTTATCTGACAGAGGGCTAATATCCAGTATATATAAAGAACTAAAGAAGCAGAAAAGCAACAAACCAAGTAATCCAATTAAAAAATGGGGAACAGAGCTAAACAGAGAATTCTCGAAAGAGGAACATCGAATGGCAGAGAAACACTTAAAGAAATGCTCAACCTCATTAGCCATTAGGGAAATGCAAATCAAAACGACCCTGAGATTTCACCTTACACCCATCAGAATGGCCAAGATGAAAAACTCAAGTGATAGCACATGCTGGAGAGGTTGTGGAGAAAAGGGAACCCTCCTCCATTGCTGGTGGGAATGTAAACTGGTTCAACCACTTTGGAAGTCAATCTGGCGCTTTCTCAGACAACTAGGAGTAGTGCTACCTCAAGACCCAGCTATACCACTCCTAGGTATATACCCAAAATTTGCTCAAGTACACAACAAGGACATTTGTTCAACCATGTTCATAGCAGCTTTATTTGTAATAGCCAGAACTTGGAAACAACCCAGATGTCCATCAACGGAGGAATGGATACAGAAATTGTGGTATTTTTACACAATGGAATACTACTCAGCAATCAAAAAGGAGGAAATCATGAAATTTGCAGGCAAGTGGTGGGATCTAGAAAAGATCATTCTGAGTGAAGTATCCCAGAAGGAGAAAGACAAACTTGGTATATACTCGCTTATATAGACCTACAAGATATGATAAACATAATGAAATCTACACACCTAAAGAAGATAATCAAGAAAGTGGACACAGGCAAAGGTGATTAATCCTCATTTAGAAAGACAAATGGGATGTGCATTGAACTTATGACAGGAGTCTACCACAAAAGGCATCTGAAAGACTCTACCTAGCAGTGTTTCAAAGCAGACACTAAGACTCATAACCAAACCCTCAGCAGAGTGCAGGGAATCATATGAAAGAAGGGAAGTTAGTATGATATGGAAAGGATAGGAGCTCTACAAGGACCAAACATATCTGGGCACAGGGTCTTTTCTTAGACTGACACTCAACCAAGGACCATCTATGGATATAACCTAGAACTTCTGCTCGGATGTGGCCCGTGGTAGCTCAGTAACCAAATAGTTTTCCAAAGTAAGGGGAACACGGACTATTTCTAACAGGATCTCAAGGGCAAGCTGTTTGACCCCCCCCCCCCTCCCAGGGAGGAGCAGTCTGTTAGGCCACAGAGGAGGACTTTACAGCCAGCCCTGAAGATACCTGATAAAACAGGGTCAGATGAAAGGGGAGGAGGTCCTCCCCTATCAGTGGACTTGGAAAGGGGCAGGGAGGAGACCAGGGAGGGAGTGTGGGGTTGGGGAGGGAATGAGGGAGCGGGATACAGCTGGGACACAGAGTTAACAAAATGTAACTAAAAAGAAAAAAATAATAAAAAAATAAAAAAGAAAAAAAAAAAAGAAAAGAAAAGGATACTGTGCCTGAGGAGCAGGACAGCAGTGACTGCACGCTTACCAACAAACTGAACTCTGGGCCCCCAAAAACCAGCAATTGTGTTTCCCAGGTAAGTTGAAACCCCACGGTGTAGGAAGTAATCGGGTCCATTCTCAGGTCACCAAGTTAAACACCTGAAAAGTTCCCGGGTCCTGGCAGGGGCTCAGTCACCAGCCCAGAGCCACATGCCTATGTGTTCTGATCACCATCCCAGACCGAACTGTGAGGCCCACAACACCAGAGACTGAGATTTCCAGTTGAGAGAAAACCCCAATTTGAAGGAAGCAATAGGGACCGACCTCAGGTCACCGAGACGATCACGGGAAAAGGTCCCAGTGTCCAGTGGGTGCTCAGCCACCAGCCCAGAGACCTACCTCCGTGCCCAACTCACCTTCCCAGACAGAACTGTGGGCGGCACGGCAGCAAAGTCTGCGTGTCTCTGTCAGGAGGAAACCCCACAGTGAGGCAAACACATGTCCAACCTCAGTGCACTCAGCTGAACACCTCCCTCCAAACGTTTTCGGAAAAAAAGTTCTCAGGTTCCTACAGGTGCTCAGTTGCCAGCATGGAGCTACTCAGCTGTGCCTGCATGCTCTACTCGCCATTTTAGACTGAATTGTGGACCCCAAACACCATAGACTGGGTCTCCCTATTGGGAGGAAACCCCATGGTGGGAGGAAACATCTGATCCGACCTCAGGACACTCAGCACAAGAAAAGTTTCTGGGCTGCTGCAAACTCCAGGCTCTAACCTCCGGCTGCATGCATGAGTGATGTGCACCCCTCCCACTGATTACCACTTGCGTACTGGGGCACAGAGCTCCATCCTCAGACCTAGAAATGCCTGGGATCCACAGGATCAGCCCCACACACTGCACCAAGGTGCAACCTGTCACCCTAGCTAAACTGACCAACTTGCGGGGCTCTCTGGTTCTCTGCTTCTCCCAGCAAACACAGCAGCCTACTAAATTCAGAGCAAGAAACCCAGCAGCAGGGTAGCTGTCTCCAGGACTTCTCCTGGTCAGAGGAGAGCCCCATTGACTATCAATGACCACAGTTACCACACAGGTCCATACGCCTGAGGTGACCTGTAGCAATTCCTGAGAAACACCACCATTCAGATAATCATAACCAAAAATCTGAGGAGACCGCCTTCAGGAACAACCATCTTCCTGCCAGAAAGTAACAGCCAACACCTGAGACAGCTAGATGGAGAGAGGCCAGCATAAAAGCACAACCAACAAAAGCCAAAGCAACATGGCATCTCCAGAATCCAGTTATACAGGGACAAACACCCCTGGTCATAAGTGAAATTCAAGAATATGACCTTACATCTGTACTTTTGAAGAGGTTAATGAGGAAACAAATAAAATGCATAAAGAATTATAAGAAGATAAAGTCAAACAGATTATGGTCATGTGTAAAGAAACAGAAGAAGAAAAAGTCAAACAGATTATTGCCAACGCTAAAGAAATGGAGGAAGATAAAATAAAACAGTATGGCCATCTGTAAGAAATACAGGAAGATGCAGCCAAACAGTTTGTGGCCTTCAGAGAGGAAATAATTATGTTACTGAAAGAAATAAAAGAAACAGGGGAATATTCAAACACACAGGTAAAGGAATTGAAGAAAAATGCACTCAAACAGGTGGAGAAAATCAACAAAACAGTTCAAGATCTGAAGATAGAGTGGGAAAAATTATAGAAAACACAAATGGAGAGGAAGAACTTAGGGAAGAAAACATGAACTACAGAGGTAAGCATAACCCACAGACTACAAGAGATGGAAGAAAGAATCTCAGGAGTGGAAGATACAATGGAAGAAATCAATGTATCCATCAAATAAAACATTAAATCTAAAAAGTTCCTGACACAAACCCTCCAAGACAACATGAAAAGACAAAATCTAGGAATAGAGGAAAAAGAAGATTCCCTCCTCCAAGGCCCAGAAAATATTTACAACAAAATCAGAGAAGATTTTCTCAACCTAATGGAGAGGTTTATAAGCATACAAGAGGCCTACAGAACACCAAATGAATTAGACCAAAAAAGAAAATCCTCCATCCACAAAATAATCAAAACAGCAAGTATACAGAACAAAGAAAAAAATACTAAAAGCTACAAGGGAAAAAGGCCAAATAATATATAATGGCAAACCCATCAGAATTATACCTGACTTCTCAACAGAGACTATGAATGCCAGAAAGGCCAGGATGGATATCATGCAGACCCTAAGAGAACACGTATGTCATCCCAGACTACTATACCCAGCAAAACTCTCAGTCATCATAGATTGAGAAAATAAGATATTCAATGACAAAAAACAAATTTCGACAATACCTACCCATGCCCATGATAGCTCAGTATCCAACTGGGTTCTCTAGTAAGGGGGACAAGCATCATTTCTGACATGAATTCAATGACTGGCTCATTGAACTTCCCCTCTCCCTGGTGGGAGGAGCAGCTTTACTAGGCCACAGATAAGGACTCTGCAGACAGTCCTGAAGGTACCTGATAAGCTAGGGTCAGATGGAAGGGGAAGAGGACCTCCCCTATCAGTGGAAGGGGGCAGGGAGGAGAAGAGAGAGGGAGAGTAGGATTGAGAGGGGGAAAAGTGAGGGAGCTATGGCTGGGATACAAGTGAATGACCTGTGATTAAAATAAAAAATAAAACAATACCTAACCACAAATCCAGAATTACAGAAGATACTACAAAAAAAAAAAAAAAAAAAAAAAAAAAAAAAAAAAAAAAACAGAAAATAAAAAACTTCACTACAAAAAAACTAAAAATAGCCAAGCACACAAATACACTACCACAAACAACAGCAAAATCAAAGGACCTAACAGCCATTGGTCATTAATCTCTCTCAATATTAATGGACTCAACTCTGTAATAAAAAGACACAGACTAACAGGATGGATGTATAAACAATACCCAACAATATGATGCATACAAGAAACACACCTAAGTCACAAAGATAGACATTACCTGAGACTAAAGGTCTGGAAGACAGTTTTCCAAGCAAATGGACCCATGAAGCAAGCAGGAGTAACCATTATAATATCTAGATTTTCAACCAAAATCAATGAAAAGAGGTGGGGAGGATCACTTCATTCATCAAAGGAAAATACCACCAAGAAGACATCACAATTCTCAACATCAATGCCCCAAATACAAGGGCACACACATTCGTAAAAGAAACACCAATAAAACTTAAACCACACATAGATCCCCACACATTAACAGTGAGACACTTTGACACCCCACTCTCAACAAACGACAGGTCAACAAAATAGAAATTAAACAAAGAAACAATGACTCTAACAGAGGTCATGAATCAAATGGACCTAACAGATATCTACAGAACCTTTTACCCAAACACACAAGAATTTACCTTTTTCTCAGAATCTCATGGTACCTTCTCCAAAAATGACCATATAGTTAGTCACAAAGCCTCAACAGATACAAGAAGATTTATATAATACCTTGTATTTTATCTGACCACCATGGACTAAAGCTGAAGTTCAACAACAAGAGAAATGGCAAAAAGCCTACACTCACATGGAAACTGAACAACTTGCTACTCAATGAGAGCTGGGTCAGGGAAAAAAAATCAAGAAAGAAATTAAAGACTTCCTAGAATTCATGAAAATGAAGGCACAACATACCCAAACTTATGGGACACAATGAAAGCAGTGCCAAGAGGAAAGTTCATAGCACTAAGTCACTTCAAGAAGAAATTCGAAACATCTCATTCAAGTAACTTAATACCTCACTTGAAAGCTCTAGAATAAAAAGAAGCAGACACTCCCAAGAGGAGCAGATGGCTGGAAATAATCAAACTCAGGGCCGAAATCAATCAATTAGAAACAAATAAAACAATTCAAAGAATCAATGAAGCTAAGATCTGGTTCTTTGAGAAAATCAACAAGATAAATAGAAAAGGTAGAGAGAAATTATCCAAATCAACAAAATCAGACATGAATTTTGGGTGACATAACAACAGACACTGAAAATCCAAACAATCATTAGGTCTTACTTCAAAAGCCTATACTTCACAAAATTTGAAAATGTAAATTAAATAGACAATTTCCTTGATCAATTCCACATACCAAAGCTAAATCAAGACCAGGTAAATAATTTAAATAGTTCTATCTTCCCTAAGGAAATAGAAGCTGTCATCAAGTCTCCCATCCAATAAAAGCCCAGGGCCAAATTGTTTCAGCACAGAATTCTACCAGACCTTCAAAGAAGAGCTAACACCAATACTCTTCAAGTATTCCACAAAATAGAAACAGAAGGAACTTTACCAATCTCATTCTATGAAGCCACAGTCACCTTGATAACTATCCCTCACAATGAACCAACAAAGGAAGAGAACTTCAGGCCAATGACCCTTTGATGCAAAAATACTCACAAACCAAATCCAAGAACACATCAAAGATATCATCCACTATGACCAAGTAGGATACATCACAGGTATGCACGGGTGGTTCAATATATGGAAATCCATCAATGTGATCTACCATATAACAAAACCAAAAGAAAAAAAAATGATAATCTCCTTAGATGCTGAAAAAGCATTTGACAAAATCTAACATTTCATTTATGTTTAAAGTCCTGAAGAGATTAAGGACACAAGACACTTCCCTAAGCAATATATGCTTAGGGAATATAGCCTAGTAAAGGCAATATACAGCAAGCCTATAGCCTACATCAAACTATATGGAGAGAAAATTAAATCAACGCCACTGAAATCAGGAACAAGGCAAGACTGCCCACCCTCCCCATATCTCTTCAACATAGTTCTTGAAGTCATTGCTTAGAGCAATAAGATAATTAAAAGAAATCAAGTGGATTCAGTTCAGAAAGGAAGAAGTCAAAGTATCACTATTTGCAGATGATATGGTAGTATACATGAGTGACCCCAAAAATTCTACCAGGTAACTCCTACAACTGATAAACACCTTCAACAAAGTGGCTGGATACAATATTAACTCAAACAAATCAGTAAACCTCCTATATACAAAAGTCAAAAGGGCTGAGAAAAATAAATTAAGGAAACAACACCTTTTAAAATAGCAACAAAGGACATAAAGGGCTTTAACCAAGCAAGTCAAAGACTTGTATGAAAAAAAAAAAAACCTATCAGTCTCAAAAGAAAGAAATAGAAGATATCAGAAGAAAAAAAGACCTCCCATGTTCATGGCTTGGCAGGATTAACATAGTAAAAATAGCGACCTTACCAAAGCAATATACAGATTCAGCGCAATTCCCATCAAATTACCAACACAATTCTTAACAGAACTTGAAAGAACAATTTTCAACTCCATATGAAAAAAAAAAAAAAAAACAACCCACAATTGCCAAAACAATCTTGCACAACAGATCTTCTTAAGGTATCTACATTCCTGATCTCAAGCTGTACTATAAAGCAACAGTAATAAAAACTGCATGGTACTGTCATAGAAACTGGATGGAAGATCAATGGAATCAAGTAGAAGACCCAGAAATAAACCCACACACTTATGGAGACCTGATTTTTTACAAAGATGCCAAAAATATACAATGTAAAAAAGATAGCATCTTCAATAAATGGTGCTGGTCTAACTGGATATCTTCATGTAGAAACATGAAAATAGGTCCATATTTGTCACCCTGCACAAAACTAAAGTCCAAGTGGATTAAAGACCTCAAAAACAACAACAACAACAAAAAAAAAAACAAACACACTAAACCTGTTAGAAGAAAAAGTGAAGAATAGCCTTGAAATCATTGGTACAAGAGACAATTTCTTGAAAAGAACACCAACAGCACTGGCTCTAAGATCAACAATCAATAAGTGGAACCTCATGAAACAATAGTTTCTGTAATGTAAAGGACACTGTCATGACAACAAAATGACAGCCTACAGATGGGGAAAGTATCTTCACCAATTATATATCTGACAAAGGTCTAATATCCAGAATATATAAAGAACTAAAGAAGTTCAATAGAAACAAAGCAAGTAATCCAATTAAAAATGGGGTACAGAGATAAACAGAGAATTCTCTATAGAGAAATATGGAATAGCAGAGAAACAATTAAAGAAATGCTCAACATCCTTAGCTAACAGGAAAATGAAAATCAAAACGACTCTGATATTTTACCTTACACACATCAGAATAGCTAAGATCAAAAACTCAAGTGACATTACATGCTAGAGAAGATGTGGAGAAAGGGAAACCATTTTCAATTGCTGGTGGGAATTTAAACTTGTACAGCTACTTTGGAAATCAATACGGTGCTTTCTCAGACAATTAGGAATAGTGCTACCTCAAGATCCAGCTATACCACTCCTAGGCATATATTCAAAAGATACTCATATATATAACAAGGACATTTGCTCAACCATGTTTATAACAGCTTTATTTCTAATAACCAGAAGCTGGACAAACTCCAGATGTCCCTCAGTTGCATTATAGATACAAAAAATTGTAGTATATTTACACAATGTAATACTACTCAGCAATTAAAAACAAGGAAATCATGAAATTTGCAGGCAAATGGTGGGAGCTAGAAAAGATCGTCCCCAAAGCAGAAAGACACACATGGTATATATTCACTTATAAGTGGATATTAGACATATAAGATAATCATACTAAAATGTGTACACCTAAAGAAGCTAAGCAAGAAGAAGGAATTGGGTAAAATGATCAATCCTCATTCAGAAAGGAAACTGGATAGACTTCAGAAGAGGGAGAAAACAGGGAACAGAATTGGAACCTACCAAAGAGGGACTCTGAAAGACTCTACCCTGCAGAGTATCTAAGCAGATGCTGAAAATAATAGCCAAACCTTAGGCAGAGTGTAGGGAATCTTATGAAAGAAGGGAGTGATAGAAAGACCTGGAGAGGACAGGAGCTCCACAAGCAGAGAAAAAAAAAATAGGGCACTGGAAACTTTTCTGAAACTGATACTCTAAGGAATATTCAGGAAACCCTTGCACGGATCTAGACCATGTCATTTCAGTTTCTAAGTGTGTTCCCTAGTCATGGGAAGAGGGACTGTCTCTGACATGAACTCAGTGGTTGGCTTTTTGATCACCTCCCCCTGAGGGAGGTGCCACCTTACTAGGACACAGAGGAAGAAAATGCAGCCAGTCCTGATGAGAACTGATAAACTAGGATCAGATGGAAAAGAAGGAGGACCTCCCCTATCATGGACTGAGGAGGGGCATGGGAGGAAAAGAAAGAGGGAGAGTGGGATTGGGCAGGAACCAGGGAGGGGGCTACAGTTGGAATACAAAGTGAATAAACTGTTATTAATGAAACAATAAACAAATTTTAGAAAAGTAAAAAACAAAAACAAAAAAGGAGCATGAGAGAACCATGAAGGCACAGAGGAGATACACTGTAGCATAGAACAATCCTACAGAGAGCAAACTATCTTCACAACAACAAAAATGCCATTTCTTTGGGGAATGTTTTAAAAAGTGGTCTCATGAAAATGGAGAAAATAAAAATGGCTGAGCAGCTCCCCAATAATGGGGCAGAGAGAAGTAAAACTAGAGCCACAGCAGCTGGCACTGGATAAGAGTTCATGTTCTGGATCGGGCCCCCTCAAAAGACCTACATGGTCTGTGTTGTGCCTGGAGGCCACGGTGGTCTCCATGGTCCTTGCCTCACTAGAAACCATATGGCAGTGCATGTTCTCTTAGACTTTACAACAAAAGGAAGATATAGTCTAGTCAGTAAGCCATTGAAGAGAGTTCTTAAAATTTTTGATAATATGAGTATACACCATATATGTCTTTCTGGGTTTCCTCACTGATGATCTTCTCTAGTTCCCACCATTTGCCTTCAAATTTCATGATTTCCTTGTTTTTAATTGCTGAGTAGTATTCCATTGTGTAAATGTATCACACTTCCTGTGTCCATTCCTCCATTGAGAGACATCTAAGTTGTTTGCAGATTCTAGCTATTATAAATAAAGCTGCAATGAATATAGTTGAGCAAATGTCCTTATTGAATGGTGGGGCATCTTTTGGGTATATGCCTAGGAGTAGTATAACTGGATGTTGAGGTAGCACTACTCCTAATTTTCTGAGAAAGTGCCAGATTTATTTCCAAAGTGGTTATACAAAGTTACATTCCCACCAGCAATGGAGGAGGATTCGCCTTTAATGGATATTAGTCATACAAGATAAATATATTAAAATATATACTCATAAAGACTCTAAACAAGGAGAACCCTAGGAAAGATGCTTAATCTTCATTAGAAGGGCAAACAGGATAGACATCAGAAGTAGAAGACAAGGAACAGGACAGAAGCCTTCCACAGAGAACCTCTGAAAGACTCTACTCACCAGGGTTGGAAGCAGATACTGATACTCATAGCCACGATTTAGGCAGATTGCCAGAATTCTAATGGAAAAAGAAGGAGATAGAAAGTGCTAGAGGTGACAAGAACTCCACAAAAAAGAACAACAGAGTCTAAATACCTGTGCCCAGGAGGGCTTGCAGAGACATGTACTCTAACTAAGGACCATGAATTTAGAGGACCTAGACCCCCTGTTGAAAGGAAGCTCATAGGCTGCTCAGTTTCCAGATGGGTTCCCTAGAAAGTGGAACAGGGGACTGCTGCAACATGATCACTTGACTGATCCTTGATAACATCCCCATGGGGAGTGCAGCCTTACCAGGCCACAAGAGAAGATGAAGCAGCCAGCCTTGATGGGAACTGATAAGCTAGGGTCAGATAGAAGAGGAGGAGTCCTCAGAGCAGAGGACTAGGGAAAGGGAATAGGGATAGAAGAGGGAGGGTGCTTATGATAGGTGGGAGAAGAATGAGAGGGCTGAAGAAAGGATACAAAGTGAATATATTGTAATAAATATATAAGAAAATTGTGATCAAGATAATGAAGTATAGAGTTCTAAAGGACTGATGACTTATGTTTGGGGGTGGCGCCAGGATGTAGAAAGGTTGAACTCAGTTGTCTTTAAGGGCATTGGCACTGAGACTTTGACCATTTTCCAATGAGTATATAAACAACACATATTAGAATTGATGTATCATTTAATTTATTTTGAGTGTGACACATGGGTAGGAATGTGAACCTGGGAGCAATGAAAAAGGAGTATAATGTATATTGTAAGAAATTCCCAATTAATCATAAAAATATGACAATTTTTACAATGACCTTTAACAGGGAGAAAAGATTCCGATAAAGGAGAGCAGTTTTACTTTGTAAGACATGCTTTCCAGGAACTCGTCATGTAGCAGAGAATTCTAGCCTTGAACTAGTGGTTACCAAGCTAC
>NW_026590707.1:3306318-3407052 GCF_907164565.1 Psammomys obesus | reverse complement strand
CCAATCATATCAAAAAGAATCTGAAGGTACTTTTAGAGAGTACATGAATAACTGTTCAGTCGAAAGTCACAATCCTAGGGGATTTCAGATCTAATACCAGAGTAGGAGACCATCTTATCATTCAGTACATTCCCCTAATCCCACATCATTTTGAAGTTTTCCACCTTAGGAAGCTGTCCAATTAAATAAACATTAAGGTGTCATTTCCTACCTGACATTGTCATGGAGGTAAATAGGAGTAAAGGGTATAGGATCTGGAAAAAAGGGATGAGATAAAGGCTTGTTGGGCTTCACAAGAAAAAGTCGTGTGTGCACAGGATCAGAGATTACTGGACACTGAGGAAAGCTTGTTTACTCATCTCCATGGAAACCTCAAGATTCTATCAGGTGCTGATTGGCTGAGAGAGACAATGATGTCACGAAACTGGTGAAAGCCAGTAATAGCTCAGGAGCCATGCATTAAAAGGGATAAGAGGACACCCTGCTTGAGAGAAAGGCTGAGCAGCCCTACATGCCTCAATCTGGGCAGCTGAAAGCACACAACCCAGAGAGACAGCTCATGTTTCCAAGATTTTTAATTCATGGAAAGTGTCACATATTTCATTAATAAAGTCATGTGTCATTGGCATGTGACTTTCACATTATCATAGATTTCATTAGTATTTGTTAAATGCACAGATATGTCTGTAGTCAGTGAATTACCTACTGCAAAAATGCCCCATGACCAAGGCAACTCTTTGAACAAAAACGTTTAATCCGGACCTTACTTGTAGTTTTACAAAGACCATCCATGATGTCATGTCATCAAGCAGTCCTCTTGTTGTCTTGCTTTAGTAGAGCTGATAGCTTTTCATACTGAACCACAAGAGTCAGGCAGAGTGAGAGACACAGAGAGAGAGAGAGAGACCGAGAATGAAAGAGAGACAGACAGACAGACAGAAACAAAGACAGAGACAGAGAGATAGAGACTCCATTCTTTCTGGTCACTTCCATTAGCATATTAAACCTCAAAGCATCCCCTCCTAAAATACAACAGATTTTAGTAGGTTTATCCTATATTATATGTCTATATGAGTGAGTATATATCATGTGTCTTTCTACTTTTGGGACAGCTCACTCAGAATGATAGGTTCCAGTTCCCACCATTTACCTGCAATTTTCATGATTTCCTTGTTTTTCATTGCTGAGTAATATTCCATTATGTAGATTTACCACAATATCTGTATCCATTCTTCAGTTGAGGAGTATCTGGATTGTTTCCACCTTCTGGCTATTACAAATAAAGCTGCTACAAACAAGGTTGAGCAAATGTCCTTATTGTGTACTTGAGCCTCTTTTGGATCTATGCCTAGGAGTGGTCTAGCTGGATCTTGAGGAAGCACTATTTCTTGTTTTCTGAGAAAATGTGAGATTTCTAGAGTGGTTGTACAAGTTTACATTCCCACCAGCAGTGAAATAGGGTTCCCATTTCTCCACAACCTCTCCAGCATGTTCTGTCACTTGAGTTTTTCATTTTGGCTATTCTGATGGCTAAAAGGTAAAATCTCAGGGTGGTTTTAAATTGCATCCCCCTGATGCTAATGATGTTGAGCATTTATTTAACTGTTTCTCTGCCATTCCACATTCCTCTATTGAGAATTCTGTTTAGCACTTCCCCCCTTTTTAATTAGATTACTTGATTTGTTGCTCTTCAGCTTCTTTAGTTCTTTAAATATAGTGGATATGAGTCCTCTGTCAGAAAGAGGGTTGGTAAAGATTTCCCAATCTATAGGCCTTTTATTTTGTTTTGATGACCGTTTCCTTTGCTTTACAGAAGCTTCTCAGTTTCATGAGGTCCTATTTATTGATTGTTGCTCTTAGAGCCTGTGCTGTTGGTGTCTGTTCAGGAAGTTGTCTCCTGTGCCAATGAGTTCAAGGCTCTTCACCACTTTTTCTTCTAACCAATTTAATGTGCCTGTTTTATGTCAAGGTCTTTGATCCACTTGGACTTTAGTTTTGTGCAGGGTGATAAGGATGGATCTATTTGCATTTTTCTACCTGTAGACATCCAGTTAGAACAGCACCATTTGTGGAAGATGCTATCTTTTTTCCATTGTATGGTTTTAGCATCTTTGTCAAACATCAGGTGTCCATAAGTGTGTGGGTTTATTTCTCAGTCCTCTATTCGATTCCATTGATCCACCATTCTGTTTCTATGCCAAGACCATTCAGTTTTTATTACTGTTGCTCTGCAGTACAGTTTGAGATCAGGGATGGAGATACCTCTAGAAGATCTTTTATTGTAGAGGATTGTGTTAGCAATTCTGGGTTTCTTGTTATTCCATATGAAGTTGAGAATTTTTCTTTCAAGGTCTGTAAAAGAATTGTGTGGGTATTTTGATGAGGATTGCATTTAATCTGTAGATTGTTTTTGGCAGAATATCCATTTTCACTATGTTAACCCTACCAATCCATGAGCATGGGAGATCTTCTCATATTCTGATATCTTCTTCTAATTAGTTTTTCAGAGAGTTGAAGAACAGGTCTTTGAAACAGGTCTTTACTTGCTTGGTTAGAGTCACACCAAGGTACTTTATGTCCTTTGTGGCTATTGTGAAGGGTGTTGTTTCCCTAATTTCTTTCTCAGCCCTTTTGACTTTTTTATACAGGAGGGCTACTGATTTTTTTAGTTAATTTTGTATCCGGCCACTCTCCTTAAGGTATTTATCAGCTGTAGAAGTTCCCTGGTAGAATTTTGGGGGTCACTCAGGCATACTATCATGTCTCCTGCAAATACTGATACTTTGACTTCTTCCTTTCTGATTTCTATCCCCTTGATCTCCTTTAACTGTCTTATTTCTCTAGCAAGGACTTTCAGAACTATGTTGAAGAGATATGGAGAGAGTGAGCAGCCTTGCCTTCTCCCTGATTTCAGTGGGATTACTTTAACTTTCTCTCTCTTTAGTTTGATGTTGGCTATAGGCTTGCTGTATATTGTCTTTATTATGTTTAGCTATGTGCCTTGTATGCATGATCTCTCCAATACTTTAAACATGCATGGATGCTGGATTTTGTCAAATGCTTTTTCAGCATCTAAGGAGATTACCACGTGTTTTTTTTTTCTTTCAGTTTGTTAATATAGTGGATCACATTGATGGATTTTCATACATTGAACCACCCCATGCATACCTTGGATGAAGCCTACTAGGTCATAGTGGATGATATCTTTGATGTGTTCTTGTGTTTGGTTTGCAGGTATTTTATTCAGTATTTTTGCATCAATGTTCATAAGGGAGATTGGCCTGAAATTCTCTTTCTTTGTTGGGTCTTTCTGAGGTTTAGGTACCAAGGTGACTGTAGCTTCATAGCATGAATTTGGTAGTATTCCTTCTGTTTCTATTTTGTGGAACAGTTTGAAGAGAACTGGAGTTAGCTCTTCTTTGAAGGTCTGGTAGAATTCTGCACTGAAACCATCTGGTTCTGGGCTTTTGGGATAGGAGACTTTTGATGACCGCTTGTATTTCCTTAGAGGATATGGGACTATTTAATTGATTTACCAGGTGTTGGTTCAGCTTTGGTTTGTGGAACTAATTGATCAAGAAAGTTGTCCATTTCATTTAGATTTTCAAATTTTGTGGCATATAGACTTTTGAAGTAAGTCCTAATGATTGTTTGGATTTCCTCAGTGTCTGTAGTTATGCCCCCCTTTTCATTTCTGATTTTGTTGATTTGGATGGTGTATCTCTGCCTTTTACTTACCTTGGCTAAGGGTTTGTCTACCTTGTTGATTTTCTCAAAGAACCAGCTCTTGGTTTTATTGATTCTTTGAATTTTTTTATTTGTTTCTAATTTTTTGATTTCAGCCCTGAGTTTGATTATTTCCAGCTGTCTACTCCCCTTTGGTATGCCTGCTTCTTTTTTTTCTAGGGATTTTAGTTGAGCCATTAAGTTGCTTGAATATGTTGTTTCGAATTTCTTCTTGAAGTGACTAAATGCTATGAACTTTCCTCTTCACACTGTTTTCATTCTGTCCCATAAGTTTGGGTATGTTGTGCCTTCATTTTCATTTAATTCTAGGAAGACTTTCTTTCTTTATTTCTTCCTTGACCCAGCTGTCATTGAGTAGCAAGTTGTTCAGTTTCCATGTGTGTGTAAGCTTTTTGCTATTTCTGTTGTTGAGGTCCAGCTTTAGTCCATGGTGATCAGATAAGCTACAAGGGATTATTTCAATCTTCTTGTATCTGTTGAGGCTTGATTTGTGACCAACAATATGGTCTATTTTGGAGAAGGTTCCATGAGGTGCTGAGCAGAAGGTAAAACTTTTGTGTTTGCATGTAAGGTTCTGTAAATGTCTGTTAGGTCCATTTGATTCAAGACCTCTGTTAGAGACATTGTTTTTTGTTTGTTTGTTTAATTTCTGTTTTGTTGACCTGTCCTTTGTTGAGAGTGAGGTGTTGAAGTCTCTCACTATAAATGTGTGGGGATCTATGTGTGGTTTCAGTTTTATCAATGTTTCTTTTACAAATGTGGGTACCCTTTTATTTGGGGCATAGATGTTCAGGATTGTGATGTCTTCTTGGTGGAATTTTCCCTTGATGAGTATGAAGTGTCTTTCCCCATCTCTTTTTATTAATTTTGGTTGAAAGTCTGTTTTATCAGATATTAGAATGGCTAATCCTGCTTGCTTTGTGGGTACATTTGCTTAGAAAACCCTCTTCCAGCCTTTTACCCTGAGGTAATGTCTTTCTTTGTGACTTAGGTGTGTTTCTTATATGCAACAGATTGCTGGGTCTTATTTACATACCCATTCTGTTAGTCTGTGTCTTTTTATTGGAGGATTGAATCCATTGATGTTGAGAGAGTGTAATGGCCAGTGGCTGTTAGATCCTTTGATTTTGATGTTGGCTGTGGTCATAAGGTTGTGTGCTTGGTTACTTTTTGTTTTACTGTAGTGAGGTTAATTGTTTCCTGTGTTTTCTTGAAAGTAGTTAGTTTTCCTGGGTTGTATTTTTCCTTTTAGTGTCTTATGTAATGCTGGATTTGTGTGTACGTACTGTTGCGATTTGTTTTTGTTGTTGAATATCTTGTTTTCTCCATCTATGATGACTGAGAGTTTGGAGGGGTACAGTAGCCTGGGCTGACATCTGTGTTCTCTTAGGGTCTGCATGATATTCTTCCAGGCCTTTCTGGCTTTCATAGTCTCTGATGAGATGTCAGGTGTGATTCTGATGGATTTGCCATTATATGTTACTTGGCTTTTTTCCCTTGCAGCTTTTAGTATTTTTACTTTGTGCAGTATACTTATTGTTTTGATTATTATGTGGTAGGAGGATTTTTTTTCTGGTCTAATTCATTGGGTGTTCTGTAAGCCTCTTGTATTCTTATTTTCTCTCCTTTAAGTTGGGGAAATTTTCTTCAATGATTTTGTTGAAAATATTTTCTGGGTCTTGGAGGAAGTAATCTTCTTTTTCCTCTATTTCTATTATTCTTAGGTTTTATCTTTTCATGTTGTTTTGAATTTCTTGTATGGTATGTCTTAGGAATTTTTTAGATTTAACATTTTCTTTGATGGATAAATCCATTTCTTCCATTGTTCTTCCACTCCTGAGATTCTTTCTTCCATCTCTTGTGGTCTATTGGTTATGCTTACCTCTGTAGTTCCTGTTTTCTTCCCTAAGTTCTTTCTTTCCACAATTTCCTCCATTTGTGTTTTATTTAATTTTTCCAATTCTATCTTCAGATCTTGAGCTGTTTTGTTGATTTCCTTCTCCTGTCTGATTGTATTTTCCTGATTTTCCTTCAATTCCTTCAGCTGTTTGTTTGAATAATCCTCTGTTTCTTTTATTTCTTTCAGTGATTTAAGTATTTCCTCTCTAAAGGAAACAAACTGTTTGGCTGCAACTTCCTTTATTTCTTTACGGATGGCCATAATCTGTTTGTCTTTATCTTCTTCTATTTCTTTACAGATGGCCATAATCTGAGTTTATCTTCCTCTAGTTCTTTATTTTATGTGTTTCCTCTATTATCCTCTTCATAAGCATAGCTGTTAGGTCATCTTCTTGAATTTCAATTATGCTTGCCCCTAGATGACTGGGTTCTGGAGATGCCATATTGCTCTGTTTTTTGTTGGTTGAGCTTTTATGCTAGCCTCTACCCACTGTGTTATCTTAGGTGTTGGATGTTAGTTTCTGGTGGTTCCAGGAATCCTGTGGAGGAGAGAATCCCCTTGGCAGGAAGTTGGTTTTCCCTGAAAGAAGCCTCCTCAGCTTTTTGGGTATGGTCACTGAATGGCCAGTGTTTTTCAGAATTGCCACAGCTTACCTCATGCATACAGATCTGAGTGGTTCCTGTGGTCCTTGTTAGTCAAGAGGGCTCTCCTCTCACCTGGAGAAGTCCTGGAGACAGCTTCCCTCCTTCTTGGTTTCTTGCTGTAAATTAATGAGCTGCTGCTGTAACCTGGGTGCCCTGTGCTTTGGTCAGCTTAGTGTTTACTGGTTGCCCCTTGGAGCAGTTCTGGGGGTTGATCTTGGGGATCCCAGGCTTCTGTAAGTCTGAGGTATGGGCTCTGTGCCCCAGTACCCAGGAGGTAGTGAATAGCAGGTGAGCTCTGCTCTCATGCGTGCAGCTGGAGGGTAGAGTCAGGAGCCTGTGCATAGCCAGAAACTTTTCCAGAGCGAGGTGTCCTGAGGTAGGGCCAGGTGTTTCCCCTAACGTGGGGTTTCTCCCAACAAGAAGGCCCAATCTGTGGATTTGGGGTTGGCGCGTAGAGTGCACAGGCACTGGCGGTTGGTGGCTCCAAGCTAGTGACTGGGCAGGAACCTAAGACCTTTTCCTGGGAAGTTTTCCATGTGTGCTGGGGGAGGGGTGTTGGCCAAGTGCTCTAAACTGTCTCCTTCCCTGTGGGGTTTTCTCCCCTCCTGGCAGGGACTCCCAGTCTCTGGTGCCCTGAGGAGCACAGTTCTGTCTGTGTTGGATAGTTGGTGCACAACAGTTCTTTGGGCTGGTGGTTTGTGTGCCCGCAGGTCTGTAGGACCTTTTCCAGGGAAAGGCTGGGTGACCTAAGTCAGTCCGTCCCCATTTGTTTTCTTCCCTGTGGGGTTTTCTTCCCAAAAGGGAAACCCAGTCTCTGATGCCCTGGGGCCCACAGTTCTGTTTGTGATGAAGAGCTGGAGTGCAGCAAGTCTCTGTGCTTGCAGCTGGAGCCCACTTCAGTGCTGGCGGTGCGCACCCGTCATTCTGCAGCACCTTTTCCAAGGAAAGACTGAGTGACCTGAGGTCAGTCCCGTTTCCTTCCTTCCCTGTTGGTTTTTCTTGTGACTGGGACTTCCAGTCACTGGTGTTTTTTGTGCCCACCATTCAGTCTGGGAAAGTAATCAGGACACAGAGGCATGTTGCTCTGGTCTGGCGACCAAGTGCCTGCATGACCTGGGGTTTCTTTCTGGTTCTGGCTGGGTGACCTGAGAGTGGACCTGACTGATTCCCACACTGTGGAGTTTTCTCTCACATAGGAAACATGATCACAGTTGTTTTAGGGCCCAGAGTTCAGTCTCTTGGTCACTGTACCGGAAATGTTGTCCTGCTCCTCAGACACAGTGTCCTCCTGGCGCCTCCATCTTGTCACTCCAAGAATCTATTTTTAATAAAGGGGAAATATAATATAACAAAAACATTATTTAAAGTGGGCATATGGAGAATTTTGGAGGATTTAGCTCAATCATGGGAGATTTATCTTACATAGGAAAAACTCTTGGAGTGATTCCCAACTATTGAAGTAAATCACAGGGCTTACATAAATTTTTTTTCTTTACATTGGTTAATTTGGACATGGTTCAGATCAGAATATGCTGTCCAGAGGTCTTGATTAAATAATAAATTACATTTCCACCAATCACCAGTGACGTTTTTGAAAATGTTACCTTCAGTAACAAAATAATGTATTTCTCACTCTGTTTTACAGGAGAGTTTTCCTGCTATGTGTTCAATCTGCTATGCACAGACCAATAAACACCATTTTCTAAATGTCTATGAGTCTGGTGTCTTATGAATCTAATTCTAAACCAGAGTGTGCATTCTACAGTTATACACAGATGTGTTTGCCATTGACAAACATTGCTGATTTTTCTTACTTCAGTGTCAGATAAGAAGTGTTTATAGTTACTTATTGATGGCAAATGCTGCTTTGTGAGAGAATTAGCTATGAGGTACATATCTATCTTTTTTTCACTGCCAAAGACTATATAATGTGTCCATAGTGCAAAAACTGGAACTTGCAAAAAATGATTCTCAGGACATGTTTTCAATGCAGAACTGTATTAGAGTTCACTCTGATAACATAAGTGGGACCTTGACTCAGAAACATGCTGGGAAGAAGACTTTGAGGACTTTATTTTTTTTTCTGATTGTAGCCCCTTCTTTAAACTTCTACTGGTCCTACTCTCCCTCCCTCTTCTACCCTATCCCCTTTTCCAAGTCCAGTGAAAGCAAGAGTTCTTCTGACTTTGAGGACTTTAAACTTTAACATATAAACATTTTATTCTCTATCCCTCTTCTTAATGGAGAAAACTAAAGATCTGAAGATACAACCTTTTGGAAAGATCCTGCTGTTTGAGGTTATAGTCCTCCCAGTCCTGATAGCTTTTTTGAGATCAGCATTAAGGTGCAGGGCACCCTCTCTCCAGCAGGGCCTCCTGCTCTCTGCTTGACATGACACCTGAAACCTGTTACAGATATCAATTATAAAACTATAGGTCAAACAATTATGAAAATATCTAACAGTAATTTTTAAAAGATGCTCATAAAGGAGAAAGGGAATATAATATCTTCCCAAAAGAGATTAATTAATAATTTATCTATTTTAAATGGGATAAGTAGCACACCTGCTAAGACACAATGGAATTTTAAAAAGACTGCTGAATTAGAGCAGCATATAAAGGTCCTAATTTCAAAATGGAGAGCATGGAATATGTCAAGCTGGAGAAGGGGTTTTGCATGTTTTTATACAGGAGAAGAGAAATTATGGGTACCATCAAAACTAATAAAAATCAGATATGACAAAGGAAGACCCTCTGAAGATCTTGGCCACAGGACAAGAGAAATCAAAACCACTAAACAGAACTGGTAATATAAATTGCTGATCCCTTCACATGGGCACAACTCTGAAACTGACATAAAAAATGTCTCCAGCAAAAACTTCAACAATACATGGCCAGTAAATTCTTGTCTACAATATCCTCAAATTTTGTTATATCATTCACTTAAATGGCATAGATAAAATTGGTTTACAGTTTGGTCTCATCACACACATCTCATAATTTTAGTTATAATTTTAGGACTGTATAATGCCTGTGAGAAATTACTTCTTTTCAAAACAAAAGGACTAGACACCAGAGACACTAGAACAAACCTGACAGGATTCATCCTTCCAGAATGATGTGTCAATGAGACATTGACACATCTGTCTCAGCATCTTGAACGTTCCAGCATTTTGCTTGTTCCACCATTCTGTTGTTCCAGCCTCATCTGCTTCAATTGTTGTTTCTCATCAAAACCTCCTCCCAAGAATGCTTTGAAGAAAGCCACTAATCTCAATTGGTCCAACATCTCAGACTGTTCCAAACAAGATTTCTATTAAGCCTGAAATTTTTCAATATTCAAAGATTGAGCCACAAATGTTAATTTTTGCTTAATTAACCATTTTTCCCAATTTCCTTTGGGCTCCCTAATAGGATTTCTATATATTCAAAAAATCAGCTAGAAGATATCCATGAGAAGGACTTCAATTTTGAGTACAGAGGGTTGGGTAGGTTTTTGGTTTTTTCTGGGTTTATGAATGTTTCTTGTTATTGGGAGACTGTTATAAGTTATTTATAATTTTTATTCAGAGAAAAATAAGGTTAAGACATTAGATAACAGAAGTTAATTTTTAGTTAATCAACTCCTAGTCAGGTTTATCAGTCAGGAAAATACTCTAACTTATCATAGGATTATATATCCTAGTTTTAACAGATAGATATGATTATATAAAGATGTCATCTCCTGGCAGCACCCAGCCTACCTCCAATAAGATGATGAGTATCAAAAAACCTCCAAATGGAGATGGTTTCAATTTTGGCAAGCCAGCCACTGGTATAAATAAAATGCCCTCACTTCATGAAAGACAGAATTCTGACAAAAATGGGCAAGCTTAAATCCAGGCCAAATTCTGCCAAGACAGGGTAAGGAAGTTCTAAATAGTTCCTGCTTCATATACATGTCTGTCAAAGATACTAAGCCAGAAGTGAGAAGATGATGTGCCAATGCTATAGAAAGTTTTGGGTGACTGTTCAGGCAGCAAACTGTCTTTCTCAATTTTCTTACTTTTGGAAGCTTCTAACATGCACTTTCTATTTATTTAAGTAACTAATTTTTTTTTTTCCTTCTCAAGTCTCTGGTGGGAATGAAGACAAAATAGTTATATTCACAATTAAGCCTAAGTTGTTAACAGTAGATGACTGAAAAACATCAGGAGAAATGAACCAGTTCTAAGATATGACTAAAAAGCAAGTATAATGTGGTAAATCAGAATGGGAGAAAACTATGCAGGTTTGGAGATTTAGGAGGGAGTAATTATTTCTCCGCATTGATCTCTAGGTTAATTAAATAAATCTTGGTCTCTGTGTGGTCATTTGGTTACAGCTGGTTTAGCAATAACTGCTGTTTAACTAAAAGATAAATTAATATTAAATATTAATAATCATCAGTAGTGAGGTAACACAGACCTAGATAGACACACATGGTTTATATGCACACTTATAAGCAGATTTTAGACATATAGTACAGGAAAGGCATACTACAATGCACAGACCCCAAGAAGAAATGTCTGATGGGTATCTTAGGCTCCTTGTGGGCCCAATAGTTAGAAGAACGTGGGAAATCTCTGACATTGACTATGTTGCCTGCTTTTAATCACTTCCCATTAATGGGACTTCCCTACCAGGCCACAGGGAAAGAAGATGAACTCAATCCTCAGATGAATTGAGCTGTAGTGTCTGGGTAAGGGGGCTCAGGGGAGAGGGGATGTGGGAGGGAGGGTAGGATTGAATGGGGAAGAAAGGGGGCCTATGACAGAGATGTAATTTGAATTAATATTTTTTTAATTCAAATGAAAAAACCAAAGACGTCTTGAAATTTTCAGGCAAATGGGTAGACCTAGAATAGATCTTCCTGTGTCAGGTAACCAAACCCCCAAAAGACATGTAATCACTTATAAGGGGATCTTTAACCATATAGTACAGGATAGACATACTACAATTCACAAACACAATGAAGCTAAGTAACAAAGAAGACCTAGGGAAAGATGCTTAAACCTCATTCAGAAAGGAAAATATTTGACAGCAAAAGTATTTGAAGAGCGTTAACAGGTTAGGAGAGGGATCCTGGAGAGAAAAATGGGTGGAGATCAGACATGGGAAGAGTTGGGATAGAAAGACAGAGGGCTTGCAGAGAGAAGAGAAACCCTGGGTGAGGGCATCTCCTTGACAAGCTGGAGACCTAAGACAGGGCAGGCTCCTGGGATGATGTGGAGGTGACTCTACATAAGAATTCTAGCAGCAGGGCTCAGGAAGATTGAAGAGCCTACCCTCTAACACAAAGGAACTGCTAGAGGAAGAAGGGGAATACCAACACACACTCAAAAACTTTGACCGATAATTGACCCCACCTACAAGATTTGCTGCGATAAAAATAGAGCAGAGATTGAGGGAATGCCCAACCAATGTCTGAGACCCACCCCATGGGAGAGAGACAAACCTTGACAGTTTAATGATACTCTGCTATGCTTGTAAAAAAGAGCCTAGCATAGCTGTCCCCTCAGAGGCTCCATAGAGCAGTGGATCCAAACAAATGCTAAGACTTGCAGCCAAACATCAAGTGGAGAATGGTTAGTCTTGTGGAAGAGTCAGGGAAAAAAAATAGAAGGAACTGGAGGGGACAGGATCTCCACAAAACGACCAACAGTGCCAACTAACGAGGGCCCAGGGGGGTCTATACGCCTAAAGAAGCTGAGCTAGAAGGAGACCCTGGGTAGGATGATGAATCCTCACTCAGAATGGCAAACAGGGTGGACATTGGAAGATGGAGAAAACAGGAAACAAGACAGGACCCTACCATAGAGGGCCTCTGAAAGACTCTACCCAGCATTGAATCAAAGCAGACTCATAAACAAAATTTGGACAGAGTGCAGGGAATCTTAGGAAAGTAGAGGATGATAGTTAGACCTGGAGATGACAGGAGCTCCACAAGGATAGCAACAGAACCAAAAAATCTGGGACCAGGGATCTTTTCTGAGACTGATACTCCAACTAAGGACCATTCATGGATATAACTTAGAACCTCTGCTCAGATGTAGCCCACAGCAGCTCAGTAAAAAAGTATGTACCCTAGTAAAGGAAACAAAGACGTCTCTGACATGAACTCAGTGGCTGGTTCTTTGACCACCTCCCTCTGATGGGGGAGCAGCCTTACCAAGCCACAGAGAAAAACTGCAACCAGTTCTGATGAGACTGGATAAGCTAGGGTCAAATGGAAGGGGAGGAAGATCTCCCCTATCTGTGGACTTGGAGAGGGGCATAGGAGGAGATGAGGGAGGGAGGGGGTTATAGCTGGTATGCAAAGTGAATAAACTGTAATTAAAATAAAAAATAAAAATTTAATTAAAATTTTTTAAAAATTATAAAAAACTGACAAAATAGTTGTGGAATATAGTGGTGATAAAATATTCTTCTATAATCTTTGATGAGATTTTTACATTTATCTAATCAGATAGCAATTGCCCAAGTCTCCTATCAAATTGGCCTATTTATTAAATTTATTGCATTTATTGCATTAAACCTATGACATGTTCACAGTAAAATCCTCATAATTATGCCTGACCCAAAGTCAGACTGGGAAGTCAATTCAAATGATACTGAGAAAGTGCAATGAGATTACACGAGGAACATGCATTGCTCCTTGATATCAGCATAGGAGCCTGGGAAGACTTGAGTTCTAGTCCTCAGCTCATCCAGGGATCAATTACAGAGCTTGGGTCATAGTGAGTATAATCTCATCAGATTTTGAACCAACCAAAAATAGTTAAAGGAACAGAAGTTTTAGATTTTATTTTAGGTAAAAGAAATTCCAGTAAAGAGGGTTTTTTTTGCATTCAATTAATTAATTCTTTTTTTAACTCTTATTAATTACACATTATTCATTTTGTAAAGAGTTTTAATCTAGTTTTAAAGTTACTCATCTATATGGAAATTGTCACCTTATATAATAATGTTAACATCACTTAATGCTTAGCTCACAAAATATGAGAAGTGAAATTTATCTGTCCCCAAAATACAATTACTACATAGGATGGCTAGGATGAGTGTATTTTTATCAAAACTGCATTCCTTATGTACCCTAATCACACTGACTTCCCAGGCCTCCCAGGTCTATCTGCCTCCTCACCATTGTGCTTCACCTCACAAATACACACACACACACACACATACACACACCACAAAAGAAGAGGAGAAGGAGGAAGAGAAAAGGTGGAGGAAGAGGAGGAGGAAAGATGGAGATGGAGGAGAAGTAAGAGAAAGAAAAGAATGAAAATAAAAGAAAAAGAAGAAGAAGAAAAGAGAAAAAGTCTAATTTGTGTTGCCCATATACTCACTGGAGCATAGTCAAACCTCTTAAAGAAAAGCAAGTCCTTCCTAACATTCACCCCAGCCAGGGCCAAGTCTGGGTCTCTGGTCATGCTGCAGCCAGGGCCATGCAAATGTCTGTGGTCTGTGCCACCAACCGAAGCCATACTGATGTCTGTGGGCCATGCTGCTGCCAGGGACCATTTTGATGTGAATGGCTTTCAGTGCCACCTGAAGCCATGTTGATGTCCATGGGTCCAGCTGCCAAGAGGGACCATATTGATATCCACAACCTGTGTTGCCCCAGAGGCTATGTTGATGTCCTTGGCCTAGGCTATAATGGTGTCTATAGCCCATGCTGTGTCAAAGGGCTGTGTTGATGTCCACGGTCTGTATTACCACAGGAAAATATGTGATGGTCCATGGTCCATGCTCTTGCTGACTGTAAAGGGCAAGGATGTTACTTTTGCAGTGGTATTGATGACTGAGGACTTACAGTTGAGAAACAGAGATATAGAAGGCTTTCTTCTATGACCACCCATGCCCATTCCACCACTACTTCCCCCAAAATAACTACATAGATCATTGAAAAGATCTCTTAAAATTATGAGAAGGATGCTAAAGTGAAGGGTTCACAATTGATGGACCCTAGATGCTTAAGCCAGTGTTTTAAAGGCAGGTTCATCTAGTTCTTCTCCCCAAGAATGTAAAAATGTTTGGTAAACTGCAACTAATTTATGTTCCCTGTGGTGTTGGGCTTTCATTGCAGATAGGGACAATTATGACAACAGTCATAACAATTATGACATCCATCTCTCTCCTATAAAAGTATTTCATGAGTCTGAATGTTTGAGACCTCTAAAATACTTCCTCTTTTTGCATAACATCATGTAGAACTCCTAAGTGGAAGCTGAGATCATTTAGTCTGGGGACAAGTTAGACCAAACAGGCAGTCTGAAGTATTTATTGAAGTAACATTAAAATAGTTAAAGAAGTCTCGTTGTCTTAGTAAAAGAAAGGAAAGGAGACAGAAAAGGTGATTTCTGTCCAGATGGTGTGTTTCCCAATTCCAATTATTTCTTTAAGCATTAGCAGGAATAACACCTCCTCTCACCTCACCAGTTGTCCAGAAATGACTATTAACTCACTGACAACAGTACCCATGAAAGAGAAAAATGAAGAAGCAACAGAAAAGATGGATTGTTCTAATCTTTTATATGTTGAGACTTGATTTGTGCCAGACTATGTGGGCAATTTTGGAGAAGGTTCCATAAGGTGCTAAGCAAAAGGTACACTCTTTTGTGTTAGGGTGAAAATTTCTATAGACATCTATTAAGTCCATTTGATTTAAGACCTCAGTAAGTATCATTATTTCTCTATTTAGCTTCTAACTCAATGATCTGTCCCTTGGTGCGGGTGAGGTATTGAAGTCTCTCACTATTAAGGCATTGGGATCCATATGAGATTTAAGCTTTAATAATGTTTCTTTTACAAATATAGGGCTCCTTGTATTTGGGGTATAGATATTCAGGAATATGACGTCCTCATGGTGGATTTTTCCATTGGTGAGAATGAAGGGTCCCTCCCCATCTCTTTTGATTGATTTTTGTTGAAAGACTGTTTTACTAGATATTAGGATGGCTATTCCAGCTTGGTTCTTGGGTTCATCTGCTTTGAAAACTTTTTTCCAATACTTTACTCTGGGGTAGTGTCTACCTTTGTTGCAGAAATGTGTCTCTCTTTTTTCTTTTTCTTTCTTTTTTCTTTATATTTCATTTATTACAATTAATTCACTCTGTATCCCAGTTGTATCTCTCTCATACCCTCCCAAACCCACCCTCCTGCCCTCACCTCCTCCCATGGCCCTCCCCTAGTCCACTGATAAGGGAGGTCCTTCTCCCATTCCATCTGACCATAACCTATCAGGTCTCATCAGGACTAGCTGCAATGTCTTCCTCTGTGGCCTGGTAAGGCTGGCCCCTACTCAGGGACAGGGGGGACCAAACAGCCAGTCAATGAGAAAGCCCTGTTCCCCTTACTAGGAAACCCTCTTGGACACTGAGATGCCGTGGGCTACATCTGTTCATGGGTTCTAGGTTATCTCCACGGACCTTGTTAGGAGTATCAGTTTCAGAAGAGACCCCTGGGACCAGATTTTTTTGGTTCTGTTGCTCTTTGTGCAGCTCCTGTCCCCTCCAGGTCTTTCAATCTCCCCCTTCTTTCATAAGATTGTCTGCACTCTGCCCAAAGTATGAGTCTCAGCATCATCTTTGATACCCTACTGGGTAAAGCCTTTAAGAGGCCCTCTATAGTAGGCTCCTGTCCTGTTCCCTGTCTTCTCCCTCTTTTGAAGTCTATCCCATTTGCGTTTCTGAATGAGAATTGAGCATCTTGCCTAGGGTCCTCATTCTTGCTTAGCTTTTTAGAAGTATAGATTTTAGTATGTTTATTCTATATTATATGTCCAGTATCCACTAATGGGTGAGTACATACCCTGTATGTCTTTCTGCTTCTGGAATACCTCACTCAGGATGATCTTTTCTAGTTCCCACCATTTACCTGCAAATTTCATAATTTATTTGTTTTTAATTGATGAGTAATATTCCATTTTGTAAATATACCTCAATTTCTGTATTCATGCCTTAACTGAGGGACATCTGGGTTGTTTCCAGGTTCTGGCTATTATGAATAAAGCTGCTACAAACATGGTTGAGCAAATGTCCTTGTTGTGTACTTAAGCATCTTTTGGATATATGCCTAGGAGTGCTATAGCTGGATCTTGAGGAAGAGCTATTCTTAATTGTCTGAGAAAATTCCAGAGTGATTTCCAAAGTGGTTGTACAAGTTTACATTCTCACCAGCAATGGAAGAGGGTTCGCCTTTCTCCACAACCTCTCCAGCATGTGTTGTCACTTGAGTTTTTTATCTTAGCCATTCTGATGGGTGTAAGTTGAAATCGCAGGGAAATTTTGATTTGCATCTCTCTGATGGCATTGAGCATTTCAAGTGTTTCTCTGCCATTTGATATTCCTCTATTAAGAGAAGGAGAGGAGGACCTCCCCTATCAGTGGATTGGGGAGGGGCATGCATGCAGAAAGGGGAGGGAGGGTGGGGTTGGGAGGGGAGGGAGGGACTTACGGGGGGGATACAAAATGAATAAAGTGTAATTAATAAAAGTTAAATAAAAAATTTAAAAAAGAATTCTCTTTTTTAAAGAGAATCAATTAATTAATTAATTAATTAATTAATGAGCTCTGTAACTCATTTTTTTAATTGGATTACTTGATTTGTTGCTTATTAACTTCTTTATTTCTTTATATAGTCTGGATATTAACCCTCTGTCAGATATAGGGTTGATGAAGATCCTTTCCCAGTCTGTAGGCTGTCTTTTTGTTCTGATGGCAGTGCCATTTGCTTTACCAAAGCTTTTCTGTTTCATGATTGATTTACTGATTGCTGATCTTAGAGCCTGTATTGTTGGTGTTCTGTTTGTCTTCTGTGTTAATGTGTTCAAGGCAATTCCCCACATTTTTCTTCTAACATGTTTAGTGTGTCTGGTTTTTTGTTGAGGACTCTGATCCACTTGCACTTTAGTGTTGTGCAGGGTGATACGTATGGATCTACTTGCATTTTCCTACATGTAGACATGCAGTAAGACAAGCACCATTTGTTAAAGATGCTATCATTTTTTTTTCCATTGCATGGTTTTGGCTTCTTTGTAAAATATTATGTATCCATAGGTTTATCACTTTATTTCTGGGTGTTATATATCATGTAGTTTTTATTAGTGTTGCTTTATAGTACAGGTTGAGATCAGGGATGGAGATACCTCCAGATGATCTGTTGTTGTACAGGATTATTTTAGCAATCATGGGTTCTTTCTTTTTTTTTCTTTGTTTTTAATTCTTTATTAATTACACTTTATTCACTTTGTATTCCTTCTGTGGTTCCCTCCCTCCTCTCCTTCCAATCCCTCCATTCCTCCACGCTCTGCACGTATGCCATTCCCCAAGTCCACTGATAGGAGAGGTCTTCTTTTCCTTCCTCCTGATCCTAGTCAATTAGGTCTCATCAGGAGTGGTTGCATTGTCATTTTCTGTGGCCTGGTAAGGCTGCTCCCTCCTCAGGGGGAGGTGATTAAAGAGCAGGTCAATCAGTTCATGTCAGAGACAGTCCCTGTTCCTATCACAATGGAACCCACTTGGATACTGAACTGCCATGGGCTACATCTGTACAGGGGTCCTAGGTTATCTCCATGCATGGTTCTTGGTTGGAGTATCAATCTCAGGAAAGACCCCTGTGCTCAGAATTTTTGGTTCTGTTGCTCTCCTTGTGGAGTTTCTTTTCTCTCTAGATCTTACTGTTTCTCACTTCTTTCATAAGATTCCCTGTACTCTGCCCAAAGGTTGGCCATAAGTCTCAGCATCTACTTTGATAGTCTGCAGGGCAGATCCTTTCAAGATCCCCTGTGTCAGGCTCCTGACTTGTTCCCTCTTTTCTCCTTCTTCTGATGTCCATCCTCTTTGCCTTTCTGGATAGGGACTGAGCATTTTAGCAAGAGTCCTCCCTCTTGTTTAGTTTCTTTAGGTGTACAGATTTTAGGAGGTTTATCTATATTACATATCTATATGAGTGAATATAGACCATGTGAGTCTTTCTGCTTCTGGGATAGCTCACTCAGGATGATCTTTTCCAGATCCCACCACTTACCTGGGGTTTTTCTTTTTCCATATATAATTGAAAATTTTTCTTTCAAGATTTATAAAGAATTGTGTTGTTTTTTTTTTTTTAATGGGAATTACACTGAATTTGTAGATTCCTTTTGATAGGAGGGCCATTTCACTATGTTAATCCTACCAATCCTTGAGCATGGGAGATCTTTGTAGATGCACCTATATAGGCATATAGAGAGGAAATGAACAAAAAAAAGAGGTCATCATGGACAGTAATCCAAATAATAATAAATAATAATAATAATAATAGATGCAGAAAATGGTGCACAACATGAAAATGGAATTACGATCAATAAAGAAAATATATACAGAGAAACTCCTGTGAACTCTAGTGAAGAGATCAGAAACCGAAGAGGTAAGCATTACGAACAGAATTCAAGAAATGGAGGAAAGAATCTCGGGCGCTGAAGCCACAATTGAAGAAATCAATACACCTCTAAAAAAATACATAAAATCAGGAAAAGTCCTGACACAAGTTATTTTAAAAAAATCAAAGACAAGCCCTAAGAATAATAGGAATAGACAAAAAAGAAGATTCCAGACTCCAAGGTCCAAAAAATATTTTCAAGAAAATCACAGAAGAAAAATTCCCCAACTTAAAGAAAAGAATGTCCAAACACATACAAGAGGCTTTCAGAACACAAATAGACTAGATCAGAAAAGAAACTTCCCCTGCCACATAGCAATCAAAACACTAAATCTACAGAACAACAACAAAAACAAAAAAAATATTGAAAGCAGCAAGGGGAAAAGGCCAAGTAACATATAAAGGTACACTAATCAGAATCACACCAGACTTCTCAACAGAAACTATGAAAGCCAAAAGGGCCTCGGCAGATGTCATGCAGACTCTAAGAGACCACAGCAACCAACCCAGGCTACTACACCCAACCAAGCTTTCAATCAGCACAGATGGAAAAAACCAAATATTCCATTAAAAAACTGAACTTAAACAATATCTAGACAACAACCCAGCCCTGCAGAAGATACTAGAAGGAAAACTCCAATCTAATAAAATCAACTACACCCAAGAAAACACAGGAGATAGATAACTTCACAACAAAAAATTAAAAGAAAACAAGCACAGAAACACACTATCACCACCAACTTCACAATAAAAGGAACTAATATTCGTTGGTCACTATTATCTATCAACATCAATGGACTCAACCCTCTAATAAAAAGACACAGAGGTGTGTTTCTTGAATGCAGCAAAATGGTGGACTCTGTTTCCACAACCTAGTCTGTGTCTTTTTATTGGAAAGTTGAGTCCATTGATATTGACAGATATTAGTGACCAGTGACTGTTAGTTCCTTCATAGATTCCACTTACCAAGGTTGAATCAAAATTACGTAAATAAATTAAATAATTCTGGCCTGCAGATTCTACCACAGACCACAGCACTTGGGTCTCGGCCTTCGGATCTGGGACAGAGGAGATTCAGTCCCCACTTTCCCCACCCACATCCACCCCAGCACTTCCCTGGGACCAGCCACCAAAATCATTCCCTGGTGGAAGTGAAGGATACAGAAGGGCTCTACAAAGTCTGTCACAGACCACACTGCCCAGGCCCCAGCACGGGCTGAGCCCAGCCCAGCACACAGTGCAGGTAGACACCAAGACATGCTGCTACAGCACCACTGAGCTGACTGTGAACCTACACCTGCATTTGCCCCAGCAGGATCAAATTGGAGAGTAGAGAACAAGGAGAACCCCTGTGCTTTCCAACTGGTCCTGCAAGGAAGTGAGTGTGACTTCAAGGGAGTGTTTGCAGAGCCCCAAATCCAGGGCTCCTCTACACAAGCCACCAGAAACAGATCCCTACCACCCACACCCCTAGTGTGGGCATCATAGGGATTCTTGGGAGAGTGATCCCAACACTGAAGCCTCTGCTCAGTGGGGCTACCAGTGAATTCCAGGCAAACAGTTCCTGGATCCCAGACAAAGCTGCATACCAGTGCCCTGTAAGGCCACTGCACTAGTCAGGGAATCCACACTGTGCCCGCTAAAAGCACCTGCAAATAGCGCCAGCATCACATTCCTCACTTAGGTAAAGCTGAAACCAAAACACACACTCCCAAACCAGTGAACCTCTCTCATCTTCTTGAAAAACAGTCCAGAAACAAGAAAAAGATGATCCTAGCCTGAAGTACAGACTCCAGGAACAAACAGTGAGGGTTACAGATAAGCAGATGACCAGAGGCCAAATTAAGAATACACTCAACAAAAATCAGGACATCATGGCTCCACCAGCAACCCCCCAAAACAATGGACACTTCAATTCACTAAATACACAAGAAAAAGATTTTAAAACTATACTTTTCCAGCTATTAGAGGCTCATAAAGAGAAAATGAACAAATCTCTCAAGAAATGGCCACACAAATTGAGGCAAACAAAGAGGAAATGAACAAATCTCTCAAAGAAATACAGGCAAGTACAGCCAAACAAGTAGAGACACATTTAGCAACATATAGAGAGGAAACAAACAAAAAAATAAAAAAAAGCCATCATTGAAAAGCAGGCCTCCACATTCAAACAGATGAAGGAAATGGTGCAAGATATGAAAACAGAATTGGAATTAATAAAGAAAACATAAAATGAGGAAAACCTGGAGCTGGAGAACATAGAGAAAAGATCAGGAACTACAAAGTTAAATATCACCAACAGAATACAAGAGATGGAAGAGAGAATCTCTTGTGCCGAAGATATACTTGCAGAAATTGATACGTCTCTTAAAGAAAAAATAAAATTAGAAAAGTTCCAAACACAATATATCCAAGAAATCAAGGACACCATGAAAAGACAAAAATCTAAGAATAGGAGTAGATGAAAAAGAACACATCAGGGTCCAAGGGCCAGAAAATATTTTCAAGAAAATCATAGAAGAAAATTTTCCCAACTTAAAGAAAGAGATCCATAAACATACAAGAGGCCTACAGAACACAACTAGATTAGACCAGAAAAGAAAGTCTTCATGTCACATCATAATCAAAACACTGAACCTACAGAACAAAGAAAAAATATTAAAAGCCGCAAGGGAAAAAGGCCAAGTAACATATGAAGGTAGACCTATCAGAATCACACCAGGTTTCTCAACAGAAACTATGAAAGGAAGAAGGGCCTGGGCAGAAGTCATGTAGACCTTAAGGGACCACAGATGCCAACACAGACTACTATACCCAGCAAAACTTTCAATCGACATAGACGAAGAATTCAAAATATTCCATGACAAAACCAAATTTAAACAATATCTACACAGTAACACAGCCCTACAGAAGTTACTAGATGGGAAATTCCAACCCAATGAAAACAACTACATCCAAGGAAACATAGGACATAGATAACTACAGAACAAACAATCAAAAGAATACAAGCAATGAAACATAGCAACACCAACAACCCCACATCAAAAAAAAGTAACACTCCTTGGTCAATAGTATCTATGAACATCAATGGACTCCACTCTCCAATAAAAACACAGACTAACACAACAGTTGCGTAAATAAGATTCAACATTTTGTTGCATCCAAGAAACACATCTATGCAACAAAGATAAACACTACCTCAGAGTAAAGGGCTAGAAAAATGTTTTTCAAGCAAATTGATCCAGAACACAAGCTGGAGTAACCATCCTAATATCTAATAAAATAGACTTTCAACCAAAATTAAACAACAACAACAAAAAAAAAAAAAAAATAAGAAGAGACACTACATTCTCATCAAAGGAAAAATCCACCCAGAGGACATCAAAATTCTGAACATCTATGCCCCAAATACTAGAGCGCCTACATTTGTAAATGAAACATTATTAAAGCTTAAATCACACATTGATCCCAATATGTTAACAGTGTGAGACTTCAACACCCCACTCTTACCAAGGGACAGATCAACTAGACAGAAACCAACTAGGAAAATAAAGGCACTTATAGAGTCTCTAAATCAAATGGACCTAACAGACATCTATAGAACCTTACACCCAAACGCAAAAGAATTTATCTTCTTTTCAGCACCTCATGAAACCTTCTCCAAAATAGACGATATAGTTGATCACAAAGCAAGCCTCAACAGATAGAAGAAGATTGAAATAATACCCTGTATTCATTCCGACCACCATGGACTAAGCTGGACCTCAACAACAACGGAAATAACAAAAAGTCTACATGCACATGGAAATTGAACAACTTGCTATTCAGTGACAGCTGGGTTAAGGAAGAATAGAGAAAGAAATTAAAGGCTTCTTAGAATTCAATAAAAATGAAGGTAAAATGTGCCCAAATTTATGGGACACATTGAAAGCAATGCTCAGAGGAAAATTCATAGCACTAAGTGCCTTCAAGAAGAAATGTGTAACATCACATACAAGCAACTTAATGGCCCAACTGAAAACCCTAGAAAAAAAAAAGAAGTAGATAAACCCAAGAGGAGCAGACAGCTGAGACAGCTGGAAGTAATCAAACTCAGGGCTGAAATCAATCAATTAGAAACAAATAAAACTATTCATAGAATCCATGAAACCAAGAGCTGGTTCTTTGAGAAAATTAACAAGATAGACAAACCCTTAATCAAACTAAGTAAAAGACAAAGAGAATCTATCCCAATCAGTAAAATCAAAAATGAAAAGGGAGACATAACTACAGACACTGAGGAAATCCAAACAATCATTAGGTCATACTACAAAAGCCTATATGCCACAAAATTTGAAGAATTAAATGAAAGGGACAATTTTCTTGATAGAATTCACCTCTCAAAATTAAGTCAAGATCAGATGGAAAGATTGAATAGCCCTATATACTCCAAAGAAATTGAAACAGTCATCAACAGTCTCCCTTCCCCAAAAAGCCCTGGGCCAGATGGCTTCAGCACAGAATTCTACCAGACCTTCAAAGAAGAGCTAACATGAATCCTCCTCAAATTAGTCTACAAAATTGACACAGAAAGAACATTACCAAACTCATTCTATGAAGCCACAGTCACCTTGATACCTAAACCATACAAATACCCAACAAAAAAAAGAGAACTTTAGGTCTATCTCTCTCATGAACATTGATGCAAAAATAGTCAATAAAATACTGGCAAACCGAATCCAAGAACACATTAATGATATCATACAACATGACCAAGCAGGTTTCATCCTAGACATGCAAGGGTGGTCCAATATACAGAAATCCATCAATGTAATCCACCATATAAACAAACTAAATGAGAAAAACCACAAAATCATCTCCTTAGATGTCAAAAAAGCATTTGACGAAATCCAACACCTATTCATTTCTAAAGTCTTGGAGAGATCAGGAATAGAAGACATGTACCTAAACATAGTAAAGGCAATATACAGCAAGCCTATAGCCAATATCAAACTCAATGGGGAGAAACAAACTAATCCCACTGAAATTAGGGACAAGGCAAGGCTGTCCACTCTCTCCATATCTCTTCAATATACTACTTGAAGCCCTAGCTAGAGCAATAAGACAACTAAAGGAGATCAAGGGGATACAAATAGGAACGGAAGAGGTCAAAGTTTCCCTATTCACAGATGATGTGATAGTATACATGAGCGACCTCAAAAATTAAACCAGAGAACTCCTTCAGCTGATAAACACCTTCAGCAAAATGGCTGGATACGAAATTAAGCCCTCACGTATACCAAAGACAAAAGGGCCGAGAAAGAAGTTAGGGAAACAAAACCCGTTACAATAGCCACTAATAACATAAAATACCTTGGTGTGACTCTAAACAAGCAAGTGAAAGACCTGTTTAAAAAGAAAAAACAAAAACACTTCTAGTCTCTGAAGAAAGAAATTAAAGAAGATATCAGAAGATGGAAAGATCTCCCATGCTCATGGATTGGTAGGATTAACATAGTGAAAATGGATATTCTGCCAAAAGCAATCTACAGATTCAATGCAATCCCCATCAAAATACCCACACAATTCTTTTACAGACCTTGAAAGAAAAATTCTCAACTTCATATGGAATAACAAGAAACCCAGAATTGTTAACACAATACTCTACAATAAAATATCTTCTGGAGGTATCTCCATCCCTGATCTCAAGCTATACTGCAGAGCAACAGTAATTAAAATTGAATGGTCTTGGCATAGAAACAGAATGGTGGATCAACAGAACCAAATAGAGGGCCCAGAAATAAACCCACACACTTATGGACGCCTGATCTTTGACAAAGATGCCAAAAACCATACAATGGAAAAAAGATAACATCTTCAACAAATGGTGTTGGTCCAACTGGATCAGGTAGAAAAGTGCCAATAGATCTATACTTATCACCTTGCATAAAACTAAAGTCTAAGCGGATCAAAGACCTTAAAAAAAAAAAAAAAAAAAAACAGACGCACTAAACCTGTTAAAAGAAAAAGTGGGGAATTGCCTTGAACTCATTGGTACAGGAAATATCTTCCTGAACGGAACACCAAAAGCACAGGCTCTAAGAGCAACAATTGATAAATGGGACTTCATCAAACTGAAAAGCTTCTGTAAAGCAATGAACACTGTCATGAAAATAAAATGACAGCCTACAGACTGGGAAAGAATCTTCACCAACCTTATATCTGACAGAGGGCTGATATCCAGAATATATAAAGAACTAAAGAAGCTGAAAAGCAACAAATCAAGTAATTCAATTAAAAAGGGGGGAACAGAGCTAAACAGAGAATTCTCAATAGAGGAATACAGAATGACAGAGAAATACTTAAAGAAATGCTCAACCTCATTAGCCATCAGGGAAATGCAAATCAAAACGACCTGAGATTTCACCTTACACCCATCAGAATGTCCAAGATGAAAAACTCAAGTGACAACACATGCTGGAGAGGTTGTGGAGAAAAGGAACCCTCCTCCATTGCTGGTGGGAATGTAAACTTGTACAACCACTCTGGAAATCAATCTGGCACTTTCTCAGACAACTAGGAACAGGACTTCCTCAGATCCGGCTACACCACTCCTAGGCATATATCCAAAAGAGTCTCAAGTACACAATAAGGAAATTTGCTCAACCATGTTTGTAGCATCTTTATTTGTAATAGCCAGAAGCTGGAAACAACTCTGAGGCCCCTCAACTGAAGAATTGATATAAAAATTGTGGTACATCTGCACAATGGAATATTACTCAGCAATAAAAAACAAGAAGATTATGAAATTTGCACAGAGGTCTTTCCTGAGGCTGATATTCCAACTAAGGACTATGCATGGAGATAGTACTAAGACCCCTGCACAGATATAGCCCATGGCAGTTCAGTATCCAAGTGGGTTCCATTGTAATAGGAACAGGGAAACATAATTCTCTGACATGAACTGATTGGCCTGCTCTTTAATTACCTCCCCCTGATGGGGAAGCAGAATTACCAGGCCACAGATGAAGACAATGCAGCCACTCCTGATGAGACCTAATTGACTAGGATCAGAAGGAAGGAAAAAAAGTCCTCCCCTATCAGTGGACTTGGGGAGGGGCATGCATGCAGAGGGTGGAGGAAGAGAGTGATTGGGACGGGAGGAGGGAGAGAACCACAGGGGGGATACAAAGTGAATAAAGTGTAATTAATAAAGAAAAAAAGAGACAAACATTAAAAAAAATGCAGGTAAATGGTGATAACTGGAAAAGATCATCCTGAGTGAGCTATCCTAGAAGCAGAACCACACACACAGTATATACTCACTCATTTAGACATATAACAAGTTAGGAGCCTGCCACAGAGGGCCTCTGAAAGTCTCTGCCTTGCAGATTATCAAAGCAGATGCTGAGACTTATGGCCAACTGTTGGGCAGAGTGCATGGAATCTTATGAAAGAAGTGGGAAATAGTAAGATCTGGAGAGGACAGGAGCTCTGCAAGGAGAGCAACAGAACCAAAAAGTTAGAACACAGGGGTCTTTACAGAGACTCATACTCCAACCAAGTGCCATGTGTGGAGATAACCTAGAACCCCTGCACAGATGTAGCCCACAGCAGTCCAGTGTCCAAGTGGGTTCCATAGTAATGGGAACAGAGACTGCCTCTGACATAAACTGATTGGTCTGCTCTTTGATCACCTCCCACTGACCTCCCACTGAGGGGGGGGAGCAGCCTTACCAGGCCACAGAAGATGACAATGCAGCCACTCCTGATAAGATCTAATAGACTAAGATTAGAAGGAAAGAGAGGAAAAATCTCCCCTATCAGCAGACTTGGGGAGGGGCATGCATGGAGAAGGGGAGGGAAGGTGGGATTGCAGGTGGGAGGAGAGAAGGGTTTATGGGGGGATACAAAGTGAATATAGTGTAACTAATAAAAATTAATATTATAAAAAACATGATTATCTCCTTAGATCCTGAAAAAGCATTTAAAGAAAACCCAACACCCATTCATGTTTAAAGTATTAGAGAGATCAGGGATACAAGGCACATACCTAAAGATAAAGGCAATAAAAAGCAAGCCTATACCGAACATCAAACTAATTGGAGAAAAACTTCAATCCCCCTGAATTCAGAGACAAGGAAAGGCTCCCTACTCTTTCTGTATCTCTTCAACATACTACGTGAAGTCCTAGGTAGAGCAGTAAGACAACTAAAGGAGATCAAGGAGATACAAATGGGAGAGGAAGACGTTAAAGTATCACTATTGGCAGATAGTATACATGAGTGATGCAAAAATTCTACCAGAGAACTCCTAAAACTGATAAACAACTTCAGCAAAGTGGCTGGATAAAAAATTAACTAAAAAAAAAAAATCAGTCGCCCTCCTCTATACAAAAGACAAATGGGTTGAGAAAGAAATTAGGGAAACAACTCTCTTTACAGTAGCCACAAATAACATAAAGTACCTTGGTGTAACTCTAACCAAGCAAGGGAAAGGATTGTATAAAAAAAAAAAAAAAAAAAAAAAAGAACAACAACAACAGGAAAAACTTCAAGTCTCTGAAAAAAGGAAACTGAAGAAGATATCAGAAGATGGAAAGATCTCCCATGCTCATGGATTGGTAGTATTAACATACTAAAAATGTCCATCTTACCAAAAGCAATATAATATACCAAAAGCAATGCAATTCCTATCAAATATCAACACAATGTTTTAAAGACCTTGAAAGAACAATTCTCAACTTCATATGGAAAAACAAAGACTCCTTACATCTTAAACTGAAAACAAAAAGCAGAGAGAGGATGTACAGAGAATGGTAGAATGGTCTTTTAAAATTTCAAGGACTCTAGTGACTTCAACAAGGTCACACCCCCTAAAATTCCCAAACATTTTATCTAAGTGGGAACCAATTATTCTAACATCTGAGGTTCTGGGGGACATTCTCATTCAAACCACCACAGAAAGAAATGGAAAGAAGAATGGATAATTGTAGGAGAAGATAAGACAGAGTACAAATTAACACTTTGGCTTTATCTTGAAGGATGCAGTCTTAGCATTTTTAATGCTGTTATAAAGGAGCTGGCTTACAGTTCAAAGGTTTGGTGTATTATGACAGTACAGTCAGATATGGTGCTAGATAGGTATCTGACAGTGACATATTTGGATCAGCAAGAAGAGATAATAACAGTGGGCACAGCTGAACACCTGAAACCTCAAAGCCCACCCCCAGTGACATACTTCCTCCAACAAGGCCACACCTCCTAGAAATGCCATTCCCTATGAGCCTATGGAGCATTTTCATTTAAACCACTACATATACATTGAAAAGATCCAGCTGGATGAAGAAGTCAAATGTGTTCCATTAAGCAAGAATATTATGGAAGAATGAGCAATCATTTGGTGGATGTAATTGTCCCCATAATACTGGGATTTAACAGAATCAAAGGCCTGCAAAGAAAGCAGGTAGAGCCAAATATGAGAGCAATGTGCTATGGGACTCAGCTCTGTTAAAAAAAAAAAAAAAGAAAGAAAAAAAGAAAAAAAAGAAAAGTACCAGATTAAAATGTTGTAACCGAACCTTGAAAATCTAAGATTAAACTAAAAATTTATATGATCTTGAGACATTTTTCAAAATAGAAAATCAAAACAGCCCTCCCCCTCCTTAATTTCTGTTCTTACATAGAACTATCACAGAACTTGTCACAGAGCTATGACAGCCTGAGCAGTGACCCTAGAAACTTACTTGTTTTCATGGAGATTGTCAGTGCCTGATGTTAGAGCTATAACCCAGACTCACAAGGCGAAAAATGCCCTCCATCAGGTAGGACACACACTACTGGTTTAGACCATTTGTCATTTGTGACTTAAGTTTTCATGAATTTGAATTGGAAAAAAACAGTTGCACTGCAGAGATGTTGTTTCTCCTCCTTATCAAATACATCATTTAAAGAGGCAGATGGAAATGGATGTATCATGGGATGTCAACAGAGCCAAGACATTTGTCAAAAGTACTAGAATAAGTATTCCTCAGGAGTTATTCTTGTAGACTGTACCTCTGGTATGTTGATTATTTTGCGTTACTATTTTAACTAAGCCAGAGAATCATCCATCTTCTACCATTAAATTGTTATGTTTTCAGCTTGAGAAGGAGAAAAAAAAATGTGTGTGAGCATGCATTCTCGCCTGTGAAAATATACTGTTTTTCCTAGTCTTACCTTTTCTAGTCATTCTACTACAATTTTCTATCCTCGTTGTGATACTACAAGGTGTCAAAGTTGTTCCATACAAAGTAAATATTAAAATGGATAACAGAGTTGAATATAGAATAATTTTAATTTTAAACATTTTATTTATACCAGCTAATTTAACCTCCTCACCTCTGTAAGTGATGTTAAATATCCTTAAGTAATTGAGTAAAAACAGGACAGAATAAAACTCATAAGCATACATCTCTTTTCTAGCTTTGACAGCTGAACCAAATTGTTGGGTGTTCACATGATACTGATTATCTAGATATAGAGAAAATTATTTGATCACTAATTCAGACAATATTTAAAGACAGATAATGAAGTCAGGGTCTTTTTATTTTGCATTAAAAAAATGTTCCTGAAATTTGCAGGCAAATGGTGGGATCTAGAAAAGATCATTCTGAGTGAGGTATCCCAGAAGGAGAAAGACACATATGGTATATACTCACTCATATAGTCCTGTAGGATATGGCAAACATAATGGAATCTATACACCTAAAGAAGATAAAAAAGAAAGAGGACCCGGGGTAAGATAATCAATCCTCACTTAGAAAGACAAATGGGAGGTGCATTGGACGTAGGAAAAAACAAGTAACAGGACAAGAGCTTACCGCAGAGGGCCTCTGAAAGACTCTACCTAGACTCTACCTACTCTACTAAGACTCATAACCAAACCTTCAGCAGAATGCAGGGAATCTTTTGAAAGAAGGGGGAGTTTGTATGACATGGAAAGAATAGGAGCTCCACAAGGACCAAATATATCTGGACACAAGGGTCTTTTCTGAGATTGACACTCCATCAAGGACCATTTATGGATATAACCTAGAACCTCTGCTTGGATAAAGCCCGTGGTAGCTCAGTAACCAATTGGTCTTCCATAGTAAGGGGAACAGGAATTATTTCTGACAGGAACTCAATGGTAGGCTCTTTGACCTCCCCACCTCCCAAGGGAGGAGCAGTCCTGCTAGGCCACAGAGGAGGACTTTGCAGCCAGTCCTGAAGATACCTGATAAAACAGGGTCAGATGAAAGGGGAGGAGATCCTCCCCAAGCAGTGGACTTGGAAAGGGCAGGGAGGAGATGAGGGAGGGAAGGTGGGATTAGGAGGGAATAAGGGAGTGGGATATAGTATTAATAAAATGTAACTAATAATAAAAAAAATTTCCACACACACAAAAAAAATGTTCCACGAGATGCTCAGATTTCTTTGCAGTTTATATAAAACCATACACTGCCTTTCTTAGAGCTGACATCCCTTAATCTATCGATTTATTTTTACAAGTCAGAAAAGATCTTATTATGTTAACTTCTGCATCATCTCTCACTGATGATTTCAACATTCTTATAAAAGATCCTTCCAACATCATTGCTTCAGGTCCTCGACCTACGTATCTTTCATACTCATCTCCTTATTATGCAACAGTAAACCACTCTAAGTATAACCTTGACTTTGCTGTCACTGATATCGGTGCCGCATCCCACACCTACCTGTATCTGACTCTTCAACCTCACTAACAAAACCATTCTCTCATGCCCACACTGTCAGCGCTTCAGTCTTGTCAGGACCACAGATCACCAGTCTTTATTCAAGTTCATAACTTACTAGCTCTCACTTTTTATCACTAGTTACTTGGTATTGATCGTTTCTTTTATTCCATTCTCCTCTATTGCCTCCTCTTTACTCCCCCCCCCAAACATACCTGCTTATTCTACTAGTTTCTATTCTATATGGGCTGCTGTAGTAACTTTGAAGAAAATGATGAACATCTCCTGACTGACCCCGTAATAAAACTCAAGATCACAAATTCTGATTATTCAATATTTACCTTTTTTTTTTAGTTTACTCTTCAAAAAGTCAAATTTTCCATGTATCTTCAAAGTGCTAACTTCTATCCCAAGATGCTAGTCACCCTTCATGCACCCATTTTCCCATTCTTTCTGTCACAGAAAATAGAGCACTCATGTTTCTACTGAACTAGGTGTGCACCTGCTAGGATCAGACATTAATCCTGGAATATTCCATCAATATGTCCCTTTATCCTTCTTACTGAATTATTTCCATTAATATAAACATATTACCTTCATTTCTTCCCCAATTTCTGTCATTTTGCTAGTTTTCTTTTAGAAAAACAAGTTTCAGAGGGGTTGCTTCTGCTGCTATCTCCATTTCCTTTCTAAGTTCATTGTTTCTTCAGATCACTCTAACAGCCTTTTTTTTCTCTTTGTTGTTCTGAAATACCAAGGTAAACCAATAGTAACTTTTTATCTGATGATATAATAGTATTATATAAGATTTAATAATTGTATACATAATTTTCTGATCTTATAGACTTCCACCATCATGAACCAGTCCTTCTTCTTCTTCTTCTTCTTCTTCTTCTTCTTCTTCTTCTTCTTCTTCTTCTTCTTCTTCTTCTTCTTCTAACACTACTCTTCTTTCCTTGCTGGGTGTTTCTCTCTTCTAGCCTTTCTTCCTCTGTTCGGATTATTAACTTATTATCTGTCTCACTCCACTAGAAAACAAATTTAATAGAATTAGTAACTTGTCTGTTTTTTTCTGGGCTTTTGAAATATTTGTATGAGTGAGAAAATTAATGTTGAATTATACATTGGCAGACCTTATTTATTTACCTAAAACTGTGTCTTCAGAGATGGTTGCACCAATCACATACATTGCCTGATCAGCAGGGCAGCAGTGACTGCATGGCGACCAACAGACCAAACTGTTGGTTTTGGGCCCCAAAACACCAGGGACTCTGTTTCCCAGGTGACAGGAAACAATCAGACCTGAGGTCTGACCTCAGGTCACCCAGATAATCCCTGGAAAAGTTACTAGGTTCCTTCAGGTTTCTGGTCTGCAGTGCTTAGCCACATGCCTGTATGTTGTACTCACTGGTCAGTGAATACTTTCTGGGTAGCAGAACTCCCAACTCCAGCCTCAGGCCTTCTGATGCTTGGGAACCACAGAAACAACCTAGATTCCACTGCAAAGCTCAACCTATCTACCTAAGGAGACTGACTGAACCTCTGGGCTCCATAGTTCCCCAAGATGGCTGCATCCAGCAAACACGGTGTCTGAGCAGTGTCTGGCCAGCTGCATAGCAAGAAAGCCAGTGGAGGGGCATCCTCAGTGAGAGGAGAGGTCCTGGGCTCCTAAGGAACCCAGTCAGCCCACAGGATAATACTCAGCTCTCCTGAGGAGAGCTGTTATAATTCCCTGAGAACCACCCACCAGTCAGAGACCATACCCATCAATTTGAGGAGGGCTCCTTAAGAAACATCCAGCTTTCTGCCCAAGGCTCTTCTCCTCATACTCCACCCAGCCCCTGCAGGACTCCAGTGGGTAATGGAAACTACCACCAACACCAGAGATAACCAGATGGCTAAAGGTCAGCATAAAAACACAATCAACAAAAGCCATAGCAATAGGGCATGTCCAGAATCCAGTTATCCAAAGGCAAGTAGCCCAGGATACTCTAGCACAACTGAAACTCAAGAAAATGACATTAAATCTGTGCTTATAGAGATGATAATGGAGGAAACAAATACAATCCATAGAGAAATACAGCAAAATGCAGTCAAACAGACTGAGACCATTAGAGAGGCCTGTATAGAGGAAATGAATAAATCACTCAAAGAAATACAGGAAATTCAGGTAAAGGAAAGAAAAAAAAATGGTTCAAGATCAGAAGATGAAAATGGAAAAAATAAAGAAAGCACAAACTGAGGCAATCCTGGAAAGAGAGAATTTAGAGAAGAAAACAGGAACTACAGAAGTCAGTATCTACAAAAGAATACAAGAGATGGAGAAAAGAATCTCAGGTGTAAAAGATACAAGGGAAGACTTGATACATCCATCAAAGAAAATCTTAAATCTAGAAACTACCTGACATATAACATCCAAGAAACCAAGGACACCATGAAAAAGTGAAACCTAAGAAAAATAGGAATAGAGAAAAAAGAAGAATATCATCTCCAAGGCCCAGAAAACATTTTCAACAAAATCATAGAATAAAAGATCCCCAATTTAAAGGAGTCCTATAAGCATACAAGAAGCCCACAGAACACCTAATATATTAGATCAGAAAAAATGCCACATAATAACCAAGACACTAAGAACAAAGAAAAAATATTAAAAGCTTCAAGGGCCAAGTAATGCATAATAGCAAACCTATCAGAATCAAAACTGACTCCCCAAAAGAGATTATGAAAGCCATAAGGGCCTGGATAGATGTTGTGCAGACCTTAAGAACACAGATGTCAGCCCAGACTGCTATACCCAGCAAAACTCTCAATCATCATAGATAGAGAAAACAAGATATTCTATGACAAAAACAAATTTAAAAAGTACCTATCCACAAATGCAGCCAGAAGATACTATAAGAAAAAAAAATCCTTTCTGAGACTGATATTTCAAACAAGGACCATGCATGGAGATAACTTAGAACCCCTGCACAGAAATTGACCAAGGTAGCTCAGTATCAAAGAGGGTTCTCCAATAATAGGATCAGGGACCATCTCTGACATGAACTCATGGGCTCGCTCTTTGATCACCTCTACCTGAGTGGGGAGCAGCCTTACCAGTCCACAGAGAAAGACAAAAAAGCCAGTCCTGATGAGACCTGATAGACTAAGGTCAGATGGAAGGGGAGAAGACCTCCCTTATCATTGGACTAGGGGAGGGGCATAGGAGAAGAAGAGGGAGGGAGGATGCTATTGGGAGGGGTTGGGGGAGGGGGCCACAGCTGGGATACAAAGTGAATAAACTGTACCTAAAATTTTTAAATTAAGTTAAATTTTAAAAAATCCAACCCAGGAAGGCTAACTACACCAAGAAAAACAGAGGAAATAAATAACTTCACTACAACAAAACTAAAAGTAAACAAGCACACACAAATGCATTACCACAAAAACACCAAAATAAAAGGAACTAACAGTCAGTGGTCATTAATCTCTCTCAGCATCAATGGACTCAACTCTCCAATAAACACACACACACACACACACACACACAGAGAGAGAGAGAGAGAGAGAGAGAGAGAGAGAGAGACTAATAGAATGGATGTGTAAATAGGACCCAATCTGTTGCATACAAGACACAAACCTCAGCCACAAAGATAGACATAACCAGAGAGTAAAGGGCTAAAAGAAGGTTTTCTAAACAAACAGACCCAAGATTCAAGCTGGAGTAGCCATACTGATATCTAATAAAATAGACTTTTAACCAAAATTAATTAAAAGAGTTGAAGAAAGATACTTCATACTCATCAAAGAAGAATTCCACCAAGATGACATCTCAATTCTGAACATCTATGCCCCAAATACAAAGGAGCCCACATTTGTAAAAAGCCCACATTAATAAAGCTTAAACCACATGTCACTCTCCACACATTAATAGTGGGAGACTTCAACACCCCACTCTCATCAAAGGACAGGTCAACAAAACAGAAGCTAAACTGAGAAATAATGACACTAACAGATGTCATGAATCAAATGGACCTAACAGACATATACAGAACTTTTCACCCAAATACAAAAGAATATACCTTCTTCTCAGAACCTCATGGAGCCTTCTCCAAAATAACCATATAGTAGGTCATAGATGATATGATAGTATACATAAGCAACCCAAAAAATTGAACCAGAGAACTTCTGGAGCTGATAAACTCCTTCAGTAAAATGGCTTGATACAAAATTAATTCAAAAAATCAATAGCCCTTCTGAATACAAATGACAAATGGGTTAAGAAAGAAATTAGAAAAACCACATCCTTCACAATAGCCACAAATAATATAAAGTATCTAGGAATAACTCTAACTAAGGGAGTCAAATACCTGTATGACAAGAACTTCAAGTCTCTGAAGAAAGAAATTAAAGAAGATAACAGAAGATGGAAAGATCTCCCATGCCCATGGATCAGTAGGATCAACACAGTAAAAATGGCCTTCTTACCAAAAGCAATCTACAGAATCAATACAATTTCCATCAAAATACCAACGCAATTCATTACAGACCTTTAAGGAACAATTCTCAATTTCATATGGAAAAACAAAAAACCCAAAATAGGTTAAAAAAAATCCTATACAATAAAAGATCTACAGTTGGTATCTCCATCCCTGATCCTAAAGAGTGTGGAACTGGCATAGGAACACGAAGACCCATAAATAAAACCACACACCTATGGACACTTTCTTTTGACAAAGAATCCAAAACCATAAAATTGAAAAAAAGATAGTATCTTCAAAAAATGGTGCTGGTTTAACGATATCTACATGTAGAAAATGCAAATCGATCCATACTTATCTCCCTGCATGAAAATAAAGTCCAAGTGAATCAAAGACCTCAACATAAAACCAGAAACACTAAATTTATTAAAAGAGAAAGCGGGGAAGAGCCTTGAATTCATTGGCACAAGAGACAACTTCCTGAACAGAACACCAACAATACAGGCTCTAAGATCATCAATTAATAAATGGGACCTCATGAAACCAAAATGCTTCTGTAAAGCAAACGACACTGTCAACAAAACAAGATGACAGCCTACAGACTAGAAGAAGATCATCAACAACACTACATCCAATAGAGGGCTAATATCCACTACATCCAACAGAGGGCTAATATCCAAAATATATAAAGAACTCAAAAATTAAACACCAACAAACCAAATAATCCAATTAAAATGGGGTGCAGAACTAAGCAGAGAATTCTCGACAGAGGAATATCAAATGGCAGAGAAACATTTAAAGAAATGCTCAATGTTCTTAGTCACCAGGGAAAAGCAAATAAAAATGGCTCTAATATTCCATTTTATACCCCTCAGAATGACTAAGATAAAAAACCCAAGTTACAGCACATGCTAGCAAGGATGTGGAGAAAGGCAAACACTCCTCCATTGCTGGTGGGAGTGCAAACTTGTACAACCACTTTGGATATCAATCAGAGAGTTGGGAATAGAGCTACCTCAAGTCCCAGCTATAGCATTCTTGGGCATATACCAGAAAGATGTTCTACCATACAGCAAGGATATTAGCTCAACTATGTTCATAGCAGCTTTATCCATAATAGGCAGAATCTGGAAACAACTTAGATGCCCCTCAACAGAAGAATAAATACAGAAATTGTGGTACATTTACATAATGGAATATTACTCAGCAATTAAAAAGAAGGACATCATGAAATATGCAGGGAAAAAGATGGAATTAGAATGATCATTCTGAGTGAGGTAGCACAGAACTATGACGATAGGCATGCTGTATACTTACTTATAATTGGATATTAGCCATATAATACAGTACAACATACTACAATCCACAGACCTAAAGAGGCCAAATAAGAAGGAATACCTTAGGGAGGATACTTAATTCTCATTCAGAATGGCAAATAGAAAAGACACTGGAAGCAGTTGAAGAGAGGAAACTGGATGTGAGCATATCATAGATGCCCTCTGAAAGATTCCACCTAGCAGGGGATCAAAGCAAATGCTGAGATTCACAGCCAAACTTTGGGCAGAGTTCAGGGAGTCATAGGAAATAGTGGGGGAAGAGAAGGATCAGAAGGGGACAGGATCTATAAGACCAACAGAGCCTACAAATACTGGCCCAGACAGGCCTGCAGAGACTTATGCACCAACCAAGGACCATGCATGGAGAGGGCCTAGATCCCCTGGTCAGATGAAGCCAATAGGCAGCTCAGTCTCCATATGGATTTCCTGGTGAGAGGAGCAGGGGCTGTTTATGACATGGACTTTGTTACGAACTCTTTGATGCCTTCCTTCTAGTGGGGGCCCTTTGCCAAGCCACAGAGGAAGAGGATGCAAGCAGTCCTAATGAAACTTAATAAGCTGGATCAGATGGTAGGGAAGGAGAACTAGAGGAGGGGGATAGAAAGGAAGAAGGAGGGAGGATGGGACTGAGAGGAGATGAGGAGGGTGCTACAGTCAGGATGTAAAGTGAATAAATTATAAAAAATAAATTAAAATTAAAAATAAAATGGTGTGTATCATATACATATATATACATTTATAAAATATGCATATATGTATACATTCACACACATATAGAATTTAAATGGAGTTACCTTATTTCCCTATAATGAGGGGTTAGGTACAATGCCTCCTCCAGACACCATTGGCTATCAAATAATAAAGGCTTTTGTTGTTTATCCTGTCTACCTTACAAAACTTGATAGTAAGTACCTATTGCTGAAAGCAACTAAGTCAGAGAATCTGGAGAAATCACGCTGGTACCAATTTGGAACCTTCATATCTATTGGCTTGCTTTCTTTTTTCTTTTTTTTTCTCAGTGGGTTTTATTTTTTTTTTCTTATCAGTTACATTTTATTAACTCTGTATCCCAGCCCTGTTCCGATCCCTCATTCCCTCCCAGTCCCTCCCTCTCTCCCTCATCTCCACCCTGCCCCTTGCCAAGTCCACTGATAGGGGGGACCTCCTCCCCATTCATCTGATCCTGTTTTATCAGGTATCTTCAGGACTGGCTGCAAAGCTCTCCTCTGTGGCCTAACAGGACTGCTCCTCCCTTGGGGGGTGGGGAGGCGAAAGAGCCAGTCATTGAGTTCCTGTTAGAAATAGTCCTTGTTCCCCTCACTATGGGAAACCAATTGGTTACTGAGCTACCACAGGCTACATCTGAGCAGAGGTTCTAGGTTACATTCATACATGGTCCTTGGTTGCATGTCAGTCTCAGAAAAGACCCTGTGCCCAGATATATTTGGTCCTGTGGAGCTCCTATCCTTTCCTCATCAGACTAACTCCCCTTCTTTCTTATGATTCCCTGTACTCTGCCAATGGTTTGGTCATGAGTCTTTGCTTTGAAAACACTGCTAGTTAGAGTCTTTCAAATGCGCTCAGTAGACTCCTGTCATATGTTCAATGTGCATCCCATCTGTCTTTCTAAATGAGGACTGATAATCTTCCCCATGTCCACTCTCTTGATTATCTTTTTTAGGTGTATAGATTTCATTATGTTTATCATATCTTATAGGTCTATATAAGTGAGTATATACCGTGTTTGTCTTTCTCCTTCTGGGATATTTCACTCAGGATGATCTTTTCTAGATCCCACCATTTGCCTGCAAATTTCATGATTTCCTCCTTTTTGATTACTGAGAAGCATTCCATTGTGTAAAAATACCACAATTTCTGTACCCATTCCTCCATTGAGGGACATCTGGGTTGTTTCCAAGTTCTGGCTATTACAAATAATGCTGCTATAAACATGGTTGAGCAAATATCCCTTTTGTGTACTTGAGCAAACTTTGGGTATATACCTAGCAGTGGTATAGCTGGGTCTTGAGGAAGCACTATTCCTAATTGTCTTAGAAAGTGCCAGATAGATTTCCAGAGTGGTTGTTATCAGTTTACATTCCCACCAGCAGTGGAGGAAGGTTCCCCTTTCTCCACAACCTCTCCAGCATGTGTTGTCCCTTGAGTTTTTCATTTTGGCCATTCTGATGGGTGTAAGGTGATATCTCAGGGTCGTTTTGATTTGCATTTCCCTGATGGCTAATGAGGATGAGCATTTCTTTAAGTGTTTCTCTGCCATTCGATGTTCCTCTTTCGAGAATTCTCTGTTTAGCTCTGCTCCCCATTTTTTAATTGGATTACTTGGTTTGCTGCTTTTCAGCTTCTTTAGTTCTTTGTATATACTCGATATTAGTCCTCTGTCAGATAAAGGGTTAGTGAAGATTCTTTCCCAATCTGTAGGCAGGTGTTTTGTTTTGATGACAGTGTCCTTTGCTTTACAGAAGCTTTTCAGTTTCATGAGGTCCCATTTATTGATTGTTGCTCTTAGAGCCTGTGCTGTTGGTGTTCTGTTCAGGAAGTTGTCTCCTGTGCCAATGAGTTCTAGGCTGCTCCCCACTTTTTCTTTTAACAGATTTAGAGTATCTGGTTTTATGTTGAGGTCTTTGATCCACTTGGACTTTAGTTTTGTGCAGGGTGATAAATACAGATCTATTTTCATTTTTCTGCATGTGGACATCCAGTTGGACCAGCACCATTTGTTGAAGATGCTATCTTTTTTTCCATTGAATGGTTTTGGCTGCTTTGTCAAAAATCGAGTATTCATAGGTGTGTGGGTTTATTTCTGGGTCTTCTATGCGGTTCCATTGATCCTCCTTTCTGTTTCTATGCCAATACCATGCAGTTTTTATTACTATTGCTCTGTAGTACAACTTGAGATCGGGGATAGAGATACCTCCAGATGATCTGTTGTTGTACAGGATTGTTTTGGAGATTCTGGGTTTTTTGTTTCTCCATATGAAGCTGAGAATCTTTTTTTCAAGATCTGTAAAGAATTGAGTTGGTATTTTGATGAGAATTGCATTGAATCTGTAGATTGCTTTTGGCAGGATGGCCATTTTCACAATGTTAATCCTACCAATCCATGAGCACGGGAGATCTTTCCATCTTCTGAGATCTTCTTCAATTTCTTTCTTCAGAGACTTGAAGTTTTTCTCAAACAGTTCTTTCACTTGCTTGGTTAGTGTCACCCCAAGGTACTGTATGTTATTAGTGGCTATTGTGAAGGGTGTTGTTTCCCTAATTTCTTTCTCGGCCCTTTTGTCTTTGGTATACAGGAGGGCTTCTGATTTTTTTGAGTTGATTTTGTATCCTGCCACTTTGCTGAAGGTGTTTATCAACTGGAGGAGTTCTCTGGTTGAATTTTTGGGGTCACTCATATATACTATCATATCATCTGCGAATAGTGACACTTTGACCTCTTCCTTTCCTATTTGTATCCCCTTGATCTCCTTTAGTTGTCTTATTGCTCTGGCTAGGACTTCAAGTATTATGTTGAAGAGGTAGGGAGAGAGTGGGCAGCCTTGTCTTGTCCCTGATTTCAGTGGGATTGATTTAAGTTTCTCTCCATTGAGTTTGATGTTGGCTATAGGCTTGCTGTACATTGCCTTTACTATGTTTAGATATGTGCCTTGTATTCCTGATCTCTCCAAGAACTTAAACATGAATGGGTGTTGGACTTTGTCAAATGCTTTTTCAGCATCTAAGGAGATGATCATGTGGTTTTTCTCCTTCAGTTTGTTTATGTGGTGGATTACATTGATGGATTTCCGTATGTTGAACCACTCTTGCATGCCTGGGATGAAGCCTACTTGGTCGTGGTGGATGATATCTTTGATGTGTTCTTGGATTCGGTTTGCAAATATTGTATTGAGTATTTTTGTGTCAATGTTCATAAGAGAGATAGGTCTGAAGTTCTCTTTTTTTGTTGGGTCTTTGTGTGGTTTAGGTATCAGGGTGACTGTTGCTTCATAGAATGAGTTTGGTAATGTACCTTCTGTTTCTATTTTGTGGAATAGTTTGAGGAGAATTGGTGTGACCACTTCTTTGATGGTCTGGTAGAATTCCGTGCTGAAACCATCTGGCCCAGGGCTTTTTTTGGAGGGGAGACTGTGAATGACTGCTTCAATTTCCTTGGGGGATATAGGGCTGTTCAGTCTTTCTACCTGATCTTGACTTAATGTTGGAAGATGGAATCTATCAAGAAAATTGTCCATTTCATTTAGGTTTTCACATTTTGTGGCATATAGGCTTTTACAGTATGACCTAATGATTGTTTGAATTTCCTCTGTGTCTGTAATTATGTCACCCTTTTCATCTCTGATTTTGTTGATTTGGATAGATTCTCTCTGCTTTTTAGTTAGTTTGGCTAAGGGTTTGTCTATCTTGTTGATTTTCTCAAAGAACCAGCTTTTTGTTTCATTGATTCTTTGAATAGTTTTATTTGTTTCTAATTGATTGATTTCAGCCCTGAGTTTGATTATTTCCAGCCTTCTGCTCCTCTTGGGTGTATCTGCTTCTTTTTTTTTTTCCTAGGGTTTTCAGTTGGGCCATTAAGTTGTTTGTATGTGATGTTACGAATTTCTTCTTGCAGGCACTTAGTGCTATAAATTTTCCCCTGAGCCCTTCTTTATGTGTCCCATAAATTTGGGTATGTTGTGCCTTCATTTTCATTGAATTCTAGGAAGTCTTTAATTTCTTTCTTTATTTCTTCCTTAACCCAGCTGTTGTTGAGTAACAAGTTGTTCAGTTTCCATGTGCATGTAGGCTGTTTGTTATTTCTGTTGTTGTTGAGGTCCAGCTTAAGTCCATGGTGGTCAGATAGAATACAAGGGATTCCTTCAATCTTTTTGTATCTGTTGAGGCTTGCTTTATGACCAACTATATGGTCTATTTTGGAAAAGGTTCCATGCGGTGCTGAAAAGAAGGTATACTCTTTTGAGTTTGGATGAAAAGATCTGTAGACATCTATTAGGTCCATTTGATTTAGGGTCTCTGTAAGTGTTTTTATTTCCCTATTTGTTTTCTGTCTAGTTGATCTGTCCCTTGGTGAGAGTGGAGTGTTGAAGTCTCCCACTATTAAAGTTTTAGGATCAATGTGTGATTTAAGCTTTAATATTGTTTCATTTACGAATGTAGGTGCTCTTGTATTTGGGGCATAGATATTAAAAATTGTGATGTCCTCTTGGTGGATTTTTCCTTTGATGAGAATATAGTGGCCGTCCTTATCTTTTTTGATTAACTTGGGTTGAAAGTCTATTTTATTAGATATTAGGATGGCTACTCCCGCTTGTTTTCTGTAACCATTTGCTTGAAAGATATTTTTCCAGCCCTTTACTCTGAGGTAGTGCTTATCTTTGTTGCATAGGTGTGTTTCTTGGATGCAACAGAATGATGGATCCTGTTTCCGCAATCATTCTGTTAGTCTGTTTCTTTTAATTGGGGAGTTGAGTCTGTTGATGTTGATAGAAACTAGTGACCAACAATTGTTACTTACTTTAGATGTGGGGTTGGTGGTGTCACTGAGTTTCATTGCTTGTCTTCTTTTGGTTTTTTTGTTGTGTAGTTATCTATTTCCTCTGTTTCCTTCGATATAGTTGTTTTCTTTGGTTTGGAGTTTCCCTTCTAGTAGCTTTTGTAGAGCTGGGTTACTATGTAGATATTGTTTAAATTTGGTTTTGTCTTGGAATATCTTGAATTCTCCGTCTATGTTGATTGAAAGTTTTGCTAGGTATAGTAGTCTGGGTTGGAATCTGTGGTCCCTTAAGGACTGTATGATTTCTGTCCAGGCCCTTCTGGCTTTCATAGTTTCTGTTGAGAAATCTGGTGTGCTTCTGATAGGTCTACATTCATATGTTACTTGGCCTTTTTCCCTTGCTGCTTTTAGAATTTTTTCTTTGTTTTGTAGGTTCAGTGTTTTGACTATGATGTGACGTGAAGAATTTCTTTTCTGGTCTAGTCTACTTGGTGTTCTGTAGGCCTCTTGTATGTTTATGGCCATCTCCTTCTTTAAGTTGGGAAAGTTTTCTTCTATGATTTTCTTGAAAATATTTTCTGGACCTTTGAGCCTGATGTCTTCTTTTTCTTCTACTGCTATTATTCTTAGGTTTTGTCTTTTCATGGTGTCCTTGATTTCTTGATGTTTTGTGTTTGGAACTTTTCTGATTTTATTTTTTCTTTGAGAGACGTGTCAATTTCCGCAAGTGTATCTTCGGCTCCTGAGATTCTTTCTTCCATCTCTTGTATTCTGTTGGTGATGCTTACCTTTGTAGTGCCTGATCTTTTCTCTATGTTCTCCAGCTCCTGGTTTTTTTCTATTTGTGTTTTCTTTATTGATTCTAATTCTGTTTTCATGTCTTGCACCATTTCCTTCATCTGTTTGAATGTGGACTCCTGCTTTTCAATGATAGCTTCTATTTTTTCGTCCGTTTCCTCTCTATGTATCACTAATTGTGCCTTTACTTCTTTGGGTATAATTGCCTGTATTTCTATGAGAGCTTTGTTTATTTCTTCTTTATTTGCCTTTATTTGTGTGGACATTTCTTTGAGAGCTTCGTGCATTTCTTCTCTGTTTGCCTCAATTTTCGTGGTCATTTCTCTGAGAGCACGATTTGTTTCCTCTTGGTTCGTCTCGATTTCTTTGGTTATTTCTCTGAGGGCTTTGTTCATTTCATCTCTATGGGCCTGTAATAGCTGGAGAAACATAGTTTTGAGGTCGTTTTCTTGTATATCTAGTGAATTGAAGTGTCCATTGTTTTGTGGGGTTGCTGGTGAGGTCATTATGTCCTGATTTTTGTTGGGAGTGTTCTTACGTCTGCCTCTAGCCATCTGGTTATTTATAATCCTCACTGGTTGTTCCTCAAGATTGTAGTTTGGGCTATGATCCTCTCTTTCTGTTTTCTGGACTTTTTTTTCAGGAAGATGAGAGAGGTTCACTGGTTTGGGTGTGTGCACTGTGGTTTCAGTTTTGCCTAAGTAAGGAATGTGACGCTGTCGCTATTAGCGTGCACTTTTAGCGGGCGCAGTGTGCATGCGCGGATTCTCTGACTATTGCAGTGGCCTGCAAGCCACTATTAAGCAGTTCTGACTGAGATCCAGGGATTGTTTGCCTGGATTACCCTGGTGGACCCGCAAGGTAGAAGCTTCAATGTTGGGGTCGCTATCCCAAGAATCCCTATGATGCCCACACTAGGGGTGTGGGTGGCAGGGATCTCGTCTGGTTGCTTCTGTGGAGAGGCCCTGGGTCTGGGGCAATCTCTCCCTAGAAGGCTCAGTCACTCTCTTGCAGGATCAATGGGAATGCACAGGGGTTCCCCTTGCTCACTACTCTCTGTTTTGGTCCTGCTGCGGAAGTGCACGGGTAGGCTAACAGTCAGCTCTGTGACACTGTGGCCACAGGACTCGGTGTCCACCTTTCCTGTGTGCTGCCTCTTTGTCCTTTCCCTCTTCCAGGAGGGGTTATGTTGACTGGTCCGTGGGTGGCGCGGGAAAGAGTTAGGATGAGTGTACTCAATCCCAGATCCCGGGCCCAAATCTCTCTGCCAGAAGCAGCCTAGTGGTAGAATCTATGCTGATCCCAAGAGAGTACCGGGTAGGGTTGAGTGTCCTCAGATCCAGAGCTTGGGTTTCTCTGCTAGGGGCCGCTGGGTGAGCTGGAGAGAGGGTGCAGTGTCCTTGGCAGGCTGCCTCTCTGTCCTTACCCTCTGACCTTCTCCTCTGCTAGGGCAAGTTTATGGAGGTGCTCTCAGGGGAGTGCAAGCAGGGGTTGGGGCTTCTCAGTCGGATCCTGAGCCCTGAGCCGGCGTTTCTCTGCCAGAGGTCAGGGGGGTGGCGCCGGTGATAGAACTTGCTGCTAGACCTTATTTCGCTGGACCCAGGATAATCTCAGGACGTGTAGAATGACCACAGTCCCAGATCCCGAGCTGTAGTTTGTTTGCTAGGAGTGGCTGGCAGCACTGGAGTTCCGGCACTGTGAAGCCGCTGTGCGCCTCTTTATCCTTCTGCTCTGCTGCGGCAGGGTGATGGCGGCGTTTGGGGAAGTGCCCGAAAGGATTGGGTTTTTCAGCCCTGATCTCGGGTTGGGGTACAGACAATGTGGTCTGTGGCAGATTCTGCTGGACACCTCCTGCCTCCTCCGAAGAGGGAGTAGGGATTTTGAGCTGGGCGCGCAGCTGCAATCAGTGCGTGGTGCGGGAGCTCAACTGTGATGGCGGCAGGTACCAGTGATTGGAGAGACCTTCCAGGGAAAGACTGGGTGACCCGTGACCTGTCTGGCAACTTTCCTTCCCCGTGGGATTTTTGTGCGACTGGGACTCCCAGCCTAAGGCACCCTTGTGCCCACCAATCAGCCTGGGAAATTGATCGTGATAAGCAGGCTTGCGGCACCAGCCTGGAGAACCCAAAGCCCGCGTTAGCCGGGTTCTCTTCCGGGTTCTGGCTGGGCAGCCGAGAGTGGACCCAACCGCTTCCCACGCCGTGGGAGCCTCCCCTCACCTGGGAAACACGATCGATGACTGTTGTTTTAGGGCCCAGAGTTCAGTCTCCTGGTCGCTGCACGGAGTGTGTTGTCCAACTTCTCAGACATGGTGTTCTCCCGGTGCCGCCAACTTGGCCCCTCCTCTATTGGCTTGCTTTCATAGTGCTGGAAGGTTCTATGCATGCTACTTTGTGTGGAGGGAGTAATCAACACTTTTATTTAGCTGTGAATCCTTCGTGTTTGATACAATAGCTACTGACCTAGCAAGATTCACATATTGGTACAGTATTGGCACAAGTGTTATGGAAATAACCAACCATTTCTGATTGAATTTGAAGCTTATTCCATAAGATGTGCCCCATACCTGAACCAAGCCAAAACCTTGTGGCTGACTGGGTCATAGACCCTATGGCAGATCTTGAACTGTTATTCTTCTAGACAACATAGAAATAAACTGCCTCCTAGTTCTTGTCTTTCTTTATAACCATAGATTAATGTATGTCTCAATTTTCATTAGGAAAACATATTTTTGCACTAGACGGTGATTTCATATAGAGACCTATAACCAATCTACATGCAAAAAATAAAAGACTTGCTTAACTCTAAGTGGAACATCTAGATCACACTGGTCCCCAGAGGCTTGGAGATTGTTGCAAAAGAAGGAGCAGAAGGACTGTAAGACCCAGATAGGATGTCTGTGATGAACCAGTATTTTGCTGGACATAATAGTACAGTTGTATACATGATCTCTGAATAGCTGAGACTACATGCACAAGAATTATACATGCCAAGCCAAAAATTTTACAACATGGATGGAGGAGGGTCTCACAACATCCCATATCTCTCTAAGGAGCTGTTACTAACTGGTAGGTACTAAAAAAAGGATGTAATTCCTGAGAGGCATCCCATGATCCAAAATGTGGCCTCTACCCATTCATTTAAAGGCAGTACTAGATAGACTCAGTGGGTATTAAGTTGAAAGTAAGAGAAGGAGACATGAAGTTGGGAGGTAAAAGAGTATAGGTTGGGAAGGAACAGAAGATGATTTGGAGAAGTAGGAATGGGGTAATTTAATCCAAAGTAATTATAATTAGGAATAAATATTAAATAAATTATTTAATAAATAAATAAATTCTTTAATAAAAATAAATAAATTATTTAAATAAATTATTTAATAAATTTAAATAAACCTCTGTCTTCATTGTATGTCCATGTTTATTAAAACATTTAATGTCATATAGTTAAATTTTCTATGGTGATCTACAAAATAAGTTTGCCATTTTTTTAAACTTTAGCTCAAAGAATACCTAGAATTTAATAAAGTTTTAAGAACCACTGCATTTATTTCAGTAGATAATTTTACATACTGACCTTGAAACCACAAGTCTTAATTTTGACAGGTCAAGTCAATCACTAAATTAAGTCGTCCTTGCTGAGGGCTGTACAAAACTAATTGTAAATGGGAGAAAAGATAATCTCTGATTAAATGGTGTACAGATATCTCCACAAAAATGGCTTTGTCTATCTCAGATATAAACTTCCATTTAAATTTTATATTTAAATAGTTGAAATGGAAATGCAGCTTCAGGTTGCTTTTTGTGACATTGCAGGTCACAACCAGAACTGCTGAATGGTCTATAAATTAGGCTGGAACCAACTTTCTCTTAACTCTGAATAGTGATACTAAAAATTAATTCCAGAAATCAGCATCTAGAAAATTTAGATGTATATACCAAAGTAGAAGAGAAACTGTCTATGGGAACATAGAATACTGATGAAAGGTGGGAGGCAAGAGAAAGAGAAGAAGGGATGGGTAGACATGATATGCTTAAAGGACGTGATAGAGGGATGAAAATGTGCTTCTGAAAACTAGTACTCTGTAAACTAAACAGCTACTAACAAAGGTAAAACAACAGGAATGAAACAAAAACATTTTTTCAAATTAGATACTGCAAGTTATGTGTGTAAGAATTGTAACACTGCTCGGGGCTACCAAATGTCTCTCCACATGTGAAATAAATTATTATTTCTTAATGTCATCTCAATTTTATGACAAAATTTGCCGTGAGGTTATTTATATAACTAAATAAATAGCATATATGACAAAATAGAAATGCATAATAAGCTACCATGAGCAGAGGGTGACATTTCTTGAATAATTCACATGAGAACTCATGGTACATTCCCTAAAGGACAAACCTTAAGGTCTAAGGGAATCACATTTTTTTATTAATTTTTATTTTTTAATATTAATCACAGGTTATTTACTTTGTATCCCAGCCATAGGCCCTTCCCTCATTCCCTCCCAATCCTACCCTTCCTTCCTGTCCCTTTCCAAGACCACTGATAGGGGAGTTCCTCCTCCCCTTCCACCTGAGGAATCACATTTATTTTTATTTTATTTTTATTTTTCATTTTTTATTTTTATTATTAGTTACATTTTATTAACTCTGTATCACAGCTGTACCCTGCTCCCTCATTCCCTCCCAATCCCACCCTCCCTCCTTCAACTCCTCCCTGCCCCTTTCCAAGCCCACTGATAGCAGAGGACCTCCTCCCTTTCATCTGACCCTGGTTTATTAGGTATCTTCAGGACTGTCTGCAAAGTCCTCCTCTGTGGCTTAGCAGGGCTGCTCCTCCCTTATGGCAGTGGGGAGGTCAAAGAGCCTGCCATTGAGTTCATGTCAGAAATAGTCCCTGTTCCCCTTACTAGGAAACCCCACTTGGTTACTGAGCTACCATGGGCTACATCTGAGCAGAGGTTCTAGGTTATATCAATACATGGTCCTTGGTTGGATAAACAGCTCTCATATAAGACTCCTGTGCCCAGATATATTTGGTCCTTGTGGAGCTCCTATCCTCTCCACCTCGTACTAACTCCCCCTTCTTTCATATGATTCCCTGCATTGGACGTAGGAGAAAACAAGTAACAATACAGGCGCCTACCACAGAGGGCCTCTGAAAGACTACCTAGCAGTGTGTCAAAACAGATACTAAGACGCATAACCAAACCTTCAGCAGGAATCACATTTTTTAAAAAAGCTTTTCCTCTCAACACTTTGATGTGAATACCTTTTTGGCCCACTAGTTCTTATCTAAAGCTAATCTACAAACACTCACCATCCCACAAAGAGAGAACATATATTTAGTTTTTTCATGCAAAACTATTAAGGATCTACACTTGCAAACTTGTTACCTAAAATTTAGGAGATTTGCAAAAAAAAAAAAAAAAAAAAAAAAAAAAAAAAAAAAAGGATTTGCGGGGGAAAGTAGGTGAAACAAGTTTGCAGAACTAAGATGAGTCACGATTTTAGGAATATTATTTTGAAGTTTTTAACCTACTGGATGTAGTATTGGGGTAATGTAAAACTTGGAAGTGATGATCAACTGTGATAGAAAATGATAGCAAAGAGCAGTAAAAAGTATGTATAAAATAAGGAGGAAAACAAAGAGAAGGGAGGCAGTAGTGATACAGGGCTCATAGCATTTCCTAGCACATTTGTTAAAAAGGAGTTTTCTTACTCCTAAAGAATTCTTTGCAAATTATCTGGTGTTTCACATTATTGGTACATGTTTATTTTTCTAGTTTTATGGATCTTCTGGGAAACAAATTAAACATTATAGCTACTCGAGCTAATTTTTGCTATTGTGCTTATAAGCTTTTATACCTAGGCTAAATATTGTTCTGATAGATTAAGCACAGGACCTACATTCTGCCTTTATAGGCATATCCGTCATTTGATATTTTTTTGCAAGTCATTAGTCCTTCAATTCATTCTTTTTATCTTAGTCTTAAATATCCAGAGAGACCCTATGGTTTTTCATCTTGATGCTCCTTTGAAGCTGCTTCAACTGCAGGTGCACAGCCAAGAGGTCATAATAGGGATGATGGAGATGATAACAGTCCTGGTCATCATTGCCACCCAAATTTCACTGATCACAATCATAACATTTCTCAGGTCTCAAAATGATTATAAAATAATATGGCCAAGAAACAGAGCCTCTTATTACTTGGGAGTATCAAATCACTTTGCAAATTTAACATTTAAATTGCTGATAGTAATCATATGCTATCACTAGAGGAAAATTCAGATGGATACGTTGAGGATAAGCACATTATATATTATTTGTTTGCGAGTAACTGTGTGTATGCTTCAAGATAAAGTAAGGAATATACTGAAAAGAAAGCTGCAAGATTTTACCCACTTTCCCTATTCCCTTGAAGAACAGTATCTGCAGGAAGAATGTAAAAGAACAAGTATCTCAGAATGGATGCCACATTTGAAAACTATACTGCTAGAGGGGTTGAAAACAATATTCCTGTCCTTAAAAAAAAAAAAACAGTTGCTCATAATGACTTTATGATATCAACTGAAGGGTTGAAAAACTTTTAGCTGGACTTTTAGCTGTTTATTGGTTCTTTTATCTACCACCCTTCTCCACCTTTCCAACCCCCAAACACTAGGTAGGAGAGAAAGAAAGATAGAGGGGAAAGGGGGTGTTGTTACTCTTAGACTATTTTCTGCTGATTAGTGGTGTCGAGTTTCTTGAGGCAGGGTTGATCATCGCTGACCGGATACCCAGTTTGTTCTTGTCATCATTTTGTATAAGACCACTTGACACACTGCAACAAACCGTAGACAACAGTGACCAGCAGCAGCAAACAGCAGCAGCAGCAGCAGCAGCAGCAGCAGCAGCAGCAGCAAGATGAGGAGCAGCAAGAACAGCAGCAGCAAGATGAGGAGCAGCAAGAACAGCAGCAACAACAGGAAGAGCAGCAGCTGCCACAGCCCCTCTCAGGGCTCTCACATTTATACCCTCTCCCGAGTCCCCAGAATTCCAAATATCTGCAGAAATGATCTCCATGTGGAAGAATCATGACCTCGCTAGAGCACAAGGCAAATCATAGTCAGCTGCTGAAGACAATCTGAAGCAGCCTCATATCCTGCAAGCCCTAACTAAAATGTATTCACTAGCACCTTATGAAATAGGTGGCCAAATACCTTTATAAAACATAGAAACTTTTTTCTGTAAGCCTAAGCCAGCCATAGTGGAGGTTCACTGAATACCCAGGAAAGGAAATGCAGTTAGAATCCTATGAAAATCTTTCAAAATATGGGTGCTTGGGCCTCATTTTCATGAGGCTCTGAAGTATGTGTTAAGAAACTATGGTTTTTAAAGTCTCCTCAAGTGAGTGTGGTGTGGATTCCGGTTATCTCACATTCAAGAGTCAACTCTCTGGCCTCGTGGTTTAGTACTTTAGAGCACTTGATCCTCCAAGGACCGGGGTTCAGTTTCCAGCACCTATGCCTAGCACCTCACAACCACTTGTAACTCCAGCTCCCTGAGCTCCGATGTCCTTTTCTTGTCTCTTTCAACATTAACACACACTTGTTGCATATACACACATATACAAATAAAAATAAATATTTTTTTAAAAAAATTATCAGCTCACTGAAAATTATCAAATCAATAATTTAAGTTAACAAAAGCTTGATAACTTGTACTTTTAAAATTTGACATTAAAATACGAAGGGCTTACTGCATGGGGGAAAACTCCTGAAGGCCCAAATCTGACATGGAGACACTTCAGAGACCCCAAGGCCAACATCAGTGACTATAAGGCCTTGTCTGTACCAATAAATCAATACAGTTTATGTATGCTCATCTGGATGAGGAGTTAGAACTCTTACTATGTGCCAAACATTACTTTATTAGTTTACAAGTGAATAATCAAAACAGCTCTATCAGGTAAGCATAGTTATTTCCTTTGTTGGAAGGTGTTTTATTAAAGTGAAGCTATGGTGTTAAAATAGGGTCACATAGCTTTACAATTCCTGCTCTTGAACACTGTGCCTTCAGAGGAATTAGCAGATAGGCTATACACTGAGGCAATGACCCCTGAAAATTTTACAAACAGATTGGAAAGCAGTTGGGAAATCAGGATCCTGAAACTGTTTCAGATATATATATATATATATATATATATATATATATATATATATATATATATATATATAAAGCTGACTCCTGCACTTGGTTGACCCTTCATTCTTCTTGTAGCTACCCATATTGGCACAACCTAGCCCTTCGTTTGCCTTGATGCCTTCTATGCTTTTCTGAGGAAAACAGAAAGGAAAGTTTGGGCATGTGTTCAATTTGGAGCCGAGTCAGTTTAATTTCATTTGGAATTGAACAGAGCAAGATTGTGGTTGTGATGATTTTAGACACTTTCATTTTGAGGAGCATCGTAGCAGAGGAGAAGGATGAAAACTCTCAGGGGAATCAATGCAGTCATCAATTTTATTTTCATAGATACACCCTCATTTTGCAAACTAGATGAGAGATGCAGCTGCAGGTGAGACAGCACTCATTTAAGTGAAGCACTTGGCAAACTGACGTCTTAAAGTATCCACAGCTGTTTGAAATTTGTTCTTCATTTTACATTCTCCTCCTTCTGCTTGCATATTCAATACAATAATTTGCAAGAAGAATTTACAAGACTGAATGTTTTTTTTTATAATGTGCAATATAAGTTTTCAAACTTTGAGTATTTTTTTCTGAGATTCTCCTTTTTCCCTCAGCAGACTATTTGCTTGAATAATTCCATGGATGGTATTAAATTGATGTTTGATAAATGGTATGCTCTCTTAATTGAGAAGAGTGCCAGATAAAAAGATTGAGTTTATGTCAAAGACAGTTCCTGTTCCCCTTACTAGGATACCCACTTGGATGCTGAGCTACCATGGGCTACATCTAAGGTCTAAGCAGGGGTTCTAGGCTATATGCATGCATGATCCTTGGTTGGAGTATCAGTCAAAAAAAGACCCCTGGGCCCAGATATATTTGGTGCTTGTGGTACTCTTGTCCTATCCAGGTCTTACTAACTCCTCCTTCTTTCATATGATTCCCTGCACTCTGCCCAAGGTTTGGTTATGAGTCTCAGCATCTGCTTTGATACACTGCTAGGTAGAGTCTTTCAAAGGCCCTCTATGGTAGGCTCCTGTCCTGTTACTTGTTTTCTCCTTCTTCCAATGTCCATCCCAATTGTCTTTCTAAGTGAGGACCGATCATCTTGGAGAGGAGCAGGGAGGAGATGAGGGAGGGAGGGTGGGATTGGGAGAGAATGAGGGAGGAGGCTACAGTTGGGATACAAAGTAAATAAACTCCAATTAATATAAAAAATAAAAATTTAATTAAAAAAGATTGAGTTTAATTCTTTTCAGTTACTTTATGCTATTAGGACTGAACAACTTACTAGCTTAAATACAGAAAGAAAAAGTTTCAATTTGTTATTCATATTCTAAAATATCTCCAATTTATAGGATTAAATTTATTGTATTCAACTAGGATTATGGTATTTTAACTCTGGAATTTTGTATTTTCCAAATGGCCACCATAGTTTTACCATGTTATAATTGTTTTAATGTTATTAATCATTTAATTACTGATAAATAGAACATGTGTGTTGTTTTATTAAAAAGTGAGGGTTTTTTTCTAGATTTCAGTGTAAATGGACTTTTTCTTCTCTCTTTATGGTACCGGTGGAATTGGAAAGTACTATCAGAGTACATAAAGGTGCTGAATAGACTTGTGCTCCTTTGGTAATTTTGTGGGATTAAAGCATACATTTGTTTTAATGTCTTTCAGTTAGAAGTTATGATACATAAATGGAAAAATAACCTGTCCACAATAACATATCTGCTGATTTCCAAGTCCAGTATCCTAAAGCACCCATCTGTCAATCATTGCACTATGGCAACCATCTTACTGGAAGATGCTACCACTTTGCACAGATCCTAAGCAACTCTTCAGAAAAGGGCACTTTAGACGTAATTGTGAAACTGGCATTCTCACACACAATCTTACTCACTTCTACTGGAAATTTTACAGTTTGGCAATTATTATTCTTCTGTAAATGCAGACCAAAGTAAGGTGATTGTTTTGGCTTGGTAAATCTTCAAGTAGCCATAAATAAAAATTTTCCTGTTTTTGTTTAGTTCATACAATGTGTCAAGTGCCTTTTAAAGGCACAGCTGATGAGACGGAAGGATTGTAGTTCTTGGAGTTAAGAGGGTGTTCTTTCCAGTGGCTCATTCTCTGCCTTCTCTCCTTTCTTTCCTCCCTCTACTTTCCTATAAGACAAATTAGGATTTGGTAGTTGGTAGCAATCTTGGGAGAAACTACAGTGGATGGTCAACAAAGCAACTAGCCACTGTGTCACTTACAAAGTTAATACTAATAAATTAATTCTCTTTCTCCTTCCCCTCCTTCCCTGTTGCCGGCTTTAAACCTGGTTTTAGTCAATTTTGTGTAACTGCTGTGAAATCTGAAGGGAACTGAAACTGCCAGTCTAATTCATGGGAATGGGTTATCTTCACAATGCTGTCATAAGCTCCAAATATATAACACAGATAATCATGCCTATATGTACATATTTTACTGAAGAAGCATCAGCAAATCATAATGAACATTATTTGAATATAGTTTGTTAAAAATTAGAACTTATCTCTAATGTAGTAGGCTACATTATTACTATTATTTAGAATGCACTTAAAGCAAACTTTCCCCATGACTGCTTATGATAAAGTGTGACTTCACACCTGACTAACCCTTTGCATATCACTTCTTGGTATTCTTGGATCTGTTTCTGATCTCAATGTCATGTTCAATATGATTTATAGTTTGTGCCACACAGTGTGACATTACAATGCCTTTATCACCTTATTTTCAATGTACTTAAATGATGACATAACTCTTATAAGAATGCAATGAATTGCTACTAATCTAGATGGATGTCTAGTTATTCTATTTTTAACACATAGATACTCATCTGTAGAGTGATTAATTTTCTTAGGCTCAGATGGCATTTTTAGTCTTTGGATCAAAATCCTTCTAACATTTAAATACTATGACACACTTTTAAAATATACTTATTATTGTTGAGAGTGTTTGTATGTGTATGATGTGGTGTGTCAATATTATGCCTAGGCATGCATATGGAGGTTTATGGAGTCGGTTCTCTCCTTTAATAAAGTACTTTTTTTGTATGTTTAAAGTGCCCTAAATTTATTAAGGATTAAAGAAGACCCACTTTAAAATCTGAATCATCTCCACTCTGTGCTTCCTCTTATATAATACTAAGCATTATTAACTACAACACCAATTTTAACCATTTTAATTTTATCACATAATATATTATTAATTGAACTTTTGATAAATGTATCTCACTTTTCCTTTGGGGACTGACCCTCCTCCTCTCCCACTTATGGTGGAATTGACACTGTCAGACCCACAATTTGATTAAATAGCCCAGACCTAAACAACAGCGTTCTGCAATTCCTGCTGATCCATTCCATGATAGATGCTGTGAGAATCTGTAATTTGATTTATACTACCTTCCAACCAGAGAACTGCTGTTTCTCAGATAGTGGAGGACCCACGATTCTCAGGTCAGAGAGACAGGAATTCACTGCTAATGATGCAATAACATAGGTGGAAAGCCAACTAATGGGGTAGTCTTTGGCCTCATGTGTCAAACAGATGATCATATGAGCCTAGGTAATTGCTTTGTCCCAGTGAGTTTGTGCTACATCTGAATCACACTGACTTTGAGGACATCACTTCTTTATGACAAAGAGTGGTCAAGGTTTCTCTTTGTCCTTGAAGGAGACATAACTGTTTGCGCTTGTTTGCTACAAAAAAAAAAAAAAAAAAAAAAAAAAAAAAAAAAAAAAAAAAAAAAAACCTTGAGAAAGAACCCAGGAAAATAGCAGCATTTAGCCAGAACTTCATATTCTTAGCACATTCAGTAAAACGAATAGAGGGTAAGAGGCTCATAGAGCTGGGTCTGAAGGAAAATGAAATCAGTCAGTACAGCTAGAGAGAATTACATTTGAATGTGGAAGAGAAATGTGCTATGCACTCTTTAAGAACAAAGGAATGCTGAGTCTGAAAATGAATCAATATATCAGAAGTCAGAGATTAAAGAGGAGACCAGAAAAAATTTCAGTGAATTGGGAATCAAGTCATCCTGAGGCCAGATCTTCTCAGAATGTTTACTCTTGTGCGCTAATTGAGTTTTCACTCATTAACAACTGAAAGACCTTTAACAGGTTTGGCATTTGACATGCATTGTCTCATCACAACAGCCCTGCAGAAGAGAATGTCATTATTTTGCCCTTATAGATGAGGGTAATAAGCATCATGCAGATTAGCTTGTCTATATTAGGCAACAAAGCAGAGCCTCCCATGCTGATGGCAAGCTCCATGCTCTTAGCATCTCAGCCACGTGTTCTCACACTGCAGTGTGCTTTTAGAGAACAGCCAGATTCACCCTGAGTCTAATGAACCAACGTTTCTGTAATGGAGCATAGACAATATCTTAATAAAAGTTATCAAGTGATCCTTCTATGTGGGGATTAGAAATAATTTATTAAAACAAAGTTGTATTAGAAGCTATGGTTTCAGAGTGACTGCTGCCTAACATTTTGGTATAATGTATGTATTGAAAAGTGTTGCTTCAGCACCAACCAAGAAACATGTATAGACTGGACTTATGGCCCCTTACATATGTGTACCAGATGGACAGCTTGGTCTTCTGGTGGGTCCCCTAGTAAGGGGAATAAAGGGCTATCTCCCTTGCATGCTTTTTGATCACTTCCCCCTGGCAGGGGTGCCTTTCCAGGCCACTATGGTAGAGGAAACCTCAGTCCAGTCCTAAGATGACTTGAGGGGCTGGGAAGGGGGAGGGGAGCTCTCCTTTTCTGAGAGTGAGAGGAGGGAATACATGGAGAAGAGGAAAGGAAGGTGAGAACTGGAGGAGAGGAGGGAGCCGGCTTCAATTGGGATATAGACTGAATAAATAAATTCATTAGTTAAAAATAAAGAAGTCTTGCTTCAGAAAGGCTAGCATTTAAACCATGTCAGTTGTGTAAACTGTAAAGTGCGGAGGACTAGGAATGATTAGAACAGTCCTGAGCAAGAAGAGAGGATATAGAAATGGAGCAATTTTGAAGGGAAAAGAGAAAAGACAAACTTTGACATGCTACTTTACCAACAATTCGTTATGATGTTACTCTTTTAATGAACATGTTTGTGTATATGTATTTGTGTGTGTACCTGTGTGGCTGTTTATCCCCTTACACACCCATGCATGCTTGAACACATAATTTAAGTTTCAGGGACAATAACATATGCAAGGCAATTTGAGAATCTGTTGGAAAAGGCATATATACTGTGTTTGATAGTAAACAGTGGCTCATTAGACATAGAGGAGAATGTTTGACTTAATTATTGACCTTAGATGCATTGGAACTGCTAATAATATGAGCTAGCTGGTGGATTGTTCAAGCATTATAGAAACATGAAGAATGCTGCTTAAATTATTATTCATCCTTTTCATGAACACCCCTGTGAGCCACAAGTGATAGCTAGTTTACAATAGGATTCTATTTACCCATCATGTCTTGGATTGCCCCCTCCTCCTCCAATTAAATGAATTAGAAATTGTCTTTGGAAATATATATTATTTTTGCAAAAGTCAAACAAAATTATATTTATTTTTCTGCAAAACCTGTGGCCTCCCAGTGGAATCTAATACATAGTCTTTCTTTCTTAAATCTTAACTTTGGGAGGACCTGGGCCTTTCTCTGTAAGAGTTCCAGTCCTGTAACCACATTTCTACAGAGGTAATACTGATAAGTGGATAGTATTTGCAACTTGTCCTTTCTCTTTATACTGTGTCCACTTGGAATTGATGTGGATTGATCTGGGTTGAAGAGATTTATTTTTAAAGTAATACGTTTATCATTACTCAGCAAGAATATTGGCACCATCCTGAGGTTTCACTCCTACATGGATATAAAATTTCCAGCTTTGAGCTAAGACTGAGTTTTATATACTATTTGACAGTAATTCACTTTATTTTAAAAGTGACCATTTAACAGAGGACTCTGACCTAAAATCATATCTCCTTTTCAGACAATGCTTCCCTCTCCCTGGTAGCAGTTTGACAAGCAGGCTTTTTGCTGTTTGAGTTTGAACTATCTGCTTCAGTTCACAGGGCTCCTCTACCTTGTCATCACTGTAGAGATATCTTTATTTTTCTTTATAGCTGTAATCAGAAGCTACCAGTAACGTAGTCCTTTATCACGTGTTCACCTGTATGCAGTCTCCAGGTAGGTCATAAAATAATAAATTATCATTCGTGACTTTATCTCTACACTTGTTTTCCTCTAGGGAAACCATGTCACAGTGTTGAACCTTTTGTCATCATTTTAAAGCTTAAATCTGTTGGATGAGAAGCGAGGTATCCATCTGTGGATGTGGAAGAGACAGTCATTAGCTCCGAGGCCCAGTGCTGTGAGAAAGCAGTGTCCTGTGCTGTGGGGACTCAGCGCTGGCATACCAAACGCTGAGCATCTGTCTACAGCCTCACTGAAGTTGCTCGTCTCTCTGATGTACTACCTTGGAACAAAGAAGGGACTGAGCTAGTTTATGAAACATAACATGCCGCCAACAAAGCTTTCATGGACGGTTCCCTTAGTATCTTTATTACTTACTTAAAACAGTAGGTTAGAAATATATTTGTAATTTAAAATAATGTATCTGTTTGCTAAGAGATCCATTTTTTTCCTCATACATAAACTATGTATTTAACATATGGTACAATGGTTGTGATAAAAATGAATTGGGTATCAAAGCTTTTTAATGCAAGCATTTTTCATGGTTGATGTATGAGAAGACAGCACCACTTTTGGAAGTCAGGGGTCACTTGAGAGTGAGATAATCAGTTACAGACATTAAAATGACATGTTTTAATTTCCTGTTTGTCATCAGTCATTTCAATGTCTCTCTCTGAAGGGGGAGCCCCATCACTTAAGGATTTTTCAGTAACTCTCTTTGAGGAAAGCAGAAGGGTTTCTAGTCAAAAAAAAAAAAAAAAACTATTAGGAATATCATGTAAGTATGATTGAAGTAGGAGTGGAAATTGGCTTAACACTTTCCTGCTGTATGCAACCCAGGGCTAATACAGGACTCCACTTCTATGGTTTCCCTCCAGTATAAAGTAGACATAGAGGGTATGAACTGTTTTAACAAGTGAGGTTGGCCGAAGCAACACTAAATTCAAAATATCTGAGACAGCCATTGGCAGAGGGAGACAAGAACAGACCAATGTAATCCTGGAGGCCACCCAGTAGCAGCTACCCTGGGTCCTCACTAACCACTGACCCACAGGCTGCAATGGCAGGGTATCAGATACTGCAAAAGCTGCAGTGTCCACTGGACTGCTGATCAGTGTGAGAGCCAGTGTGGGACTCCAGGAACTGAGCCCACAGGAACCAGAGACACTGCTCCAGATGAGACGTACGATCTCAGGCTGCAAATGTCACCAAAGTGCAGCCAGGAAGTATCCCATCCACATGAAAAAAATGACCCAAGGCAGAAGGTGAAAGGCTCAATTGTCTCTTTTCTCCCAGCTAACTAGTTTGAAGGGTTTTGAAATAATGCATAGAGTAGTTAAAACCCAAATAAATTATGTGTGGTGTGGCCAGGCACAAGGCCCCAGCACTAAGAAAACAATATTGGTAAACTTAACTTCTCATTTTCTACCTTGCTATGACTTTGAGAAATAAGGAAAATATAAAAGTGCCACTGACCTTAGTTATTTTGAGGTAACTTATACAACCATGTGAAGCCGGGGTTACAGGATGTTTGAAGTCTTCAACTACTATCATGGTAGAATTATTTTTCTCAAATGTTTGAGGAATGCTATCATTCGTTTTGCTGTGAAAGTAAAGCTGCTATAAAAATATAGAGCCTGCTAGAAAGAAAGAAAGAAAGAAAGAAAGAAAGAAAGAAAGAAAGAAAGAAAGAAAGGAAGGAAGGAAGGAAGAAAGAAAGAATCCTCTCCAAGCCTTGTTACAGCCTTCAGCATTGGAATGGCCAAAACTGAGTAAGACATAAAAAGTATCCTCCTTAAAACCTGGTTTTGCTATTTCTTTTCTTTACTACCCTTTCAACACTTTAAGGGATCCTGCTCTCTCCCCATCATCATTTCTTTGATGTAAATCAGCAGTAGTTACTTAACTCCACAACAAAATCTGAGGTCACAAATGAAGTCAGGCAGTAATTCAATCTGTGAAAAACTGTGGCATTGTCTGGTTAGTGTGGCAACAATAGAGGGTAGCCCAGGCCATTGCCTCCTGTTCACACTCACTCAGCTTTGTTACTGCTTCTTTCTTCTGTCCCTCCTCCTCCTCCCCCCTCAGCCTCCTCCTTACACTTCTCTCCTCCCTGTCTAGCACACTCCGCGCGCGCGCGCGCACACACACACACACACACACACACACACACACCAGGACTCTTATTTTAAAGAAAATAATTCAAAAGATAAATCCAATCTTGGAAATTTTTAAAGTTAGTCTGAAATTAAAGACAAGTGTGTCAATTGTACCTATGTTCAAATAACCTTTTGATAGTGTAAGATTCAAATGGAAGCCAGACAAGTTGCAACAGCATAATACATCTGTTTATTCGGTTACTATTACAAGTTAAGAGCACTACATTTGTACCCCGTTGAGATGATATTGATGGAGATTTCAGTTTGTAAAGTTCACTGTTCCTAATGATTGAAAAAATCTATTTAACAGAAGAGTAATTATATATATGTATGCATATGTATTATATTCTTAGGAAAAGATCTAAACTTTCTGGCTTATGATCAAAAGCATATTTGTTCATTTTTTGGAACAAAACACAAGAGACACTTTAACTCTTGGTTACTGCTTTTAGAAAAGCATGGTGTTCTTGAAGCAAATGTGCATAAAACGTCTTTTTCAATAGTGCATTCAACCATTGTATGTCATGACAGTAGGAACGTGAGATTCCCAGGTTCTTTATTCCAGGACCTGTGATATACACAGGACTACTTAACCACCAAGATATCTTTTCAGTGCCTCCTATGTACAGACCAGCATAACAAAGAATACAGGAAACATAAACCAGTGAAATCATTGGTCCTTGCCCTGCTCAGAGTTCTATTGTAGTTTGTAAATGCAGACAGAATTATTTCCCTTCCATTCCTTAACAGAAATTACTATGTTTACTGGGTATAGGTAAAGAATCACCTTTGCTGGGACCTAAAAAAAAAAAAAAGCAGCAATATCTTCAGCAGTGATTCAAGTCTCTGGCTGACATTTCTCAGATCCAAGTTTGAATGCTACTTGTACCCGAAACTGAAAATGTCCCAGCTTGAGTCACACCTGTCACTTTGTGTCTGTCCTTGTAATTGTTTCATGGACTTGTGACAGTTCCTCAAGATTTACAAATCTCTCTCTCTCTCTCTCTCTCTCTCTCTCTCTGTCTCTCTGTCTCTGTCTTTATGTCTCTGTCTTCTGTGTGTGTGTGTGTGTGTGTGTGTGTGCGTGTGACTTGTGCATAGCAGCACATATCATAGACACACAAACATCATGGACAGTGTGATTTTTCCCCTATGTTTCCTGGGATGCCAGGAATTCAGGACTTTCACTCTGTACTGACAGGAGTTAACCCAAATTGCGATTTATTTATTTTAATAACACAGAAACTACAATAAAAATGTATAAAAAAATCTCCAAACTTTACTGGACACAAGCAAAACCAAGAAGGATTGAGAAAAGGCTAATAGAATCCAAGAGAGGGAAACTTCTGAGGGAGTCTTGGGGTGAGGAGGGAACTTTTCTCCACTCCTGCTCGGTCCACACCCCCCAAGCCCTCAGGGTTTCCAAGAACAGCCCTGTTAGGCAAGTAGAAAAAAAGAAAGCAGAAACTCAGTTTTACCAACACCACAAATAAATAAATAAATCAGGAAATGACTTATTAGGCACCTCTTGAAAGGCAGAAACTTCAGGGACCAGACAGGCTACAATAACCGGTCCAGCTTTGGCTAAAGGCTTGGCAGTTTGTGACAGCAGCCTGAGCTGGACTTGCAACTTACACTAAAGCAGGAAACTGAATCTTTTGTTATTCTAAGGAGGAATCTAAAAGGAATTGCAGCTGCAATTCGGGTCCTCCCGCCAGGGTGCCTAAGTCATTCTCCAGCCAGGAGCGCCCCTCGCTGGAACTTTGGAACCCAGTACTCAGGTCCCGATCCCTATGGGGAAGTGGCTGCTATGGTACCCACATCCACAACCCAGGACTCTTAAAAACTTGTCCTTCTGCTTCTGCTTGCTCTCAGCTCCTTTTTCTTTTTGCTTCAAAGGAGGATGTGGGTGCGACTATACCACTTGGCGGGAAGGGGGAGGTCTGGGCGCAGGACCTTTTCTTAAGCACCTAGCTCTGCTCTGGATAGGGTGGGGAGGAGGAAGGGCCCAGCGAAAGAAGTGCCTTCTCTGAGAGTAGAAAAGACCAGTTGCCCGGTCCTCCTCAAGCTGGGCTTCCTCGAAAGTAAGGCTGTGCAAAAGGAGAGCGGTGACTGGGGACAGTCTGATAGCCACTCTAAGAAGAGTCTGGCCAGGGGTGAGCGCAACGTGGGGGACTCAGCCCAAATGAAACACGAGGCAGTAACAGTGGCTCAGCTTAAAGAAACGCAAATATCGGCTTGAGAGGGTAAGGGTTAGACTGAGTTGGCAACGGTTACGATTGTGGTTTGTACTAGCAGAACGGGGGTGGGGGGGTCGAAGTTACCGGGTTCGGAGAATAGAGTTGTTCAGAATAGCAAGCGCTGTGTAGGAAAGAGGGCTGGCTGAGAGGATGGATGGCCCTTAAGCCTTCCCAGTATATCCGCAACTCTCCCTTTTACCTTAGTCCCCTGGCTTTCCTGGGCCTGGCTAACCAGGCACCGAGCATCGCTGCTACTCGCTACTGCCAGCGCACCTGGTGCCCTGTTATCATTCGCTCACACTCGCTTCCGCCCTCCCGGTTTCTGACCACTCTCCCTCTCCAGGCAGTGCCAGCCTCAAAGCGTGCTGATCCTGGAAGCGCAGGTGCCATTACGGAAAACGCCACCAGACTCCAGATTCTCGGGCTGGAAGTCCTCCACGCTGTAGGCGCGACTTTTCAGGGCCGTGGCATAGTAGTCGACTGGCTCCTCCGTGGCGTTGTCCATCCAGCTGAGGCACAGGATGCGCTGGAAGGAGCGCTTGAAGTTGTCCGACAGGAAGCCGTAGAGGATGGGGTTGGCACAGCTATTGGCATATCCGAGGATGACAGACAGCTGGCTCACAGTGGCGTCGTCTTGCTCCGCGAACACATTGACCAGCTGTACCACGTAGAAAGGCATCCAGCAGATGACAAACACCATCACCACCATCATCACCATCAGAGTGATCTTGCGCTCTGAGCGCTTGCGCTGCTGCCAGCCGGCCTTGAGGGCCACCATGCGCATCTTGGCGATGATGAGCACATAACACAGGCAGATGGCCCCGACGGGCAGCAGGAAGCCCATGAGAAATGTGTATAAGACGAAGCCCACCAGCCAGCGCTGGGCGGGCTCGGGCATGAGCATGTTGCAGGCCACCGTGCCATCGCTGTTGGCCGCGGTGCGTGAGAAGACCACGATGGGCAAGATAACCAGGAGCGACAGCACCCAAACACCCAGGTTCACCACCTTGGCCACAGTGGGCCGACGGTAGCGCGCTGCCTTGATAGGGTGCACCACAGCCACGTAGCGGTCCACGCTAAGCACAGTCAGACAGTAAATGCTGGTGAACATGTTGACCGCGTCCACGCTGAGCACCAGGCGGCAAAGGAGCGCGCCGAAGGGCCAGTGGCGCAACAACGTGGAAGTAACCAGAAAGGGCACGCTGAGCATGAGCAGCTCATCAGCGATGGCCAGGTTTAGAATGTAGATGTTGGTTGCTGTCTTCATCTTGGCGTAGCGCAGGATCACGTAGATGACCATGGAGTTCCCACACAGTCCCACCAAGCATACCACGGAGTAGATGAAAGAGATGAGAATGGCGCTACCCTGGCCCTCGCTTAAGGTCCCGTTCTGGGAAGCGTTTCGTCCAGGCTCCTCCATGCCGTCCGCGGCGCCTGCCCCCGGGCCCCTGCTGCAGGCGCCTTCCCCGCAGCTGCCTGGACTGGGGCTAGGAGAAGCGGACGGAGAGGAGGCGGTGCCATTGGGGAACATCCCAGCGAAGGGGGCCTGCGCCGCTGCCGGCTGGGGCGCTCACCTTGCGCGCTAGCTGTCTGCACCCTCCCTAGGCTCAAGGCTCCAAGCTCACAGCTCTCCGCCGCCTGGCACCTCCCGGCAGCGCGCAGCAGCTGCGGCGAGCGCGGCAGCCACCGAGGCTGCCCGGCACATCGCCCTGCGGCTGCTTGAGCACTGCCTCTGGCCGCTCTGAGGGTCCTGAGCACGCTGGAGCGCAGAGAGGAGAGACCAAGAGGCTAGAGCCCAGAGCGGCACAGTCATTAAGTAGATCAGCTCTGGACTGGTGAATGATTAATAAGCAGCACCATCGCGTCAGCAGCTACGAAAAAAAGAGGGGGGGGGGCACATAGGTGGTTTATTCCCGTCTCTCACCTTTCCCCCACCTCTTCCCAGTCCCCTCTAGGCTCAACTCAAAGACCGCTTCAGATTTCTTTCACAGCATCTTCAGGCATTCCTAGGACGGACCTGAGGAGTTTCCATACCTTCCTAAAGGGTAGGTGCCAGCCGAGAACGCAGACTCTGACCCATTCCACCCCACTCCTACTGTAAGTAAAGACTTAAGCAAAGCCAGACATAAATGTCTGGAGTCTGTCTTCATTTTCTTCCCTTGATGCTCCCTTCTGGTGATGTTGGAGACCCCTTCCTGTCCCCAGAAGCTCTCCGGGACCCTAAACACCCACCTTATTTCCTGTTTGCCCAGTTCTTCAAACCTGCGCTTGGAGGTTTCAGGCCTTCGGATCCCCAAGTCGAGATCTCCAGATGGCCCCTGCAAAGTGCTTGTGAGGTCTGGCGGCGCTCTGACGTTTCCTGCGAGGTTCAACTCCCTTTGGGGCTGGCCGCTGCACAAGTGCCCACACCAACACTGAGTGGTGGAAACCAGACCTAAGCCAAAGGCATTATGAGCACGAAGGACCACAGGGGTGTATTGGGAGGATGCTGAGTTAAAACATCCGTCTTCCTCCACTCTGAGGCAGGGAGTGTTCAGGGGGAACTGAGTGAATCATTGCATTGCGACTCTCTAACAAAGCTTGTAGAGCCCCGAGCCTCTTCCGCTTCCCTCCAGGAATATCGACTGCAGAAACCAGGACGCGACGCGGGACAGAGAGCTCAGGGGGAGGCTGGCACTCCCCCTACCCGAAACCTGCCAGGCGCGGTATTGGAAATCCATGTAGGTGTTCACTAGGGAAAGATTAAGCTGCAGGGCTTGGAACATCTGCGCCCGCGCTCCCGGCTGTACTTTGGACCCTGGAGAGTTGGCGGGGCGGGGGATGGAGCTGGAGAGCGCCAAGGCCTGAACAGGCAGCATGCCAGTTCTAAATCCACGCGTGGCTGGCTGCGCAAATGATGAGACTGTCATCAAGCCTGAGATCAGTGGCAAGGCATTCAGGCTTTCTCCTGTGGAATATTAAGGGATGCTAGAGCCTTGGGGCATGACCCTTCTCTGGTCCAAGTGCTAAAATCATTATGACAGGGGTACCAAAGCCCGCAGGCAGCCCCAGAGCTCACCGACTTCATCTGGGAACTGCAGACTTCTGCTTGAGAAAGAATGGGTGTTGATTTTTAAGGGACCCTGGAATTTCCCAAGGTTCTGGAGCTAGGGTCTTTTTGGCCTTGCAGTCGCTCTGTGTCAAAAGATCCAACCCATACTCCTTTTCATGGATGCAGCTTCCTTCCATGAAATCCCTTCAAGTCTTTGACTGAAGCGTGCCAAGCACCCAGAAGACTGGCCTGCTGCAGTCCAGGGCTCATTCAGGAACCTTGCTGCTTGCTGATCTTCCTCAGGCTCCCTCTCACATCCCCACCAAGAGGAGGCAAATTTGGAACTAAGCTCACAGAAGCTGTTTCTCCCAGACAGTACAGGATGAAAAACTGGACATCGCATTAAAAGTAAAACATTTACACTTAGTGGCTTGTTGCTGGTTCTCACCAATTACTTACACGTAGGTGTTTCTGTTTCCCAAACTAAGTGCTGCCAGAAGGGAGCAAACCACATGTACTGTCCATGACGGCAGTCAGATGAAAACCAGTGACCACAAACTCCCCAGGAGTGTGTGCAACAGACACTGCATTATTCAGGAGAAAATGGGAAGAGTGGAGTTCGAAATTTGGTAGGACTGGGCCTGTCCAATACATTGCTTTACCCAAACAAACCGGCTTACCTGAAGTGGAATGTGAATCCGGGCATAGTTATGTTTCTAAAAATAAATAAATAAGTAATACAGTATATATAGAAGGGGGTTGGGGAATGGTCATTGGGTTTATAAAAACAAAGCTGAGATTTGTCCAAGAGGAGTATTTTCCTTGCCAACCCTGGATGTGGTTTCGGTGCCTTTGCCAACCACTGACTGAGGCACCTGGCTTTATTTCTGGGACGGTTTTTCAAAGGTGATCATTTAGAGGCATTGGCTTTGATCATGGTGGCTAGGGCAGGGGTGGGAGTTTATAAAAGGCAGCTTTGTTGTCAGAATTTCATTAAATTCACTTTGCAACTCATCTTAGAAAAAGAAACCTCATTCAGTTATGACTTCACATACAAATGAGGAAAAGCAGACAAGTATATCTCTGATTGCAAAGAGGTTTTGATGATGCACTATTTATTCATAACAGAGCTTGACAATAGGATAGCTATAATTTTTAAAGAAAAAAATAAATGTAATCAAGGAGGTTGAAAATTTTGATCCCTCATATGTGTTCATAGAAATAAAATCATGAGGCATCTTTACAAACAATTTTGATGATCTTTCAAAAACATTATGACCCAGTTTTTCCACCTCTGTCCTTTACTGCTCAAAATTAAAACCAAGTATTGGGAGGGAGATAAATAAGAAAAGAAACAACCCAAATTTCTACCAACTGATTAATGTGTCGACAAAAATATGGTACATTAATTAGAAGACTATTACAGATTCTTTAAAAGGAATGAAGTTCTGAAAATATGCTACAATATTGATGAACTCTGAAGATATTTTTAAAATAAAAATGCCAAACTCAAAAGGCAATAATTACTTGGTTGATTTTATATGACTAGTCTAGAATAGGCAAACATATAGGGACAGGAAGTAGATTAATGATAGTGGCTGGAAGAAGAGGAAATTGAGGAAGGGGAGTACTTGGTAGGAATAAAATTTCTTTGGGGACAAAGAAAGTATGTTAGAATTTAACAGTGGTGATAGCTCAATATCAGAGTACCTCCTACCAAACCCTTCTAAATGACAAAATTATGAATTCTATTTAAATTTTACTTCAACAAAAAGAATGTTTAGGCTGGATATAAGCAATGCTGTTTTATAAAATCTCTTCGGTCATGTATGTTTTATCATTGTATTTGTGACTTCCTCTACCCCACAAGCAGATAAAATAAATGGCACTTCTGGACAAAGCAATGTGATGTGAAGTCAGAACCCTAGAGCCTTCCTGTCTAATATTTTAACTCATGTGTGTAAGGCCTTGAAAAGCAATCCATCTTCAAGCTCTCATGTTTTTGGTGATAATTTTTTCCTGTGCCTCTTTCATGCTACAAACATCTGCAGAGAAAATAAAAGAATGTTTTCTAGGAGGATAAGAATGAAAAGGCCCAAGGAGGAAGTTGTAGGCTCTCAAGTAGGTTCTTTTCCTTCTGTCATTAAAACTTTCCCCTGAAAGCTAAAATCCCATGTGGGTCTTGTACATTTGATTATTAAATCCATCACACCATACTCTGGGGTTGTCTATTTTTCTGTGTCCTTTCTATAGAAGCTTTGTGAAAAGAGAAACTGTTTTATTGAGCTTTCTGTTCCCATGACAATGCTAAGGAAATTACCCCAAACCTCCTTGTTCTTTATTTTAAAGATACTTCCCCTTTATGTTCTGGCCCATAAATTGTAGATAAGTAAGTGTGGGTCTTTAGAAGAACATCAATGTCTGGTTTATATCACCATTGTTAACAATTCCTCATATGTCTAAATCACTCTGATTTTTTTTTATTTGTATGTCCTATATTGACAATTAAAATCTGATGATTCATTCATTGATCATTCTTGGTCTTAAATTTTTTTGGCAGAGAAGGGATCTGGGAAAGGAGCAGCACATGCTTTAGTAGCTAATGATGGTTATTTAATAGTATCATGCAGTGTGAAAGCCATTATACATGGAAGATCATTTCTTTTTAATTGCAGTCCTGAGTCTCAATTGGTTTGGTGAAATAGTAATTATCAGAAGCTCAAATTCTGCGTCTGTCAAAAAAAAAAAAAAGCAATGTGGTATTTTCAGTTGGAACCTATGTTCTAATCCATTCTGGGGGCAAAGGTACTTCCTGGAACATCCTTCATACTCACATCCTCAGGGTCGTGTTTGCAAACACCTGTCTGGGCAGATGGGAGCAAGGGGAGTGTAAGGAGAGAGCACCACTCAGCAGATGTGTGACACTTGGGGACCACCTGCCATGAAGCAGTTAAGGAGATGGCAATCTGATAAGAAAGCTACTTGGGTACAGAGTGGCTAGCTGGCAAAGCTGCAACCTTAGACCTCATCTCCCAGAGATGCACAATCACTTCACAGCAGCCAGGGCAGCCTGGGGTGAAGTTCATCACCAGTCTTCACTCGGCCTGCTGACGTGCTGATATCACCTCTTCTGTGAATCTGAATTTCTTTTGTGCTTTCAGAAAAGACACATATGATGTAACAGTTCACATTCTTCCCTGTGGGTTCTCTGTTGCTAAATAATGTTTTTAAGAACACAACTCAGCACACACAGGGAAGTATTCATTATTATTAATGGATAAATAATGGAACAGAAATAGCCACTTGCTACCTGTATTACTTTGAATAGTCCTTACCAGTGATACATTTTTTTTCTTGTAATAAAGCCTTTGTTATTTAAGGATTTTCAGATGGGTACCATTAGATTCAAACAATTTTATTCAAACAATTTCTTTTTTGTTATTTGTCATTTTCCCCCTCAGTGGCAATCACAAAAAGAAAAATGCTTTCAAAGTAACAAAGCCACAGTTTTATTTCTTTTGATGCTTCAAATGATGTTTCATTCTTTCTTAGAGCAGTTAAATACTTACAAAGACTCACCCATTCCTTAAGGAATGGCAGGCCACAGGTGTCAATCAGATTCACCTGCCATAAGAAAAAGCACAAAGGGCAAAGGGCTGAGTGATCAGGAAAAGCCAATTTTGCAGAACAAAGCACTCCTCTGATTTTCTTCTTAAATATGTTAAAACAGGAGTCTGGGCCAGGCTCTATCAGCCAAACTGCTATAATCCCTCTGCTCTGCTCTGCTCCCCCACACAGCATAGGACAGGAGGAAACAGCTCCCATGACAGTCTCAATTCCTCCTTACCCAGAGGAGGGCCAGAAGACAGGAAAGCCCAGTGCAGTCACCTGGCTAGACTGGAAAGACAACTTTTTTGCTTACTGCCTAGATTAGCCAAGTTTTTATAGCTTGTGCCCTTGGTCTAGGACCTGGCTACTTATACTAACTTATTTATGTTTTAATATTTTTATGGACTCAAAATTCAGACTAGTGTAGAATAAACTTAATTTCATAGTTACATTAGTTATGCTCATATTTTTGTCCCCACTTCTATGCTAAAAGTAACTAAAAGCTAATTTGTAAATTCCATTATGTATGAATAATGTATTTGTAGAAAGAACTTAATAATTGATTTATTAATGTAATATGTCCACTAGGTGACAGGCACTGTTTGAGATACTAGAAATACAGTAGAAAAAAAAATGTTATCTAAATTCTTATTCTCATGAAGAGGAAGGAGCAAACAGGTAGATATAGAGGTATTGTATTTGCATTTAGTAATATGTCTAAGGAAAAAAGATATGAGTGCTGCAGAGTGCTGTAGATATAAGCATTTTGACAGGGTTGGACCAAACAGGAAAGAAAGAAGGGATGCTTGACTGTTCCCCAAAGATATGAAGGTAAAGGAACACACATTTTAGATGGGAGGGATGTCGCTCTAGCCAGCATTGCATTTGGGTAGCTACCATGCAGACACCTGAGGAGGTAGTGTAGTACCCAGTTTTTGCTAACTTGGCACACCTGGAAAGAAAGACCTTCAGCTGAGGATTTGCCTCCATATTATTGACCTGTGGGGGTAGGGGTGGGACGGTATTTTCTTGATTGCTAATTGGTTTAGAAGAATCCACTTCACTTTGGACTTTTGAGTTTCTAAGCAGGTGGGCCCGGGCTGAATAAGAAAAGATCATCCTGAGTGAAATATCCCAGAAGGAGAAAGACAAACACGGTATATACTCACTTATATAGACCTATAAGATATGATAAACATAATGAAATCTATACACCTAAAAAAGATAATCAAGAGAGCGGACATGGGGTAAGATTATCAATCCTCGTTTTGAAAGACAGATGGGATGCGCATTGAACATTGACAGGAGTCTACTGAGCGCATTTGAAAGACTCTAACTGGCAGTGTTTTCAAAGCAAAGACTCATGAACAAACCTTTGGCAGAGTACAGGGAATCATAAGAAAGAAGGGGAGTTAGTCTGATGAGGAAAGGATAGGAGCTCCACAAGGACCAAATATATCTGGGCACAGGGTCTTTTCTGAGACTGACATGCAACCAAGGACCATGTATAGATATAACCTAGAACCCCTGCTCAGATGTAGCCTGTGGTAGCTCAGTAACCAATTGGTTTCCCATAGTGAGGAGAACAAGGACTATTTCTAACAGGAACTCAATGACTGGCTCTTTGGCCTCCCCACCCCCCAAGGGAGGAGCAGTCCTGTTAGGCCACAGAGGAGAGCTTTGCAGCCAGTCCTGAGGATACCTGATAAAACAGGATCAGATGAATGGGGAGGAGGTCCCCCCTATCAGTGGACTTGGAAAGGGGCACGGTGGAGATGAGGGAGGGAGAGAGGGACTGGGAGGGAATGAGGGATCGGGACATGGCTGGGATACAGAGTTAATAAAATGTAACTGATAAGAAAAAAATAAAATTCAAAAAAAAAAAAAAAAAAAGAAAAGTAGTTGAGTGTCAGATTGGAACAAGCCAGCAAGCAGCACTCCTCAATGGTCTCTGCTTCAATTCCTGCTCCAAGATCCTGCCTTGGTTTCCCTCAATGGTAGGCTCTACCTTCTAAGCCAAATGAGCTCTTTCCTCCCCCAGTGGTTTTTGGTCAGTGTTTTTCACAGGAACAGGAAGCTACTAGGACATGTAGGTTCAGGCACACTAAAGTGAGGTTACATCTCTGCTCTTGCATCTGTTTTTATTTTGTCTCACTACACTCCTAAGTTTTCTCTGGGGGACTGGAGAGGTAGCTCAGCAGTTAAGAGTACTTGTTTGCTCTTTGAGAGGACTAGGGCTTAATTCTCAAAACCCACCCTGTGCTCAAGACCATCTGTAACTCCAGGAGATCTACCCTTTCTGGCTTCCATGGGCACCAGGCACATACATGGTGCAGACATACATGAAGGAAACACTCATGAAAATATAACAATTATATATATATATATAAATTTAAAAAGAAAATACTTCTGGGTACAAATAATTACTAGTAGGTTCATTTAAAGCACTATCTCCTACAAAGGATTCAGGAAGCTCTTGATCTATCTGCTCATAAAAAAAAAAAAAAAAAAAAAAAACAGGCACAATTGCAGATTTCCAATCAGAACCTGCAAGGCCCCATCTAAACTATATCCAAAATGACATTCTTACTGATCCAAGGACTCCTTCCTTGCCTGTAGAGCTCAAATTCTTTCCCAAGGCCAGAGTGAGCTGACTACATGGTAGATCCAGAACTTCTATTTTTCAAATCAAGACCAAGTGGTAACTATTCAGGAAAGGGATGCAGCTGAGGCTTTGATCTGACCATGAGGCTAGGACATCTGTCCTGAAGTGCATAGGCCTGCTAACAAGGGAGGACTGAGTCTAGGGCAGAAACTAAAATCAAATGGGCTGCAGGCAGGTCAGGTTCCCGTGTACAGCTCCTGAAGAGGTTATTTTGGACTTTGTTCTTCTAGGTCCTAATAAGTTTAGAATGTTATGTATGATTTAGTTAACAGTTTATAAACTTGATTTTATAAGTTGGAGGGTAATCAAACAGGAAAAACAAACAAAAGGACTTTAATCACCAGTGCTTACCCAGGCCATCGAGGAGCTAGAGAAGAAACCACTCTAGCCACTGGGGCTTTTCCTGCCAATTAGCTTGGAGCTTCTCATTCCAAACCCAGATATTGCTATTCATTCAGATAAGAAGCAAGAGACACATAACAATGGATGCAAACAGCCCCCCACTCAGGTACATATAGGCCCAGAATGACAATTGCAAAAGTATCAGCAGTAGTTGGATCATGAGTACTTTCATTTCCCTTTCATATTATCTAGTTGTTCAGATATGACTGTTTTTATTGCTTTTTAAATAAGGTAAAAATAATGAAAGATGAAAAGAATGTTGAAAAGGAAAACAAAAATAAAAAACCTCTAGGCCATAAGTGTCTGCCCTGTTTAACAAAGCGCTTTCTAATTTATTTCCTCCTTAATTACTTTGACTGTCAGTAAAAATAACTCTAATAAATTTATTCTAGAAATTAACATATTATGATGCAAATTGAATAACAAACAAAATGTACCCAGCAGAAAGTGGTAGATGGAGCAGAAGCAAGGACTAACGGGTATACTCAGCTCTATAGCCAACTGGCCTTTGAGTACATGTCAGTCTGCAGCACCCATCTCACAAGATGTCTAGAGTAATGTGAATCACATGAAGGTATTTAAGCATTGTGTTGCAGTCTGGGCTACACTGCTGGGTTTAAGTCTCATGTTCCCATCTATTTATCGTGTGCCGGTACTGGATATCTCTTTGTCCCAGTTTCGTCATTCATAAACTGAAGATAGCTGTGCAACTACTTGATAGAGTACTTGAAAAAATAAAAACATAATGCATGATTAGAACAGTGACATATACTGGGAATCATAAAAGTATCTAACTATTACAAACTAATGTCTACAAAGCATAGATGACATAATTGTTGAGCTGTCCAAAATAATTTAAGAAATCCATTTTTCCCTCTGGATCAAAAATTTAATAACAATAAATCTGGCATTTGACTTTTTTATTTTCAAATTCTTGAGTAATTTCTTAAAATTACTGAACATTTACTGTAGATAAATGTCTTATCTTTTAGTTTCCCTCCTTCTTATGCATTGTGTTTATGATTCAGCACAGTGGCCTATGTTTCATTCAGGAGTGTTTGGACATGCCACATCTTCAGCTGAAATAACTACAGTGTTTATCAAAATCAAATCAAAGTCAGTTTAGTATACTCACAACATAAGGATTCTGCTAACCACCATGTTCACCAATTCAACCTAATTGTGTGAATGTTACAAACACATGATCTGTCTGTTATGAGGGGTATCCTTTGCAGGAATGAGCCAAGGTGTGCCCCTAAGAAATTATGTGATGCAGCAAGTCTGATGTGAAAGAGGTTTATTGGGGGAGGGGGAGGTAGTAAGGACCTGGGGAAGGGATGAGGCAGACAAGTGAACTCGTAGACATGCAGACAGATGAGGAGCAGAGCTACAAGAGCAGAGACAGGAGGCATAGAGGGGGCAAAGGGGGCCTGCACAGAGAAAAGAGGGAGAGCTGCTGTGACGGGTGGGTCCTTTTGTAAGCAGCACATGCCTGGTGTACCTGGCAATGGTGGGCTATGAGAGCAGACTACCCCTGCCTTAGTTTCCAGTGATGCCTTCTGGCTGATCCTTATCACCGGAAAAAGCATTTGCCTTCCAAGGGTGTTATTCCACCTTCCTCCACCCTTTACCTACTTTCAATCCACCTATAAGAGTAGAAAAGAAGACTAAAAGACAAACCATTAATTTTTCAGAGTTTGGAAGCTCTGTGTTTTCCTCCTAGGAAGGAAGAAGGATTTCACTGCTTATGTTACCACTGAAGTATGGGGGCTTCCAGAAAATCACCCCCAGAGCATGACAGTGCCTCCTAAGGTAAAAGAAGACCCAGAATATGATGTTTCATGCTCACCTAGACGATTTAAAGGTGAGCAAGAAACTCATCGGTAGAATGAGGGACATGATCCCAGAGGGAGCAGGCGAAGGCTATGGCCCCCTCCCTCACCTTAGGTGGAGTAAAGTTGAAACTCCAGCATTCCACAAAGACTAGTGGTAGCTCCTGGAAGAGCAGGAAGTTTGTGTGTCACAGCAGGAGCTGAGTGGGCATATAGGCAGGTGCAAGGGGACATTGGAAAGAGTATGGAGGCCAAAATGTTGCCCAACTCACAGCTGAATAAAGGAGGGAGTATGTCAAAGCCAGAGGGCGCCTATGCAGACAGGATAATAGCTGCTAGGCTCAGAGAAGAATTGTGCCATCCACCAATGTTTTTTCTCACTCTCCTGCAGGACCCAAAGATGGCTAACATAGAAAAGAAAAAACGATAAGAAATAAATAAAGGAGGACAAAGAAATGAAGGATTAACCTCTGCCTTTTTCCTACTAGACAGAGACAAAGGCTTTCAGTTGAATGAGAAATTAGCTCAGTTTAGTAAGGATTTTAAAAATAATGTCTGGAAATGATAGTTGTTAGCATATGAAAGTGAACAACAGCAGCAGCAACAAAAACAACAACAAACTATGGTTTTTGTGAAGTTTTAACATCTATCCTACCTAGTTGTTTGGCAGCTTGACACAGTTATCTGGGAAAAGGAAGAAGAAAAAAGGCCTCCACCAGATTGTCTGTAGGCAAGTCTGTAGGGCATTTTCTTTTTTCTTAATTAATTGATTAAATAATTTATTCACTTTATATCCCGTTTATAGCCTCCTCTCTCCTCTCCTTCCAGTGCTCCCTCCCTCTTCCCTTATCCCTTCTTCCATACTTCCCAGAAAAGAGTAGCTCTCTCCTACCAATCCAACCCAGTACATCAAGCCTCATCAGGATCAACCTCTTTCCCTGTGGCCTGGTGAGGCAGTACTGCCAGGGGGAAGTGATCAAAAAGCAGGCAATAGAGTCCCTGTTAAAGACAGCCCCCTTGATTAAGGATTGCTGTGCAGAGCTAAGGCCACAGCATGCAGTGCTACCCTGAGGCTCAGGTCCTGGATGGTATAAGAAAGCAGGCTGACCAACAGTGGAGAGCAAGTCAGTACGCAGCACTACTAAAAGGCTTCTTCAGTTCTTGACTCCAGATTCCTGTCTTCAGTTCCTCCCCTGACTTTCTTTAGGATCAGATTGTGACCTGAGAGTTTTAAGTTGAAATAGACCCTTTCCTTTCCAAGTTACTTTTAGTCATGGTATTTTATAACAGCAATAGAAACTCATAAGATGATGTTTTTTAACCCTTACAACTACACTGTGTAGATGTTTTGATGGGCTTCCTCCAATCTGAAAATGAGAAGCTGAAACCCAGAGAGGCTAAGTAACTAGTCAAAGTTATGTAGTTAGAGGTCACAGAGCCTGGATTTGACTGTAGCTGTCTACCACAGGGCATATAATCAAAATGACCATGCCACACTGCTGAGGTCTGATCTCATAAAACTCACCATCAAAGGTAGGTCTTATGCCAAGAAATCACACACACAGCAAAATTCAGTCACTCTCCTGTGTCCTGCATTTCCCAATATATCCAACAGCCACTTCTATTTATTCTAATCATAAAAGGTAATCCTTTAATTAAAAGATTGAATAAATTACAAAAATTAACCTTATCAGGATATTTTAAGAAATGTAAGACTGAGGAAATATTGGAATGTATCTTCCAAAGAAAATTCATTATCCACAGACTATTTTTTCTAAAGACAGCTTCATACCACCTGTGTTTGCTGCCTCTTTGTTCTTGTTAGAGAATCTCTGCATAGCTTTTTCTAACCAATTCTTGTGCTCATTTCATGTCTTATCTTTGCCCTTTCTCCCGCAAATGTATATTTCATAATGAATGAGCTGAGACACCAGAGAGAAGGTAAAATACGAAGAACTGCTTTGAAATGTCTTGTCTGGACTCCAGCAAACCACAGCCATGACATATGTCCAATAATAATAATAATAGTAAAGCATCTCTCCTGGAACAGGATTAGTTAACACAGTGAGTTCCACTAGAACAGTGGTTCTCTGCCTTCCTAATGCTCCCTTACTTCATGTACTGGTGACCCCAACCATAAAATTACTTTCTGCTACATCGTAACTGTGATTTAGCTATTGTTATGGACCATAATGTAAATGTTTGTGTTTTGTGAAGGTCTTAGCGACCCTGTGAAATACTGAGAACCTCTGCCCTAGAGCAAGTGTGTGCACATTGTAGGTGACCTAGGGGCTTTGCTCTTGAACTTTCATTGATCTGGCTGACAGCTATAGCTGTGATGATGATAGGCAGATGGCAGAGTCACTGGAGAGGGAATACACTTTTTCCTAATTGAAACATTATGCCTCTGTTCACTAATTGGGAAATTAGCATGTTTAGTTCATTAAAATTTTCAAATTCACTAAAGAGTAGTAACTTAAGTGGGAACTATTAGAAATTCTGTAGTCACACTTGCATATAAAAATAACGTAAATTGACTCAAATCACCCTAGTTTCCTTTTACAGTTCTTTTAATGATGAGTTTTTAAATAACTACAATAACTCAGAGATAGCTAGAATCAATTTTCACATCTGTAATGTGTTAGCTTTTACTTTCCTGGAAAGGTAACTCTACTTATGAAAACACATACTCTTACAACCCACCAGGGGGAGATTTCAAAACTGAGACCTTGAATTGGAAAGACTTCATTCAGTTGTATTTCAGATGACAGTTTCTTGAACTAGCCTAGATTTTAAGTTATATCTTGATAGGCTATTCAAACAGTTCTTGATGTGTTGAGCTCTGAACTGAGTGGCTAGAGGAACTGATGACATTTTCCTGTGTCTTGTTAGAGAATGCAGATGGTGTTTGTTGTGTTTCAGGGAGAAGGGGTATTTGGTTGTAGGTGAGATGAGGGCTTGTTTTTCCAGGACACGGACAGAAGAAACTAATTGGAGGTCATTCCCACTACATATAATTTCAGCAGTTTCTGGGTTTGAATGGTGCATAAAAGTTTGGTCTTTAATCCCAGCACTCAGGGAGGCAGAGGCAGGCAAAGCTCTGTGAGTTCGAGGCTAACCTGGTCTACAGAGAGTCCCAGGACAGCCAAGGCTACACAGAGGAATCTAGTCTTGAAAACAAACAAACAAACAAAAAACCAAAACACACACACACACACACACACACAAGTCTGATCTTCTTCCTTGGGAAGGTTTAAGACTTGGAATACCACTGAAATACTTTCTTCGAAGAAAAGACATTTTTTTTTCTTCAGGTACCCCCAACACACTACACACACATACACACAAACACACACACACTCTTTCATCTGGAATTCTGAGAATTCTTTCATCTGGAATTCTGAGAACTTCAGACTTCTTAGGGAACTTCCCTTCCTCAGGAGCAATGTTAGAAAGCTAGTTCTATCAATCCCTAACTATTTTATACACATTATTTTTGTATATCATTGTTTGTATTCTTGCAAATATATACAGGACTACTATCACTTCATTTTAATAGCTAAAAAAAAAATTGAAGAAAAAAATATTTTCCTTTTAAACTTGTCTAACATCTGAGTTCTATACATGATCAATTTCATTTAGACTAGTTTCAAGCTGTCTATGTTGTATTAGATAAGCACAAATGTGTGTGTGTATACATGTGCATGCATATGTTTGTGCTTGTGTGTGTTCTGTTACACATCTACTTGTGTGCCAGTGCAAATAAGTGTGTGTGTATGTGTGAATATGTGTGATAAGGCCTTTCACTAACTAGGAGTTAACCAAAGGGGCTAGGCTTATTGCTCAATGAGCCCTAAGGATCTACTATCTCCATCTCTGTGGTTGTGAAATTGTAAGCCTGTGCCTCCATGGATGGCCTTATTGTGCAGGTCCTGGGGATTGAATTTGGGTCTTCCACGCCAAGCACTTTTTACCAACCTCATTGTCTCCCTAGCCCTGAATAAATGGTAGGTATACTAGCTGCTTTTCTCTTTGCTGCAGAGTTAAATAATAAAGACTGAGAAAGACTCACCTTAAGAGGGGAAAGGTTTATTTTGGGTCAAAATTTCAAGGAGCAATCCTTCATGGTGGGGAAGGCATAATGGCAGAAGTTGAAGTTGCCGGTCACAGAAAGATGAATGCTAGTGTTCTACTCATTTTCTCCTTTTTATTCAGTTCCAGACCCCAGTCAGTAGAACCATGCCACCCATATTCAGGGGTAAGCAACTTTCAAGGTAAACTTGGCTGGAGTTCTTCTAACAGGCATTCCCAGATGTTTGCCTCTGGGGTGCTTCTAAACTTCATCGAGTTGCCTATGAAGATTAACCACCTTAACATCCACAGAGAGTATATAAACACACACACACACACAGAGAGAGAGAGAGAGAGAGAGAGAGAGAGAGCGTGTGCGTGCTTTGGTTTATATAAGCTCTGCTCTCTCTAAAATTTATAAAATTTGATAGTCATTGTGACATTGTTAAGAGGTATTGACTTAAAAGGACAATTACAACAGAAACTGGAATAACACAGCTGGGATTCACACCTATAAGCCCAAAACTTAAAAGCCTCAAACAAAGAGGTTACATATCTGAAGTCACAATGTTATCCTGGAAAATATCTTTGTGTGTGTGTGTGTGTGTGTGTGTGTGTGTGTGTGTGTGTGTGTGTATGAAAGAGAGGGAAACACAAAGAGACAGAGACACAGACACACAAAGAGGAAGAACTGACTGTTGCCAAACATCATGCACATGTTTTAGATTTTTGCATTCTCTATTTTTAATTAGCATTTGACCATATTGGTATTTTCTCCTTCCTGAGGATCTTCCCTGTGCAGTTTCCTTGACGTTTTCTTACCTGAAGTTTTCCCTATATCTATGTATCACTTGGGTTGATGTCAGCAGCATCCTGCCCTCATTTTATCCACTATCCAGAAGACCCTCATGTATTATTGCAGTCACAGTTCCATTTTTACACTCACATATCTGGCACGTCTACCTAAGGTCTCTTCTGAGTGCCTGCTACCTCAAAGACATACTTAGATTGTTTAAATGGATCCAAGCTCAACATTTGTAAAACTGTATCACTCCTCAAATCTGCTTTGTATTACTTATTCATTTATATTATATGTATTTGTCATCTAGTATGTATTATATATCACCGATAAACTATCCTAGAGTCATAGCAGTGCATTAAAAATTGTTAGGTTATTAAAAGAATATTCTTTATAAAATTTGCATTCTTTCAGAACTGATACTTTTCTATATGTATCAATCAAGGTTTAATTGAGAAACAGAACCCTTGTAAGTCTAATGTACTAAGGAACATATTAAAAGAATAATACCTTATGTAATCATAGCAGAAGCTGAAATAAAGGCCTGAAAAGGGAAGCCAGAGAATTAGTAGGCTTCTAAACCAGAGCATTGGACTGTGCACACTGAAACCTGGGGAGAACTGGTGGAGATGTCGAGGGACAGCTGTTCTCTATCGCCACCTACATCTAAGCCCTTCAGAGACTTACTAGATGCTGCTTTGGTTTAGCCTCAGAACACATAGAAACAGTCCCAGGATGCAGTTCAAAACCAACACAGCCTCATGAAGAACTAATGCTAAATTGTGCCTTTGATACTTTGGATCTACTTTGGAATTCTGTGTCTTTGACTAGATGATCAAAGAGAGAGTAGAAGATAATAATAATATAATAGACACTCATCTCATAAGAGCATTCAAGGATGTTGTGTGTCACTGGGGGCCCTGAAAACATCAGATGTGTTTGACAAAGAGATCTGCAGTCCTCAGGATAAAATCATGGAACCACGTTCAGTATGACAAGAGAACTGAATTGAATAAAATCGCCCTAAATTAATGTCTACCTGGAACCCCAGGTTGTAATCTTACCTGGAAATAGGGTTTTGTTAGATGTAGTTAATCAAAGATCTGAAAATCAAATCCTTAAGAATTTTTAAGGGTCCTATGTCTAATATTTGAAGACTAGAAGACACACAGAATCACAGGGAGGAAACCAGGTGAGGTCAGAGGCAGAGCCTAAAAATTGAACCGTTGGATCCACCAAGTACTAGAAATGGAAAGAAAAGTTTTCTTTTCTTTATACCTTTCTAGAGGAGCATAGGTTAAGAGCACCTTCATTTTGAGCTTGGAGTGTCTAGAATTGTGAGAGAACCAATTTCCAATGTCTTAGCTGCTATATGTGTGCTAATTCATTATATCAGTCATGATAAATGAGTAAGCTAGACTGTTCACAGACACCTCACAACTTGATGAAGAAGCAATTTTTTAAAATACTTTAAAAAAATCTTTCTGTTATATCCAGGATGTCTACTTACACTATTTTAAAGAAACATATTTTTCTATTTAGACTAGGAAGAAAGGATTCTTCTGCAACCACTCAAAACCAACAATACAAAAGAGGTAGCATGAAAAAAAATGAAAAAAAAGGTAGTATGAACAAGAGAGAGAAAAGGCACAGCCAGCAAGAAACTTTCATTTTTAGATCTCTCCTATGCTAATTAACTAATATCTAACTGGAAACTTAAACCTACCAACTTTATCTTCTCATACTGACATTTTCTACACTATACTAAAAAACTCTACATTTAAAACTTCCAGTTGCCCATGCCTTTTGCAGATTAGATAACAAAGAGCAAAGGAGGGGCAACATAAAAGGCCTGGTACACCAGTTCTGGGCCCAATGGAAGAACACTATTGCTAACCACATTTATTTTGGGGACTGTGCCAGACAACAGGTGAAGTACACACATAAAGAACAAATAACCCCAACCCTTCCTGCCCTGCCGCCGGCCCTGGAACCTTGCTCCAGCAACCATGAGTAAGATCCCTCATCCCAGCCTGCTATCTGCCCCAAAGATCTTGCCTCAGCTTTCACACACAGGGCTGTAGCCACCAGTGACAACATCCATAGCTCAATCCCACCCTGCTGCATAAGCTCCTTGGAGACCTTGAACAAACAGCCACACGTGTAATAGTCAGTGGTAAGATTCCACGGCCCTGTTGTATCACCCAAGCAGCCTCATAAATTTGATCACCACTGGGAATATGGTTTTATGTATCTTTTTTGAGGGGATTAATTGTATTTCCCAACTTCGTTTGTTCTTACATTGAGCAAAAGTTTTCAGTTTGTCTCTCAGAAATTCCCTGGAAAAATAGTTTGAGGAATTTCTGCTCTTTAATTCAGTGACACATTAAAGGATTTATTGGGATCCAGAAGGATATAGTTCTCCAGAGTGATGGAGTATCTCCTGAACCAATGTGTATTTTGTGTGGGAATGAGGTGGAAAAATGAATAAAGTGGCTCACAGAAAAAGAAATTTCTAGGCTCAACAGGTACCTGATTTATTTCAACACAGAAGAGTGTGCAGTTCTCAGAGACAGACAGATGCTGTCTATTTGTTCGAGCATCAGTCTCACCCCCACCACTCACCTTCCTTATTATCTATGAAGGAAACATAAAGAAGTGTGGTTAAGTGACTACAATTAAATTAATGGATCAGAACTTTCTTTAATGTGTCACAAGTTTCTAGGCTTGGATTGAATTATGGCAATAAATGTAGTGTTTTGTAAGGTGAATACTGATGTTACACAATCTACTAAGGAATATAAATAATTTTTGGGTGACTAAAGAATACCTCAAAGTATTGAAAAATACTATCAAAAAGAAATGATCTTTTTTTATAAATTCCTCTAATAACCTATGATGCACAGTTTAGTCTACTGCTCCAAGTCTAATAGAAGCCATCTTCCCTCAGAACGTGGTATAAGGACTAGAGTCAATATACTTTTCATCCAAAGAAAAAGCCCATGCTGCTTTTATTTTACTTTTTTTTTTTATTAATTCTCAGGAAGTAAGATGAAAAGTTTGTAGACATCATTAAGAAAATTATATCTTGGTTTTAATAAAAACTTTTGCTAGAGAGATGGCTCTGCTGAGTAAAGAGCTCCACTGCTCTTGCGGAGGACCAGGGTTAGAGTTTCAGTGTTGAAATGGCCACTCACAGCCTTCTGTGGTTCTAGTTCCCATGGAATATGATATCCTCTTCTGGGGTACATAGCCACTGTATACACATGTTGCACAGATACACAGGTAGGAAGAATGTTCATACAACATTAAATAAAACATGTATGTATGTACATGTGTATGTGTGTATGTATCTCAACTTTTTGTGATATGAAGCCACTAACCAGTTCATGAAAAAGTTCTGCCTGAAAGAACTTTCTTTAAGCCTCTTAAAGCACTTGACACATTGTTGAGGGCATCTAACTTGATCTTCCAGACTGTATAGACAACACACTGTGACTCTTAGTGAATATCTTTGTACTATTGCTTTTCAGTCACTATTCTCAATTTATTAACATGTCATGCTACTGTTCCCTTTCAAAATACGTGAAAACCTTACCAGTTAATAGTTTTCTTTATGCCGTAGTTTTTAAAACAATTTGACCTTATTTCTTACTATTCGTAGATTATAAAGATAAGTTTTTTTTTCAGCCACTAAAAACTATTTCTACCTCTTTTAAACATTTTTATTATTTATTCATTTTTAGTTTATTATTACAATTTATTCACTTTGTAGCCCAGCTGTGGCCACCTCCCTCGTCTCCTCCCTCATCTTCTCCCATGCCCTTTTCAGTCCATGATAGAGCAGGTCCACCTCCCCTTCCCTCTGACCCTAGCCTATCAGGTCTTATCAGGACTGGCTGCATTATCTTCTTCTGTGGCCTGGCAAGGTTTCATCACCCAGGTGGAAGTGATCAGAGAATCTGCCACTGAGTTCATGTCAGAGAGTCTCTTCTCCCCATACTAGAGAACCCACTTAGAGACTGAGTCCATGGGCTTCATCTGAGCAGGAATTTTAGGTCTCTCTTTGAATGGTCCTTGGTTGGAGTATCAGTCTCTGCAGGAGCCCCAGGGCCCAGGTGTTTGTTTGTTTGTTTGTGTGTGTGTGTGTGTGTGTGTGTGTGGCTCTGTTGGTCTCCTTTTGGAACTCCTGTCCCCTCTAAGTCTTTCTTTCTCACCCTTCTTTCATAAAATTCCATGCATTCTTCCCAAAGTCTGGCTGTGATTCTCAGTCTCTGCTTTGATACCTCAATCAACTTTTAAACAAAATTTTAAGAGGAAAACAGATAATCATTTACTCGTACCTATTTCCTAGTTTGGGTGTACTTCATTCATTCTTGTTGAGTCTTCATTCCCTTCTAGGCTTATACTTCAACACATTGTCGCTTTTATTCAGCTCAGTATTTCCCATAGTGCTGAAAATTTACTGTAAGTGGATTTACCTGTAAATGTCATATTTTGCCATTATTAGTTTTCTTTTTCATTCATTATTTATATTTTTTGGTTAGAGCTTTTTATACTGAGACCTATAAAATATGCTTTGTTGCTAGATATAGGTGCAATTTATCTGTTTGTATATAACCTATGACTATTTATCTCTATTTTATATACCTGTTTTCTATGCTTGGTCATCATCAATTTGTTTGTGATGACACTGGATGATGTTAGTCTCGCTTTTATTTTGACCTAGGTTTCCTGAGTCTTTTGGACCTGTAAATAGATATTTCCATCAAGTTTTTGGTACTTACAGTCATTTATCACTTTTTCTTCTCTACTAACTTTCTCTTTTCTTCCAGAATTCCCAAATATTTTTGTTACTATTCCTACAAGTCCCCATTATTTTAAGTCATTTTTTTCTATATTTTTCAGACTGCATAAGTTCCAATGATTTGTCTTCAATCTCACTGTGCTGTTAGTATTGATAATCCCCAATGCACAATTGTCACTTACATAGTATTTTATTTAACATATGATTATAAATTTTAAAATTGAATTTTTAAAATTTCCATTTCCCCGATGATATTTCCCATGTATTTATTTTTATATCTATCTTTTCTTTTGTGTCTTTGAGTATTACTATAACTTTTCAAGGTTCTTACCTGATAAATCCAACCCCTAGTTCATTTGCTTGTTTTTTTTATTGATTTAATTTTCCTTGATTTTAATCTGGTTTATTATTTGCTGCTTCATAAATGTAACGACTTTATTTTATGCTGGACACTGTGGGGATTATTTGTGTTTATTTGCTATCTTCTTTAAAAGTTAAGTTTTGGTTGGACACAAGTTAAGTTGTTGAAAAGTCCTTTACTCTTTGTCAGGCCTTGTTTAATGTTGTTAGTGATCAACTATTCCTTTCCTTAGTCCTACAGCACATCTCTTACTTAATATTGGTTCTTGTTCTTTAGACCCAGTATTTCCAGTGTCCTACTAAGTGACTCAGTTACACTGGGGTCTTAGAACAATATTCAAACATGTTCCAATACACTTAGAGCTTTTGTACCTATGTTAAACAACATCTCTGAGACACTCAACATCCATGCCCTATTAGATTCCAGAATCTCTACTACAGTCAAGGATTTCTACTTTCCACACAGCTTCTTCATCTTATATCCTAGGAATTCCAACTGCTCTTGCAGTTTCAAACTTTTCCATTTTCCTTCTTTGCTATGTGAGACCACTGGACTCTACATTGGTTCTACTCCACTGAGCTGTGGTCTGGAAAATGTCTCTCCAAACAGGAAGCCATTCAACTATGGTAGGCATCCTGTGCCTGAAAACAGTTGTCTCATGTGTTAATTCCAGCTTCATAGTTTTGTTAGACTAGAGTCCAAGTCTGGCATCAAGATCTGAGCATTTTCTCATTTTCTTTTATACTTATAGACATGGATAAAGAAAGACTGTACATTTCAAAACATTGGATGTTATATTTTACATTTCTGGTAATATTTAGCTTATAATTATTATCCAGTGAACATAAATAAAATAAATTATATGACATTGAACAGCAGTTTTTGGTGGGACTGAATTTTTTGCTGCTAAGACTTCTCTGTTCTTTCTTGTTAAGTTACAGAAAATAATATTGAGCCTAAAACATATTGATAATTGGAAAAAAAGGCATAATGTAGTGTTTAATTAAGATGAAAATTCATTATCCCAAAAGTTCCTTTTAATTTTTTAACTTTTTATTGATTCTTTGTGAATTTCATAGCATTCACACCAATTCCACTCAACTCTCATACTGTTATATCTGCCTTCCACTCTTACATCCTCCCCACAAAGAAAACAAAAACTTAAACTTTAAAATAAAATAACTTTTAAGAAAAAAAAATCTCACCGTGGTAGCTGTGGTATGCACAGTGTGTCCCACAATATACCCTCATGCCTAAATAGCCTTACTTGGAGATGTTCATTGCATGGTGGTATTGGTTTGGTTTGGGGGCTGCGCTCCTGAGTTGAGTTCTGCAGCTGGAGAGGGGTAGGGTCAGCTCTCCCACACCCAAGTCTAGAGAGCAACTCTACTGTGCTGTCAAGGTGCTGTACCTGGCAAGTGGCAGAGGCATGTCCCCTACTCCCACACCCTTGGGGCCAGCCCCAAGTGTTCTTAGTATGAATTTATAAATCACCAATACTTGTAGATAAAACACAAACGTTTAATTATGTAAGTTCAGAGTGTCCATTGCCCCAAATACTTAACATGTTTTATATGTCATTTTCAATTCAGGAGCTGTAAGATTGTTAAAGTTAGAATATTCCTAGAAATAGATCATTCTTTTTTAAAGATTACTTCTTTTGTATCTTGATATTGTAATATAATCACATCGTTTCTCTCTCCCCTTTCTTTCTTCTTACCCTCTCACATACACCTCCTTACTCTTTAACCCGAAATATTGTTTCCTGTAATTTATTTAGGTTTGTTGTGTTCGAAATAAAGTTTTTATGCCTTTTCTGTCTTGAAAAGTTTTTTTTTTCCTTCAATTATGACAGTTTTTCTGGGTATATTAGTGAAAGTTTTGGTTTTGTTTATGTGTTTTTTTTTTGTTTGTTTGTTTTGGTCCCAAATATGGGATGTGGAAATGTTTTTAGTTCATCCTCAGTGGAAAAGAATCTCTTGAGAGGGCACATGATCTTGGTCAGTTGAAAACAAACAGGTGAGAGGGCTCCTGATGTTTTGCTGGAAGCTGTCTTATGCAAGGGATGTGGGTTTTGCCACCTTGACAAACATCCTTGTGTGGACTCTTAGAAGGGATAATAGGAGCCAACTGACAGAAACAACACTTTTGCATCACTATGCTATGTAAGGTTCATATTGCTTAGCTGGTCTTTGTTTTTCTACACTTCTCAGAGAGAATCACTCTAGAAAACTTCTTGTGGCACTCTGACTGAGTCTTGCCACTTTCCCTGACTGTTGCCAATTTGGCAGGGTCTTGCTGTGTCTTGACACTGCTGGTAATTCATGTTGCTGTTTTGTGTTTGCTATTTGACTTGATGGCTGTTATCCAGACAAAGAAGAGTGGAATATCTCTGAGGAGCTACATCTAAAAATGTCCACAACCTCTTTTCCTAATCACTTTCTTTCTCTCCTACTTCTGGTTGGTGAGTTGGAAGGGAGGTAGAAGAGTTTAAGAGCCTAAATAAAGTAGGTTCTTGGAAATATTAGCCTACATATTAGTCTAGGCTGGCCCTCATAGGCTTTGGGCTCAAAAGTCATTGTTCCAGGCTCTTTTGGCTTTCAGTGTTTCCATTAAAATTTAAGCTCATGTTCTGATTTTAAAATATATATATATGCAAATTGTGTATTTTCTCTTGCAGTTTTAAATACACTCTTTGTAATGTATAATTATTGTTTTAACCAGTTGGATTATTTGTTCTGGGGATTTTCTATTCTAGTCTCATCTATTGGGTGTTCTGTGTGCTTCTTGTATTTCTATGGCTTTCTTTCTTTTGTGTGAGGAAGTGTTCTATAAACTCATTAAAGATCTGGTCTATGCCACTGACTTGGGATTCTTCTCTGTCATCCATGCTTATAATTCAATTTTTTTATTGTGTCCACATTTCATGTGCATTTCTCCTCCTGTCTGTCTGTGTCTCTCTGTGTGTCTGTCTCTCCCTATGTGCGTGAATGTGTGTGTGTTTGATTTTTCATAGTCCTTGCTTATTTTATCTATATTTTCTACTTTATCTAAGATTCCTGATACTTTACCTTCTGCTTGCTTCATTCTACTCATAAGACTTCCCTTTGATATTTTTTTTTAAATGGGAAATTGAGTTTCTCAATTTCATCTTCATTTTTAGCCTGAGTCTTCTTCAATGTTTCTACCTCTTTGTTGAATTATTTTCTCAAGTCCTGGTTTGTCTTTGCCATTTCTAGCCTTGTTTGTGTCTCTTGTGGGGAGGGGCACCACTCACATGTTTATTTTCCTTAAGCTCTTTCTTCTTATGTTACTTAAGCTATTTCCTTGGGTATTCTTTAAATTGTTTAAGTTCTTTGATGATTTAGGATTTTTTTTTTAAATTCTGTGTTCAGGAGGTTTATCTAAGTAATTTCCATTGATAAAATTTCTGCAGGACCTATAGATTTTTGGAGAGAAGATCCTCGCTTCAAGAAGCCACATCGTTGGTATTTTTGCTGTGAGATTTGTGTGTGTTGACTTCTCTTATTAATTCTAAACCTTATATGAATAGAGTATAGAGTAGATTGGGGTAGAAGAGATGTGATAGTGAGTTGGGCCTAGAGTTTGGAAATGGGCTGGGTGGAATGAAGTCATGTGAACAGAAGGGACTTGGCTGGTATACAGGATGTGTCTTCTGGTCTAAGCCTGGAGTGTGGAGGGTATATTTGGCTAATTGGAAAAGTTGGTGATGCTGTGACACTGGCATGTGATTTGGGGCGTGGGTAGGATAGGTCTTGGCAGAAGCCTAGATAATAGTGTCAGTTACCAGAGTAAACTAAAGCACAGGAGATTGAACCCAGGTTTTTTCTGGCAGGCTGGGGAGACTGCATAGAGGGAGAGTCAGAAAAACTCAGAGAAGTAGTCCCTGTAGTGGGTCATGAGTAATCTGGTTGTGTCAAGGGGTTGGATGCAGCACAGGAGACCTGTGGGTGGTGACAGGTGGGTTGGTCCTGACACTCCTCAGGATAATTCTTTATCATTCCTTAATACACACTGAACTTTGAAATACAAATTGAAGGAAGGGAACTTATCTCTTCTCAAGTCCTAGAGTAACAGCATAGAGAAGAAGTCATCCACTGTATCTGGGTATTTATGACTATATTTTATTTTTTAAGTTTTTTTTAATTTTTTATTAATTACACTTTATTCACTTTGTATCCCCCCATAAGTCCCTCCCTCCTCCCCTCCCGATCCCACCCTCCCTCCCCTTTCTGCATGCATGCCACTCCCCAAGTCCACTGATAGGGGAGGTTCTCCTCTCCTTTCTGATCTTAGTCTATCAGTTCTCATCAAAAGTGGCTGCATTGTCCTCTACTGTGGCCTGGTAAGGCTGCTCCCCCCTCAGGGGGAGGTGATCAAAGAGCAGGCCAATCAGATTATGTCAGAGGCAGTCCCTCTTCCCATTACTATGAAACCCAATTTTTTAAGTTTTTAAATTAAAAATTATAACTGGAATCATAGTTAGACATTTGACAGCTTCTTAAACATTTTATATTTTAGCCTCTTATATCTCTACCAGCATCAGGAATTGATACCCTCACTTATTATTTATTAGCTTAGTTCAGTCTACAGACATTTATTGAGCACCTAAAATATTGACTTCATGAGATTCATAGTGAGTTCATTAAGTTAGATAAGAAGAATAGAGAAGAGGTGAGGATCTGTTCTTGGCACTGGCACTAGCCATGTAATTATTTCCACTCACAGGAGCTTCCCACCAAGGGACAAAACTGGGTAGCAAGTGGGTATTTCCTAAACGAAAAGCTTCTTCCAACTCTTATCAGTTCTCTGCCATGAGATTTTCCCCTTGCCTCTCTTTCCCTTTGTCTAGAGTGTTTATATTGTCAGATATTTCTCAATATTATTGGTATTGTTTAGTATCATCTTTAATTCTTTTCTTGCTGCAATTTTTGTGCACCAACATTGGGAGAAAATAGGCAAAGTAAGTGAGACTTCCATAACAGAAGTAGTCTATAAGGAAGAGCTAGAAGAAGTGTGGACATTGCACTTCCTATGAAGAATCACAGTAGACACTGATGAGATTAGCTGGGGGAAATGACGTAAAAGCCATACAGAGCTATATACTTGTGGCAGAAGGTGCTCTACAAGTAAAGACTGTGAGACAGAAGTCTACTATTCCCAAGCAAAGCAAAACGGTCACTGGCAGAAAATGAACATGAAAAAAGGCAGCAAGTAGCACAGAACTGTAGTGAAGAGTCAGAACTGGAGCATCTGTGCAGAGCCTTGTAAGCCAGTCTAAGAGCTTCCTTCAGTTTATACTCTGAGGTATAGGGGACTCCATCGAAGCTTTCTCAGGCTAAAAGGATGATGTTGGTTGTGGTGTTGAAAATTGTTGAAAAGGGGAAAGAACCAGAAAAAAAAGAACAGGTGGGAGGCTACTTTAGTAATCCATGCAATCCGCTATGGGAATAAGACTGATGGGAGAGGAGGCCACATCAAATAGACACATTTGGGATGAGCTTTGAAGACATAGCTGGCAGGGTTTGCTGGTAAGCTGTTAGCACTGTATGAACAAAGGAAGAGAAGGGGTGATTTTGATGTTTTTGTGCCTGAGAAGTAAGAATGTGTCTCTAATGAGTGAGAATAGATAAACTGTGGTTTGAGCATAGTTAGAAAGAAGACGAAATTTGTATTTTGATGTATTATTTTTGTGATGTTTATTAGGCAATCTGAAATGGACATAGGCATAAGAACTTTGTGTTTGTAGCAGAACCATAGGTTAGAGATGAAATCTGAGTATCAACCACATATAAGTGGTATTTAAAGCCACGAGACAAAATGTAATTACTAAGAAAATAAGTAATGTTCACAATTAAGGATAAAAAGGAACCTGACAGGGGATATAAAAGAAACAGCCAGAGAGAGCTAGAAGGAAAAACCAAAGAAAGAGCGAGGTCTTGGAAGAAACATGGACACTTCATTTCAAGCAAGTACTCTTGACAGGTTTTCAAACTCGGCAATGAAGAACTCAGTTTGCATTTACCATTGTGAAGGTCAACTGTGATTTTGACAGTTTTCTTTTCAATGATGTTGAAAACATGATTAATATGCTTTAAGCCAGTAGAAGAAGAGTTAAACTGGAGGCATCAAGTTTGCATTAATACTCCAGGGAACGAACTATCTATCTATCTATCTATCTATCTATCTATCTATCTGTCTGTCTGTCTGTCTGTCTGTCTGTCTATCTATCATCATCATTGTCGTCATCATCTTTCTTTCCTTCTTTTATAAAACAAAGCAGAAAGATGAGAAAAGTTTTTTTTTTAATTTATTTACTTATTTATTAATTACAGATTATTCACTTTGTATCCTACCTGTAGCCCACCCCTGTAACCTTCCCAATCCCACCCTCCTTACCTCTTCTCCTCCCATGTCCTTCCCCTAGTCCACTGATAGGGGAGGTCCTCCTCCCTGAGAAAGGTTCTTTTTAAAATGGAAAATTTTAGTTTAATTTCATGCTGATAAAAATTATTCTTTCCAAAGAAGAGAATGGAAGATTAACAAAACATTTTCTTGAATAAATGCTATAAGAATGCACATAATTTAGGCCTTAACAAAGAGAATAAACAGCTTATCCATAGTAATAAGAGGAGAGATAAATGGCTACAGATGTTGGATGAGTGAGAGTTTGTGGAATTTCTTTCCCAAATGTTTCAATTTTCTCTATCTGTTAATGTGGCCTTCAGCTGACAATAAGAAAGAGACATACTTTTAGGAGTTTCAGGAGAGTGGGGAAATAACAAAATAATTATCTCAGTGACTCCTTTCTAACCAAATAGGAAAGACAAGTGGCAGGAGCTCGAAGAGTGTAGGTACCCAATGATGTGAAGGGTCTCATTGAATAAGATTATTATAAATCTAAAAATAAATTAATTTGCCCAATTATGTGTTTTATTCTTAACACAGAGAAATGGAGTAGAATGTGAGATGAATTTAACCAAGTTTGTGGTTTAGTCAAAAAAGTAAAACTAAGAGATGGCAATGGAATTAAGGGAGTTTGATGGTGTGGTTAGGACTAAAAATGGAAATGAGGACAAAGGTCATGAGAAGAGGAAGGATAATGAATAGAATCAATAGCTCACAGGTCCTAATGATGTTAGAGAATAGTCTACGCTTCAATATTTTGCTGGGTATTTTCAGTTGGCTTCACATGCCCATACATGCATAAGTTCACGTTGTTACAGTTATGGTAATGTGAACAATATAAGATGTTGTATAGGTGCCTAAGCATACTGAAAATTTATATAGCCAAAGGTCATACAAATGAAAAGGAACGGGGGACAGATTTTAGAATTAAGTGCAAAGGCTGTCTCTGGCATGAGATTAGCAGGCTCTCTGATTACCTCCCCATGGAAGATGCAGCCTTGCCAGTTCACAGAGGCAGACAGTGCAACCAGTCCTGATGAGACCAGATAGGCTATGGTCAGATAGAAGGAGAGGAGGACCTCTCCTATCAGTAGACTAAGGGAGAGGCATAAGGGGAGAGGAGGGAAGGAGGGTGGAACTGGGAGGAAATGAGGGAGGGGCCATAGCCAGGATATAAAGTGAATAAATTGTAATAAATGATAATAATAAAAAATTAAAAATAAAAAAGGATTAAGTGCATAAGACACATACAAGCAAAAGCTTAGTAATTACTTAGAAAGAACTATGACACAGAGCAGTGGTTCTCAACCTGTGGGTTATGACTTCCTTGTGGGCGGGGGGTTTGTCCAATGAACCTTTCACAAAGGTTACCTAAGACCATTGGAAAACATAGATATTTACATTATGATTCACAATAGTAGCAAAATTACAGTTATGAAGTAGCAACAAAAATAATATTACGCTTGGGGGTCACAACAACATGAGGAACTGTTTTAAATGGTCACAGCGTTGGGAAGGTTGAGAAGCACTAATCAAGAAGAAATGCAGTTGCATAGGCAGGCAAGTGTATGGACATGAACAGTCTTTGGGCCCCACAGATGTGTTTTACCACGGAAATTCTGAACTGCAGTGTTGGATGCTAAGGAGGGTTAGCAAAATTGTTGCAGCTGTTTGTATGCTACGGAGGTTTGCACAGTCTGTTCTTCCCTATATACAGGAGTCCTTCTGAAATGCCGGCCCTACCTAACTGCCTCTTTGATCTGGCACTTATTTCTTCGTGGTGGCTGTGCTGTGTTCTTGCATATTCACTTGCTCAGCCCAACTTGCAGTGATGGTCCAATTTCTGCCTACAATCTGCAAGAGTTAATTATCATAAGCAAAGACAGTGTATCAATCAAGAGCCAAATTATACGAGTACAGAATTTAGAGTCAGCCTTATGCTAGAGATAATCATAAAGGTAAATAATAAGCTTTTATTACAGTACAATTTAGGAGTTATTGTGATAAACACATGACTACAACTCATATACAGTTATTTAAAGTAAATTAATAAGATGTATTACTAACAAAATAATAAATCATTTTGTTTAGAGAATTATGATCTTATAATAAATTATAATCTATGGATTTATAATTTGACTTCATTAATGCCTTAGTTTACTTCAAATGAGTAATACTGATGAAAAATGTAGCTAAGGGGAGAAAGTTTATGAAGTGAATATTATACACTTGAAATCAATGAAAATGTATAATGTCATTCAGATAAGGAACTATGTGCTGTTAATAGTGGGGGTTAGGAATGCCACTTGCTCCACACAGGAATAATGCAGCTACTGATAAATCCTTTGCCTCTGTGCTTATCTGCAAGCCCTACTTTTCAGTCTGAATTCCTGGGAATGTTCATTTTGTGCTTCGGGGAATGAGTCAGTGCAGGCAAAAGGACTAAAGAGTAATAGTTAAGAATAAAACTAGTAATTAAAAAAATAGGTACAAGGAAAACATAAATAGTTTCTCTTGAAAAACAGAAAAATTTGAAGCAATATAAAAACTAATGAAGACTTTATCCCAAGTAAAAGAAACAAGGGAGATTGGCAAACTCCCTGTACTATATGATAGAGTGTATCCCCAACTTCAATGAGCAGTCAAATTAAATACTTTTTAATATCCTTCTGTGCCTGTCTCAACTCAAGCAAATGGAAACTATTTGCTGCTTAAATGCTTCTCTGCAGGTTACATATTTTCATATTTTCAAAATATTTCATTATCAAATTATTTTGTACTATCAGATGGAAAATTAATGCAAGGAATAGTTCTTGCATTCAGTGGGGAGGGCAGCTGCTGCGTGCAGTGTGTGTTAAATCTTTAGTGTAAGTGAGTAAGATATTAATCTTCCCCTCTTTTCTCTTATCATCTCTTAAATACTGCATAGATAGCTGCCATGTTGACTGCAACACATAGCAATGCACTTGTGACTTGGTTTCATCATATTATGGAAAAAAATACATGACCAGAAGAAACAAGTTAGAGCGATCATGAGAGCAAACGAGAAAGTTTGATAAGCCAAAGCATTTGGGGCCTCTACTCTTAGAATCCTAAGTCATTTGCTTGCAAAGATCTGAGGTTTTTGTTTAATGAACAAAGAATTCACAAGAGACTACATGACTTCCTGCTCATATCGTAAGAAACAATACTGTGATGGCAGAGCCTCAGATCTAGAGAAGGGTTAACTGCAATGTTTATAAACTTACTGTTTGTTGACTCTGAATGACTGCCATATCATTTCACAACCAATAAGGCATGACAGGAAATACCACAGGATAGTAAGTTATCAAGTTTGGGGTTGAATTGAAGCCACTGGAAATTGAGGAGCACTGGAACCAATCACAGAAAGAATGGAGAGGCAGGATGAGATCAGGGTCCCTTGTGCTTCAAGGCAAAAGGTAAGAAGCACAATTTTCACAATTTTCTTCACCCAGTCTATCAATTAACAACTCAGCTACTGAGAGAGTGAGCTGGCCAGTTTTATGTCAACTTGACACATGCTAGAGTCCTTTGACCGGAGGGAGCCTTCATTGAGAAAATGTTTCTATAAGATCAAGCTAAGGACAAGACGGTAGGGCATTTTCTTAATTAGTTATTTATGTGGGAGGGCCCAGCCAATGGTGGGTGGTGCCACCCATAGGCTGCTGGTTCTGAGTGTTATAAGAAATCAGGCTGAAAAAGCCATGAAGAGCAAGCCAGTAAGCAGCACCCCTTCATGGACTCTGCAACAGCTCCTGCCTCCAGGTTTCTGCCCTGTTTGAGTTCCTGCCCTGACTTCTCTCAGCAAATGGGGTATAATCCATGAGCCAAGAATTGTAAGCTGAAACCTTTTTCCCCCAACTTGTTTGTGGTCATGATGATTCATCATAGTAAGAGAAACCTTAACTAACACAAGAAAATAGTAAAATGATCAATTTAGAAAGTAGAGTGTATGCTTCGTTGTTGTAAGGAGTGTATGTGTGTACCAGCTGGATCAATACATACATCCGTAGCTCTGAAAAAGGTAACCTTCTGCAGTTGGCCCTGCTATCCATGGATTAGTAGTCCCAGGAATCACTTTTTTTCTTTTTTATTTATATTTTTACTAATTACAGTTTATTCACTTGTTTCCCACCTGTAGTTCCCTCCCGCCCCCTTCCCAATCCTGCTCTCCCTTCTTCTCACCCCTCCTCCAGTCCACACATAGGTGAGGTCTTCCTCTCCTTCCTTCTGATCCTAGTCTATCAGGTTTCATCAGGAGTAGCTACATTGTCTTCTTCTGTGGCCAGGTAAGGCTGCTCCCCCTCAGGGGGAGGTAATCAAAGAGCAGGTCAATCAGTTCATGTCAGAGACATGCCTGTTCCCAATACTATGAAACCCACTTGGACACTGAATTACCATGGGCTACATCAGTGCAGGGGTTCTAGGTTGTCTCCGTGAATGGTCCTTGGCTCTCTTTGTGGAGCTCCTGTCCTCTCCAGGTCTTATCCACTTCTTTCACAAGATTCCCTGTGCTCTGCCCAAAGTTTGGCTGTAAGTCTCAGCATCTATTTTAATACCCTGCAGAGTAGAGTCTTTCAGAGGACCTCTGTGGTAGGCTCCTGTCCTGTTCCCTGTTTTCTCCCTCTTCTGATGTCCATCCTCTTTGCTTTTCTGAATGAAGATTGAGCATCTTAGCCAGAGTCCTCCTTCTTGATTAGTTTCTTTAGGTGTATAAATTTAGCCTATATGATATGTCTATTATCCACTTATGAGTGAGTATATACCCTGTGTGTCTTTCTGCTTCTGGGATACCTCACTCAGAATGATCTTTTCCAGATCCCACCATTTGCCTGCAAATTTCATGATTTCCTTGTTTTTTATTGCTGAGTAATATTCTTTTTTTAAATTTAATTTTATTTTTTTCTTATCAGTTACATTTTATTAACTCTGTATCCCGGCCGTGTCCCGCTCCCTCATTCCCTCCCAATCCCACCCTCCCTCCCTCATCTCCACTGTGCCCCTTTCCAAGTCCACTGATAGGGGAGGACCTCCTCCCCATTCATCCAATCCTGTTTTATCAGGTATCTTCAGGACTGGCTGCGAAGCCCTCCTCTGTGTAATATTCTATTGTGTAGATGTACCACAATTTCTGTATCCATTCCTCAACTGAGGGGAAACACTTAAAGAAATGCTCAATGTCCTTACTCATCAAGGAAATGCAAATCAAAATGACCCTGAGATTTCACCTTACACTCATCAGAATGGCTAAGATCAAAAACTCAAGTAACAACACATGCTGGAGAGTTTGTGGAGAGAGGCGAGCCCTTCTCCATTGCTGGTGGGAATGTAAACTTGTACAACCACTTTGGAAATCAATCTGATGCTTTCTCAGATAATTAGGAATAGTGCTACCTCAAGATTTACCTATACCACTCCTAAGCATATATTCAAAAGATATATGCTCAAGTATACAACAAGAACATTTGCTCAAACATGATTGTAGCCATTTTATTTGTACTAGCCAGAAGCTGGAAACAACCCAGGAATCATTTTTAATGCCAAAATATACAGATGTTCAAAACCTTTGTACATAGTGGCTTAGTACTTCCACATATTCTCCTGTATAATTTAAATCATCATAAGTTACTCATAATAGCTAATATAATGTAAATGCTCAATAGTACTTAGACAATATTGTTTAAGGAATGATGGTAAAAAAAAGAAATGTCTGGATATGTTTAGTACCCTGACTGTGGTTGACTGGTTATAACCATGGTATTGATCTCAGAGAAATGAGAAGACAGCTATAGTAGATTCCTGGTGAATAATATTTTGCATGTAAAATTGGAAATAATAGATATTATTAAATCCCCCATTTAACCAAATTAAAAAAAAAACTTTGACATAATGTTGTGAGTAGAAAGTAAAAGATGTAGCACAACTCTTCTAAGCTTAATCAGACATAAAGCATACTTTAATAGACAATGCACCAGTCTGAAACTGATGACCATTAATTTGTCCTGTAAGCTACCTCCTCATACAGTTTATTTCCTAGGACTGGTCTGTTAAGGTTTAAAGGAAAGCAGAAAGCAGAAATGAACTAAGATCATAATATAACTGGATGAAATGCCAGTGAATATTAGATTTGAATGTGCTATCGTGTCAAATATTGAAGTCATACATGATAAAATCTTGACTATATTTTACATCAAGAAGTAAAAATGGTAATATTACACCAATTAACTGTTAGAAAAAGGACAGGAACTCCACCAGGATCAAATATATCTGGGCACAGGGGCTTGTCTGAGACTATTTCTTCAACCAAGGACCATGCGTGGATATAACCTAGAACCCCTGCTTGGATGTAGCCCACGGCGGCTCAGTATCCAAGTGGTTTCCTTAGTAAGGGGAACAGGCACTGTCTCTAATATGAACTCAGTGTCTGGCTCTTTGACCTCCCCAACCCCCATGGTAGGAACAGCCCTGCTAGGCCACAGAGGAGGACATTGCAGTCAGTTCTGATGAGACCTGATAAGCTAGGGTCAGATAGAAGGGGAGGAGGACCTTCCCTATCAGTGGACTTAGAGAGGGACAGGGAGGAGATGAGGGAGGGATGGTAGGATTGGGAGGGAATAAGGGAGGGATACAAAGTAAATACAGCTGGGATACAAAGTAAATATACTGTAATTAATATAAAAAATAAAAATTTAATTAAAAAAAGTTTTCAAAAGATTGTATCAATGAAGTGACAGAATGGATACTCCATTAATAAGAATGTGAAAGAAATATAAATATAAGAGGTGATAAACAGAAGAATGTGAGTATTTAAGACATCAAAGGTAAAAGAAAATTAAAAGAATAATGTCTGTTGAGGGATTTGGCATGAATAGAGCAAAAATCATTGACAAAGATTTAGTAAGTTTCATCCTTATGCTCATTAAAAGTGTTGGCAAATGAGGCAAAGGTTGAAGGCACCCAGTTGCCCATGTTTTTAATGGTCACCAGTGAATGTTTATGTAAACCAAGTTGGATCTTGAAGGTGAGGTTCTATGAGGATCCTGAGGCAGGTCAGGAGAACTGGGCAAACAGTCCCAGAATGGGAAGTCTCAAGATTACCAGCACTTTCACTGGAAAAATACAGCCACAGAGAATAAAACTGACATTGCCTTTCTTCCCTGACTTGTTGTGGTTATATATTTTGAAGGGAAGAGCTAGTTATCTTGACTGAGATAAAAAGTCTTCATTATTTGCTTATTTTATGTCTTAGTCTCTTAGTACTCCAGCTATAAAATTAATTCCATGTCACATCAGATCAGATCAGACTTGGCATTAAATTGACTTTAGTTATATTCATTGTGGACAATATGTAAGTTAGAATTAATGAAATGTGGTAGAATTCTGTTCTTATTCCATTCAGCCACACAGTATATTTTCTTCTCTGAAAATTATATGTCATAACTATACATAAAAATTTTCATTTAGCATTTTTATATGAATAAGATAGATGCTTTTATCTTTTATTCAAGGTAATTATAATCAGTTCATTTCTAGGCAGTGTGGCTAAAATCAGACACATTGGTTTTACTTGGTCATTCATTTATGTTGCAGAACCTTGTCTGCAAAGCTTTTCTTCCTTTTCTTGCCTCAAGTCAACATTGCAAATGAGGAAAACATTATTATTCGCCTACTAAATTATAATCAATTTAACAATTTGGAAACACTATTAGCAAATTTTAAAAGCCATTTTTCAAAGTGGCAGAAATATGTGCAGCATCTTACACACAATGAAAAATATGCTGACTTATTTTCAATGTTCTCTGTTTATCTCAATTTGTTTTTGACTCACTAAACAAACATTCCTTTCTCTCCTTGTGCATAATTTTTCCACCTCTTTTTTAATCTAAATAATAAAACTTTCAGTTCACTGGAAGTATGTTTCTAAGTCAGAGAAACATAATTTTGTGAGATTTTAAAATGTGATAAAAAGAAAGAGAAATAAGGCGAATAAGCGAATTCAAGCCTACTGTGATTCTTCATTAACACATTCTTTGTGTGACAAGTTAAAAATAGCCAGTGTTTTGGTCACCTTCAATCAGTAAATGTAAGATATGTGAGATGATGAACTCACAAATCAGAGGAAAAGAACATTCAGACAAAGCACTAGAGTCCAAACATTGTAAGCAAGGGTTTCTGGGTACTTATAAAACATGTGTTGAGGGTCCACCAAAAAATGTGCACAGTGAAATTGGCTCTCCAAGGTCTGGACACACAGTGTGTAATTTCTACATTTTGTTTCTCACAGTTAGTGTTCATTTCCTCTACTTCTGCCGCTACACGTTTCTGTTTGTCTGACGTGAGACAGTGTCTTTTATGTAAGACAGGGAAGTTGCTACCATAAAACTCCAAAAATATGCTTACCTAAGCAAGCGTGCATAGTGACATGGCCAGTTGACAGGCTAGTGTAGATGGAGGAAATTTCACAGGGATCTACCCCTAGACTAAAAGTTATAGGCAATTAATGCTTGTTAAAAGAGAGAAAGACCTCTCCAGGGATGAACTCCATGATAAGCTATTAGTGACAACCAAGTAGTCAGCCACATATATACATACATACATACATATATATATATATATATATATATACACACATATATACATACATACATATATATATGCAATAGTAAATAGACTCAGTAAGTTATGTGTATGTGTGTGCATGTGTACATATACATACATTTGTGTATATGTAACTAACAATAATAATAATTCAAGAAGTCATGAATTTGAGAGGAAGTGGGAGAACACAGGAGAAATTAGAGTGGAGTAGGAAAAGGATGGAGATGATGTGAATACATAACAGATGGAAAATTGTTCAAATATATTTTACACTGATTTTAAATAAAATGATACTGTTAAATTGCAAATTGAAAGGTTCCTAGGTCCAACTGTCTTATGCCTCTAGTTGGCATTTTTTCCTACCTGAAGATCTTGGAACTGTTCCTGCTTCCAGATTCGAGTGACTGAGATGTCCTCATCACCCTCGTCCACTTTAGGGATTGTAAAACACTAACAGTTGCACCTCTCTGGTGGTTTTGCAGTGAACAAGTTAGGTAGTCTTCATTTCAAAGCAGCTTGAGAACTCTTCATGGAGCCGACACACCTCTGATCCATTCTCTTTCCTGACCTAATGCACTTGGATCACCAAGGTAACTTCTTTGCAGGTGTCTCCCAACCTCTCTTCTCTCACTTGGGTCCAGCCTCCAGCCACAGACCACTCTTTTGGACAGAACACTTCCTCAGGCAACCACTTTCTCCTAACTTTTCCAAAGCTAAAGGAGACTAAGGAAGGAGAAAAACATTATTTTATTTTCTTTATTCTAGATTGACACACAATAAGACATATTTATGAAGCACATCATATGCTTTAATATATGTATTAATAATGTCTACATTATAGAATCATCAAATTCAAATATTTGATATCTCTATTACCTTATACAGTTATGCTTCCATTGTGGTAAGCCTATGTAAAAATTTTTTATTCTGATTTTAAATATACAGTATGACATAGTTAGCAATAGTTGCACTAGGTATCTGCTCTTCCTAACTGTAATCTTGCCAAGGCTTACCACATAGCCTTCAGAGACTCTTGTGCTGGATCCAAGTTAGCCAGGCTGACATCATGTAGCTACAATTTTCTCCTCCTCTGCTTTGTTTACCTGTCCTTTTTTAATTATTTTTTATATTAATTATAGTTTATTTACTTTGTTTCCCAGCTGTAACCTCCTTCCTCATTCCCTCCTAATCCTACCCTCCCTCCCTCATCTCCTCCATGCCCCTCTCTAAGTCCACTGATAGGGGAGGTCCTCCTCCCCTTCCATCTGACCCTAGCTTGTCAGGTCTCTTCAGGACTGGCTGCAATGTCCTCCTCTGTGGCCTAGCAAGGCTGCTCCTCCCTCAGGGGGTAGGGGGAGGTCCAAGAGCCAGCCACTGAGTTCATGTCATAATAGACAGTGCCTGTTCCCCTTACTAGGGAACCCACTTGGATACTGAGCTGCCATGGGCTATGTCTGAGCAGGGGTTCTAGCTTATATCCATGCATGGTCCTTAGTTGGAGAATCAGTCTCAGAAAAGACCCCTGTGCCCAGTATATTTAGTCCTTGTGGATCACCTGTCCTCTCCAGGCCTTACTAACTTCCCCTTCTTTCACATGACTCCCTGCACTCTGCCCAAAGTTTGGTTATGAGTCTCAGCATCTGCTTTGATACTCTGCCATTTATTTTGTCTTTTTTTTTTCCAGAGCTGAGAACTGAACCCAGGGCCTTGTGCTTGCTAGGCAAGTGCTCTACCACTGAGCTAAATCCCCAACCCCTTGCCTGTTCCTTTATACTTGGAATACTTATGTACTCAAGCCTCTAGTTTCTAAGGTCTCCTTATGCCTCAGTGTAACCTGCCAGTATTATTGCTCCCACAAAATTTTTTCTGATCAAGCAATATCCTTCCCCAGCCAAACATTATGTACCCAAGGCTTTGTCATAATGTCTATATTATTTTTAGTTAATATATATCTGAAGTGAATATATATTTATATAAAATATTTATAAATGTGTAAGTTTGTATATATCAGTATATATATTTATAAAATATATACAATATTCCTCCCCTCATTGATTATAAAATAGTCTTAGTTAGGATTTCTATGGCTGTGATAAAATACCATGATTATAAGCAATTTGGGGGTGAAAGGGTTTATTTTACTTACATTTACACTTCATAAACATCAAAAAAGGAAATCAGGGCTGGAATTCAAGGCAGGAGCTGGAGGCAGAAACTGAAGCAGAAATCACAGAGAAGCATTACTTGCTGTCTTGCTCCTCATGGCTTGCTCAATTTGTTTTCCTACACAACTCACGACAACTGAGTTTCCACTAAGAGCAGAAACTTTCCACAGTGAGCTGGGTCCTTCTACACCACTCATAAATCAATCAAAAAAATGACCCACAGACCAATCTTCAGGACATTTTCTCAATCAAGTTTCCCTCTTTCCCAAGTGACTCTAGTTTGAGTCAAGTTGGCATAAAACCAGCAGCATAAAGAAATTAGAGAAAATTAATATTTGCTTTACTGACATGTCTCCAAATTTTTTTCTTTTATTTAGTGTTTTTACAATTTGTTGAGTGAAGTAATCTTTAAAGGCATAGTGGCACATGCCTGAAATCCCAACACTAAACTGAAGTCTGAACACGAAAGAGGCTGAAGCAGGAGGAGGTCAGCTTGTTATACACAGACAATTTGACATCATCCAGGAATACATAGGGATACACTCTCAAAACAAATAAATAAAAAAGAAAGGAAGGAAGGAAGGAAGAAAGAAAGAAAGGAAGGAAG
>NW_026590707.1:3164356-3306218 GCF_907164565.1 Psammomys obesus | reverse complement strand
AAAAAAGAAAGGAAGGAAGGAAGGAAGAAAGAAAGAAAGGAAGGAAGGAAGGAAGGAAGGAAGGAAGGAAGGAAGGAAGGAAGGAAGGAAGGAAGGAAAGAAAGAAAGAAAGAAAGAAAGAAAGAAAGAAAGAAAGAAAGAAAGAAAGAAAGAAAGAAGGAAAGAAAGAAAGAAGGAAAGAAAGAAAGAAGAGCACGATAGAAAACATGCTCTCAGGATCTCGGGTCTTCCCTCGAGGCTCACTCACTTGTAGCTTACTGGTTTATCATACAGAAATACTGACTTTGGGGTCTATTTTTCTCTAGAGGAGGTAATCACTTATAATTATCTCCTGAAGGAAACATCAAAGGCCTATTCAAGAAATTTTAAATTTTGAAACTCTAACTGGTTAAAGAACTAATATGTACTCATGGGGAGAATATCAAGAGTTTCCAGCGCAGGGGACTCAGATCTTAAAGTTTCAAACCCCATTCTAAAGACTCTTCAGATTTCCAAAGAGTGGAGTAATGCCTTTCCAGAGATTTCAAATTTCATGTGAACTTTATATATACCCTATATATAACTAAAAAAAAATGACAGGGCTTGAATACACCAAGAAATGGGCATTTTTCCTGTCAGAATATCAAGTAAAAATCACATAGCATGAAACTTGTCTGTGATAGGGATCATAAAATAAATAATTTAAAATGGGCACATGGTGTTAATGTAAGCTGTTTACAACGCTAATGCTTGTTATTTGTATCTTCACAAAAATTACTTAGTCAGTGCTCTCCAAAGAAACAGAACCAGTAGGCAGTGTATATAAACAATAGACTATGGACAAATATTCTCTATACATGTGTGTGTGTGTGTGTGTGTGTGTCCAAGTTTGTGGATCATAAACTAGTAAATGGTAAATAAAACAATAAGGTTTGTGACAAGGAATTGGCTCACATGATCGTGTAAACTGAGAAATCCCAAAGTTTAATTGTCAGACTCTAAATCAGTAGAGCTAACAGTGCAGTTTCCATCTACATCTAAAGGACTGAGAAGCAGGAAAGTCAGCAGTCTCGGAGCTCCAGGGTTCGAGATGTGAGAAGAGCCATGTCTCAGCTGAAGTCTATAGATAGTAAAACACAGATGCTGCAGCTCAAGTAGTCAGAGCCAAAAGAAATTTATTCTTCTACTTAGCCTTTATGTCGGATGAGACACCCACCCATACACTCACAGAGAGCAATCTACTGTTCTCTGTCTACTGATTCAAATGTTAATCCCAACCAGAAATGTTCACAGACATATTGAGAATAGTGTTACCCCAAATGCCTGGCCACTCAATTCCTCAGCTAAGTTGATACATAAAGTTAACCCTCACACTTATGAACGACTTACAAACAAGCAATCTTTGTTAGTGTGACCAGATGTGGCAGAAAGATCATATGGAGGATGACATTTTTGCTAATGACTCTTTTTAAATTGATTGGGAGCCTTATTGTTGGCCTGCTTTTGTTTTTGTTTTTTTTTTGTTTTGTTTTGTTTTGTTTTGTTTTGTTTTAAGACAGGTTATGACTGTGTAGTGCATCCCTGAATCCCACTATGTAGACCAGGCTGGCCTCCAACTCACAGAGCTCCATCTCCCTCTGCTTCCTGAATTATTGGATTAAATGGGTGAACTACCAAGCCGGGCCTTCAAAGAAGCATTATTATTTTTACAATACCATTAAGGGCATGGAGAAATGGTCCAGTTGTTAAGAGCACTTTCTGGTCTTGTAGAGTATCCAGCTTAGGTGCCAGCATCCACATAGTAGTCTAAGGAATCTGATGGCATTTTCTCAACCCACAGGTACCAGAAACCCGTGTTGTATACATGCATGTATGTAGGCACTCTCATGTACAAATAGAAGATTAAAATCTTGCTAAATAAACTCTTTTGTTACTTAGGTACCAAGCCACTGGTAGAAAATAATTGAATGTTTAAGCCTACAAGAATTTGGTTAGCAGTCCTAACTTAGCCTAGCATTAACTGTCAAGTTGAGTGTTTTATCTTGCATATGGTGGTCCAAAGTTTATTTTAATAACAAACCATCCATTAGACTGAAACTAGGGTTACATTACAAATCCAAACTATGCTTCATTTTACAGTTCTGTCCCAACAGTTCCTGCCCTCTATTTAGGCTGATAATTACAAGACATTCATGTTAAAGTTTGAAATGAATTCAAATATCACACACATCAAAATGCCTTAGTTTATATTTTGAGTTAAAGCTAAATGTATTGTTTTTACATCAAAGTAAGTCACTGATAATTTTTCAATAGCATGATTTATTATGATGTAACTTAAAGCTGACTTTGTATAACTGTACAAAACAAGAAAGTCAGGTCCTCCTTACATGATGTTGTGCTCTATAAAACCATAAGACTGAATCACTAAAATGAACAGACATGTATTTCTTTTTTTTCTTTCCATTTTTTATTTTAATTTTAATTAATTACACTTTATTCACCTTGTACCCTCCCATGCCCCCTCCCTCCTCCCCTCTCAATCCCACCCTCCTTTCCCTTTCTTCACACATGCCCTTCCCCAAGTCCACTGATAGAGTAGGTCTTCCTCTCCTTCCTTCTGATACTAGTTTATCAGATTTCATCAGGAGTAGCTGCACTGTCTTCCTCTGTGGCCTGGTAAGGCTGCTCCCCCCTCAGGGGGGGTGATCAAAGAGCAGGGCAATCAGTTCATGTCAGGGATAGTCCCTGTTCCCATTACTATGGAACCCACTTGGACAGTGAACTACCATGGGCTACATCTGTGCAGGGGTTCTAGGTTATCTCCATGAATGCTTGGAGTATCAGTCTCAGAAAAGACCCCTGTGCCCAGATTTTTTGGTTCTGTTGCTCTTTTGTGGAGCTTTGTCCTCTCCAGGTATTATTATTTCCTACTTCTTTCATGAAATTTCCTGCACTCTGCCCAAAGATTGGCTATAAGTCTCAGCATCTGCTTTGATACCCTGAAGGGTAGAGCCTTTCAGAGGCCCTCTGTGGCGGCCTTCTGTACTGTTCCCTGTTTTCTCCTTCTTCTGATGTTCATCCTTTTTGCCTTGCTGTATGGGGTTTGAGCATTTAGCTGGAGTCCTCCTTCTTGATTAGTTTCTTTAGGTGTACAGATTTTACTAGGTGTATCCTATATTATATGTCTAATATTCACTTATGAGTGAGTATATACCATATACCCTGTGTGTCTTTCTGCTTCTGGGATAGCTCACTCAGGATTATCTTTTCCAGTTCCCACCATTTATCTTCAAATTTCATGATTTCCTTGTTTTTTTATTGCTGATTAATATTCCATTGTGTAGATGTGCCACAATTTCTGTATCCATTCCTCAGTTGAGGAGCATCTGGGTTGTTTCCAGCTTCTGGTTATTACAAATAAAGCTGCTACAAACATGGTTGAGCAAATGTCCTTATTGTGTACTTGAGCTCTTTTGGATCTATGCCTAGGAGTGGTATAGCTGGATCTCGAGGAAGCATTATTCCTAAATATCTGAGTAAGCGCCAGATGATTTCCAGAGTGGTTGTACAAGTTCACGTTCCCACCAGCAATGGAGAATAGTCCCTGTTCCCCTTACCAGGGAAAACCAATTGGTTACTGAGCTACCACAGGCTACATCTGAGCAGGGGTTCTAGGTTATATCCATACATAGTCCTTAGTGGAGTATCAGTCTCAGAAAAGACCCCTATGCCCAAATACATTTGGTCCTTGTATTAAGTCATTTTAATATTTGCTTATCTAAAGTGGATGCCTCTCAGAGGCCTAGAATATTATATTCACTGAATAAAACAAATAATATTTAATCAGGTTCTAAGATTATGCTCAATGCCTACTCTGAAAAAAAAATTCAACTAAAAGAAGTTTTATTTTTCAAACTGATAATCAAAGAAGTTATCAAACTGACAATTATAGTATATCTATGATGTAGCAAGCACCAAGTAAGGCATTTGAAGTTTGTTTCAAGCTCATATTCTTCCCCTAGTGTCATAGTCCCTCAGAAAATGTGGCAGAGATTGTCTCATTGGACAAGTTAGGTCTTGTTGCCTTCTTTGATGGTAGCAAGAAAATGTAGGGCTAGAATTTTCAGAATATAGCAAAAGGAAACAGGAAGGTGTTATGGACAGCATGGGCATTTTTCCCTGGGGTGGCATCTGAGACCCAGAGAAAGGGACTTCTTTAAGTAGACTCTTTAAAATGCTGATTTCCAAAAAGATATTTCCGGAGAAAAAGGCTTCTATAGGCAATTTGGAAACTGGCCATCCCTATGTCCCATGATGGATGCAATTAGCATTCTGAGTACAAATTAGCATACCAGAGGCTCTGAATAGTGTCAGAGGGGGACAAAAATGATTACCCTTAAATTCAATATTCCCCAAATGCCTTACTTTTGTAAGCAACTCTTCTTCTTGTGCAGACAAAACACACCATCCTCCAATAAAATCTTCCAAAGAACTCCAACCTGACAGACTTTACTTGCTCATGTACACACAAAGGGTTTAGATTAGTTCCCTCTTGGCCAGAGTCTAGTCAATTAGAGTTAGTTAAACATTCCATTAACTTATGATAGATTTTGCTAGGTACCCACCACTGAAAGGAAGCAAATGGGTAAATTATCTGGAGGTAAGTTCTTTAGCTATTAGCCTACTTGAAGCAAAACCTTGTGGAGATTTTCTTCTCTATGTGTCATGATAAAAGCTATTTTCTCATCTCCAGTATAGTGGTAAAGATTTTGTTTTTTTAGGAGGGAAGGTGCGTTTCTCAGTATAAATCATGGCAACATCTTTATTGCCACACACTTAAAGTAAACATAATTAATGAGTGATTGTATAGTCTCAGACAGCCATGCCTGCACCTTTTAGACTATATTGCCTAGATAGTTCAACCAGCCTTGGACCTTCTTACCAAAATTCTCTAACTTAACCAAATCAACAGAACAGACAGAAATGTTCGACACAGAATGAGGTTTTTTTTACCTTTGCTTTTAAGGGTAATGACAAGCGCAATATATATATATATATATATATATATATATATATATATATATATATATATATAGTCTACTCTTATAGATGTCACAGCTTACAGATAGAAGCTGCAGGGAAAATGTTTGGCTTCTATATGATGTCCCCTTTAACAGAAGGAATTTATTATCTGCTACAAAATCAGCCAATTTAACATCTTAAGGACATATACCAAACTTTCACTAAACAAGCCAAATGCTTCTCAAACATCTAGAGGGAAAAGTAATTGAGCAGATATTCATATATATTCATTATATATTCATATATATCCATTCAAGAAAAAGAATCATTTTAGGTAAATATTAAGACTTTTCTTTTAGTTCAGTGATTTGTCAAGTTAGATACAGAGTACAGACATTGTGGGGAACATAGAATGTAGGGACCTTTAAAACAATAACACAGCCAAATGTTGGCCTGTTTTTTAACATCACAGAGCAATGATGGTTATCAGGGAAAGTAAATGCACCAAAACATGTATTTTTAAGTTTATATCAAAACAATTATGGTCATAATTGAGTTTACTAATACATCTATAAATATCAAACAGATACACCATTACTCCTTATCAATTATTACAGCTATGTTTTATATGGAAGTTAATTCTGAGTACTTCTAGTTGATCCAACAAATTGTCCTCCAACCTACAATCCTGCAACAATGCAACCATATGTTTCTCTCAAATTCAAAGAGTACATAAATAAGACTTTTAAATTTTTTTAAAGAGTAAGCTTCTTTGTCAGTGTCAGAATTATTTGAGAGTGTCAGAATTATTCATATTTGCTTCTGGCTGTGTTTCTGTTTCCTGTGTTGGGGACTACGTATTACTGCAATTTTACAGCTAATAAAAACTAGGCAGCAACATCACAGTGACGGCAAAGCTGAGCAAATAAACACAGTTGCTTTGTCCTGTTTTGTCTTCCCATTTTAAAAGCATTCATGGGGTCTGTAGCTTTCACTTTTTCGCTTTTCTTATGCCTCATATTTTTTCTTCATAAAAGACTACACTGCAATTAAATATTGGCCCATTACTTTTCTTTCTTTTTCTTTTGGACTTATTTAGTTAATTATTTTTGTTATGCAATTTTTCTGGCCAATATTGCTAATATTGGTTTAATTTTATAATTACTGCTGCAAATTACTTTGCCAAAGAGGGAAATGATTAAAAATGAGTTTGATTGTCAACTATGGTAGATGTACTCTTCTACTCCCTGCTTTGGGGAGCTCTTTGTAGAAAATGGGTTGGGATAAACTGCCCCACACACTTGGACTGTTCCTTCTTTCTAAGCACTTCCTTGTCACTTGACGTGAGATATGCGGATAAGTAAATACTAATATAAAAATTAAACAAATTTTAAACATGTGGAAATAACGTGCTTATTCATTGTTGTCAATTTCTCTACATTTGTATTTATCTTGTTGAAGTATGTTGTTTCTAAGATTTGAGCATTGAACATCTCTGCTCCACACTGTTTACTTACTAATCGGGTCAACATATTCTGCTTGGGAGACTCAACTCAGATAAGTAAAGAGTAGATTCTCAGTATATATTAGCTGCCATTATAAATCTGCGTTGCCATAATTACTAACTTCAGGGGAGATTTTAAATTCACCAAATCTTTCTAGAATCAAGAAACATGAGACTAAGTGTTTTCTTTCTACATATGCATAGAATTCATAACCATTTGCTGGCAAAAGAGCTTCCCGATACAACACAATGTGTCTCAGTCTTGTCCTCTATTAAAATCTTTATTCCACTTCACTCTGGCCCACCTAGCCAAGCCTGGTGTGTGTGTGTGTGTGTGTGTGCGTGTGTGTGTGTGTGTGTGTGTGTGTGTGTGTGTGTGTGTGTGTGTGAATATGTGTGTGTATCCTACTAATTTCTCTAGATTTCTTGGTCACTTGTCACTGTATGATCTGCAGAAACTAATTGTAAATAACTAAATACAACTTCCCCTGCTATATGACATTGTCCCAGGGAAACAGGATTATGAAATTTTTTTAGCCTTGACTGAAAAATGAAACAAATCAAAATAGTAAAACAAATGAAATCAAGCTGTTACTCAGTTACTATGCTCTGTGTGCCTTATGCTCTTTTACTGGGAACGCAGACATTTAGAAATTTCTGTGAAACTACCAAAGAAAGGCAACATGCTTTTGTCCTAACCAACAGGGGTTTTCATAAAAGTAAAAGAATGCTAATAACAGTCTGAGGAATAGCGTAGAGGTTTGGTGTCTCTGAGTATGGAAACGGAGCAGGTTGGTGTGATTAGAGGGGAGATGGCTGAGGACAGACAAAATACAGTCTTCAGTATTTGCAGCTTCCAATCTACCATCACAGCAATGGTAGGTCTGACTCTTCTCTCCTCTGCCACACCACAGTCTAGAGATCCTTCTTGTTAAATGACCCAGAGCAGTCAAGCAGGTGAACGTGAGTACACACATAACAGGACACAGGCAGAGGCAGCCACTAGAGTAAATGACTTGCAGGAAGCAAGAAAATGTTCCCCACTCCCACCACACCCAATATATCTATCTTTGCCCTTCTAAAATTGTTGTGGGTAGATTTTCCTTGAGCTGTCCAAAACCCTGCTAAGGAAGTCTTCTGAACTCCATGTCACCTGTGTGTTCAAGTTTTAAAGCTGTCACAGTTGGTCTAAGGTTGTTTTGTGCTCTGGTCATACTCAAGTACAAATTCCTAGATACCCAGTTCATTCAAGTCAAGTAATGTTAAAAAAAAAACAAAAAACAACAACAACAACAAAAAAAAACCTAAGTTTCCTAGATGCAGCAGATATTACTAAGTCATCAATACATTTCATACATGAGTGAATGAATGAATGAATGATACTCTGAACTATACACCAACATTAAAGCCACTAGTGAAATTCTGATTTCCTATTGGGTTTCTCAGACTACCTTTTTCTTCAAAGTGCTTAAAATAGAGTGGGCAATCCATATGCTTACACAAATGGAAAAATGTTTAAAAAATGAAATTAGATTCTTCAAGTAGTCTTGAGATAGAAGAATTATAGTAAGAAATCTAAAAATTACCTCTTAGAGTGGAATAAAATATAAACCCTAGTTCTTTTATAGTTATGGGGTATGGTGATATTACACCCACAGAATTATATTCCTGGGAACACAGTCCAGAGAAACAGAATTTTCCTCTTACCTGATTTAGCCATACAAGTGTCTCCCTTGTGCATATGTAATAACATGATTTAGCATGCTGACATAGCTTTCTAGAAGGCAGCGATTGTGTGCACGTGTGTGCGTGAGTATGTGTGAGTGTGCGTGTGTACCTTCTTGGTTGCACAATAATTTGCCAGTCATATTTAAAGTTATACACCTATATGAAGTTGTTTGACTGCTTATGGACACAATTTTCTATGTAAATCACTTTCCACTTTTTATTTTCAAATAGTTGATTTAAAAAGCTTCAGGGTAGGAGACATTACTTCAATAATTCTTCTTGATAACGATGATATAGGCATTTAATTATTTTTTCTTACAAAAAAAAAACTCTACCAAAGAGCCAGCCTTCTATTTATCACTAGACAACTAGTCAACATACAATGATAATATAACTTGCCTTTCATTAATTTTATTCATAATTAAAATTTCATTTGATAGTACCAAATTAAAAAGATGAGGAAAGTTAAAGCCAGAAAGAATTTGAAAGTGGTAATGGTTATATTACCAGTTTCCTCTGGGCTGCACTAAAAACCTAACTACTGTTTCTGATATTTCATTAAGTCAAGCCATAAAGGAAAAACATAATAGTTGGTGAAAATAAAGAGGAACCCCAAAGAAAGGATGTCAAATAATTGAGCAGCTAAAGGGCAAATATTAAGAGGAATGAAGAGAATTCATACATTTAATGCAAATTTTGCCCAGTGCCTCTTGGTTTCCTTTCTAATATGGCAGGTAATTGAGTTTGTGTTTTTTATTATTGGCACTACAAAATGTAGTTTCACCTTAGAAAATTTAATATTAAATAAATTATTAAAAAGGAGATTGATAACACTCAATCTTGTAATGAAAATATTTACCACTTAAAGTTTTTATTGACTTTGAGATAAGGAGTTGGTATGCTACCCCGTGGTCAATACTAATCTGGAATTGTTTCAGTACCTCAGTTTGTGTGGAAAGCTACAAAAAGACAAATTTCATCTTCTCATTCAATTAGACACTGAATCAGATTATTTGTCCCTAAAAGATCAGGTACTTTTTGAAACTACATTAACAATTAAGGTTACTAAGGTATGATTAGAAAGCTAGAACAGCATTTCATGTAGACAGATGGTGGGTGAATGTGTCCTTCCTCAAGCCCACACCTTCAGCTACCTACCTTCATTTCGGTTGTCTGGAAACAGCCACCCATCTGTTTTCTGTGTTCATGAGAACTTGAATAATGAAACCTTGGGCTCAAAAAAATGGTGACATTTATTCTCCCTCAGGTGAAATTACACTTGCCCTTATTTTAAGTTATACTGGCCTTGTTTCTACGTGCAAGGAATAAGTTGTCTCAGAGAGATCTAGGACCACATCTCACTCAACAATGTGACCTTTCTAAACTTAGTGACAACAATAGCATGCAAGCTCACACACACATGCACGCCCACCCACAAGCACGCACACATACATGTACACACACAAACATGCGCATATGCACACAGATATATTTTTCACGTCAACAGAATTCAGCCCGAGTTTTTGCTTGATTTCTTTTATTTCACACCAAAAGAGAAGAGACCAACAATTCATTATTGTTAACAAGGAAATGTTATAATAAGCCTGGTAATAATTTATTAGAATAAATTTGAGAAATCTGTTTCTGAAATCTTAAACTGTGATGCCCTGTCTTTATATGTGAATCAAAATGTCTTGTGGAAGTGCCCAATAAAAACATTCATAGTGATATGAGCTTTGCCCTGATTAATAGGTAAGTACTAAATGATACTGGTGGACAGAAGAAAGACAAATCTGCAATTATATACATAAGACAGTTGTGGCCTCAAATTAAAAAAAAAAAAAAAAAGATTAATCAGGAAATATGTGTAAGGTAAAAAAAAATAAGGAAAGAAAAAATCAATTCAGGGGAAAGTGGTGACTAGAGCCCTCCGAGACTGCTGTTTTTTCACACTCCACTTCTCTCTCTTTCTCATTTGGGTCAGCCTAGCTAGGCTTTATCTTGATAAACAGAATAGGAATATGTCCTAGGACTATCTCCCATAATGCACCCCAAGTAGAGACTGGTTTCATAAAATGTCTATAGTTTATTTTGGCCACCAAATTAGATACTATTTTAAACAGGCATATCAATATAAAGTGCTATAAATAAAATTTTACAGTTGAGTTTCTCACTGTGAATACACTGGCTTCTACAATCAGAAGTAATTTCTTGTAATCTCTCAGTATATATATAATGCTATAAATCTTATTCATTATTGAGCTCATGAAGTCTGAAGCAGTGTACTGTACAAGCTAGAAGGGCGAGAAAGGAGAAGGACATTCCAAGGAGAGAGGAGTCAGTCCTGCTTAAGAAAAACATAACTAAGTTTCTGATAATGATGACTTAGAGTAGAAAACATTTGCTAAGTTTTAGGTGTATGTGCTTACTGTGTGTGTGTGTGTGTGTGTGTGCGCACACACACACGCATCTAGTGTTCATGCTTGTGTGTTTATTGGGGGCATGGTCAAAGCTAACAGTGTTAATTTCTATAGAAAACAGAGGAAAATAATGTTCTATGTGAATAAAAGAAAAACAGTCTCTTTAAGTCCTACATTATACCGTCTCATGAAAACGGAAACAAAACACTTTAGAAATTCAAGACAGAAAATTAAGAAATAGCGACACATTTACAAGATAACATACACCTAGAAAAGAATTACTAAGACAAACATCAAGGTGCTAATTTTTTTAGATATGAAGAATAGAATGAAAAGGACTGACATATTTAATTAAAGTGTCTCACTGAGAAGGGAGTGAGAACAAAGTATAGGAAACAGCAGTTGAAAACAGCTGCAACTTTTTTTTTTCCAGGAGGAATGAAAGTATCAATATAGGACTTTAGATTTCTATTGCTGTGCTAACGATTTTCAAATATTTAATATCTAAAATAATGCAATTTTTTGTATTAGAGTTGTAGCTTTCAGTAATTTAGCTAAAGGGGAACAAGAGTGTGTGTGTGTGTGTGTGTGTGTGTGTAAAATAACTTTAGCTTTTTAATGTATAAATTGGAGTGTGTTTATATAGATGCGTATATCTACATTCACGTGCTGCATGAATTTACTCAATGGACATTTAACTCTGGTCGCCATAACATTAGACCTGAGCTGAAAACATACCACTGCTCAGCATCATTAGAGCACACACAATCCTCATGTTGTGCTGAGGACGGGTGTGAGCAAACACTGCTGGTTGTATAAAAGTTCAAACCATGCCCTTGTGTGCAGTGAATCATGCTTGATAACCAATACTACCTTCTGTGCTTGATATGTTTTAGGTATTTTTTAGTGTATTCCTTCTACTTTTTACAATAACAAAGTATCACATTTTCTTATGATATTTCTATAAATACATATTATTGAACCTTGTTATAGCCAAACATTCCTGCTATAGTCATCTGCCTCTTTTTCTCTACTATCTTGTCTCCTTCTCCCCAAAATGTCTCCTTTCTGGTTTCATGTCACATATACATGGACATGCACATAGATAAATGTATAGTCCACATTCGGGAAAGAAACTAAGATATTTGTATTTTTTCCATGCTTGGGGGATCAGGAGAGGGGAGTGGATGTGCTATTTCTTATCATGAATTGAGAACTTACAGCTGTCCTATTTGGTAAATCATATGGCATCTAGAGTTAACATGCTTCTGACAATAGGAAGGAGGTTAGTTTTATTCTAATTTTTCTATTATTATTCTAATAATTCTATATCTAATTATTCTAATCAGATATAGTCTTTTGTAGTCTTAGAATTTAAGTAAGCAAGACATTCAGCTACAAAGAGCTGATCTCTAAGGATAGGTGGAAAAAGGCTCTATTAGGTGTTTAGATTAGATACAGAACTTTTGATGTTTTCTCAAGACAGTATTGGAAAATCCATACAAATAGTTTGTTTCATTAATTTTAGAGTTTTACCTTGTGAATATATGTTCTTAGTCATGCAATTAAGTTCACTGATTTCAAGTTCCTGAATTGTCAGAGAAATCACAGGATGTTAAACTTAAGAGAACATTGAAGGGTTAGGATCATTTTTCAAGATTTTTTCAAGATCCAGTTTTTTTGAAAAAAAATTTACCATAGTTTTTAACTATGTGCACCGATATGCATTTATAATTATGCATGATTATCTATTTGAGGACCAAGACAATGCTTTTTTCATATGTTCATGTAAATACAACTAAATTCTTTGCATTTCTTAAAGAAACTCAAGTAGAAGTTCTGACAGTACAAAGTAAATATGACTTCTGAATAATTACAAATGAAATTTATTTTCTCACAAAAATATGCTTGTGTATACACGTGTAGTTGTATTATACACATTGAGATGAAAATATCTGTGAATATACATATGTAAACATTTCTATGTATATATACATGTATATAAGGAAATAAAATAATGGCTGCCATCCCTTTGAGTGCTTACCCTGTAGCACAGACTGTCTTAAATTCTCTATTGTGATCAACTTCTCTAGACAAAGCACCAGAAAGAGCAGATATTATTGTTATTCCAGTCTATAAATGAGAAAACTGAAGTGGAGCCAAGGTGTCAGTTTGCTCCAAATATATAGCCTGGTCACTGCATTATAGTAAATGATTTTCATATAATAACAAAGGACAAAATGTAGCTGAATTCAATTTAATTTAGTCCTTCTAATGTCTATTGCATATCACTGTTGGTCAAATACTGTTTGGAGCTCTAGGACATAAGTCTTCTTCTAACCCCACTGACATACATACTGGTTTCGGTACTTTGCTAATTCATCTTAGCCAAGAAATAAAAATTTTCATAAAGGCCCTTTCCACCATGGTAGCCATTGTCATAGGACCAGCAACTAGTAGAGGAAAAGCATTTAGACTAGTGGGACCAGCCAGGATTCTTGGACATAGCATAAAGATGCTGGTAAAAGGACATTTTCCTTCCCTAGACTGCTATGAACAGAAATGGGAGGTTAGAGGTGGGATGAATTATGAATCAAGAATGTCAGAAGCTATAGTGTCCAAAGGATACCCAACTATAGTACAAAGGCTAAGGCTAGCACACTGTAGAAGGAGCTAGAAGAATTGCTGAGGTGAGATTTGGTCAAAAATAAAGTCCCCAGATGTTCCAGGTAAGTAAGTTAATAAATTGAATTTTCTTTTCTGTTAGAGGAGGGTCTTGTGTACTGTGTTTTCAGATGCTGATCTCAGTGTCCTGAGATCTAGTTACCACCCTGCCACAGGCATTGTTAAATATGTGAAACCATCTCCTGTTTCCATGTGATGTAAGAAATACTGTCCAATTATCCTTGTTTAGTTAATAAAGGTGCTGAAGTCTGTGACTGGGCAGAAGAGAAGTAAGTGGCATTTAAGTGCCCGGGCTTGGGGTTGGGAAACCACGAAGAGAGACAGAGCAGAAGATGTAGGAAGAGAAAGAGCAGAGGCAAAAAGGAGATGGAAGAGAAGGAGGAAAAAGCTCAGAGACTGGACAAAATGGACTAGGATCATGAGGTCAAGGGAAGTGCACCATGAGGACAGACTGATAGAGCAGAAGCCACCCAGGAGTCATTACATTGGCAAATGATTGGTCTTTATGTGGGTTTTAAGGATAATAGGATTAGAATAGCTCAGAACCTGCCCACCATAGTGCTACAGCTTGATAATAAATCATAGTATTTGTGTATCAATCATTGGGGAACTAGCTGGTTAAAGAAAACTTCTGCCTATTAATTACCAGTATTAATTACTATTTACACAGAATAATTAATTCATTATACACTTGAGCTTGGAATTTTCTTTTTTCTATAGCAAAGTAGACCTCAGAGGTCATCTGCTGCTACACATGTAGCCAGGTCAAGAGACAAATTTGTAATGTGCTTGGCTATAGATAAATCAGTCATCAAGGCAACCATTAATTCTACCTTGAAAGTTATACAAGCTAGACATCAATCATGGTCTAGAAAAAGTATAGAGAATCATGAAATTTGTAATGGCTGGTTCTTTGATCACCTCCCCCTGGTGGGTGAGCAGCCTTACCAAGCCACAGAGGAAAACAATGCAGCCAGTCCTGATGAGACCTGATAGGCTAGGGTCAGAGGGAAGGGGAAGAGGACCTCCAATATCAGTGGACTTGGGGAGGGGCATGGGAGGAGATGAGGGAGGGAGGATGGGATTGGGAGGGACTAAGGAGGCAGGCTACAGTTGGGATACAAAGTGAATAAAGTGGAATTTATAAATTTTTTTTAATTATATCAAGAAATAAAAAAAAGAAACAGGTATCTAAAGAATAATAATAAAATAAAATAAGATATTATAAAACAAGCAAACTGACATAGAATGAAACAAACAGAAGGAAAAAAAAGCAGAAGAAAAAGCACAAGAAATATACAACACACATGTTTGCACACACAGGAATCCCAGAAAAGCACAAACCTGGAAGCCATAATATATATATGCAAAGGACCTGTAAGATTAAAAAAAAAAATAACTGTGACAAAACATTCAAAACATTATAAGACAAAGAACCTCCAAGATGCCATTGAGTCTGTTTTGTATAATTGTTCTCAGTTATTAACTTATCTCCCCAATATATATTGCCAAGCACATACCTTTAATCCCACCACTCAGGAGGAAAAGAGGCAGGCAGGATGTCATCATTTTGAGGCACAATAAGACCTTGTCTAAAAGTGAACCAAAGCAAAACAATGCAAACAAAATAAACTCCTGGAGAGACTAAGCCTTGTGACAGTAGCACAGAAGACAGATTCAGCGAAAGACTGGTTTAAGCATAGATCACAAAACCAGAGCAAGGATTTGCAAAGGTGTATCAGTGAAAGGGCCCATTGGATTCCTTTCCAAGTGCTTCATGATGAATTGTGCTTAAATTACACAATTGTAAATTTTATAGTTATTCAGGACAGAAAACCTAAGGTTAAAAAAGTTAGGTAAGGTTTGTTCCATGGATAGTGTAATGGGTAATGTTAATGTATGTTAATGGTTAGTGGAGGGAATTAATATTCTTGGTTTTGTTCTTTGGTTGTTTCCCCTCAGCTCTTTTAAGGACCCTTGTGATTATACTGAGACAACCTGGACAGTGACCTTATGGGCTAATAATACCAGGGAAGTTAATATATTCTTGGCTTTTGTAGATGAGACTATGTAACTCATAAGGGTGCATTTGAGCTTGAGCTGGCACCCTGTGACCTGGTTTGTGGGTATTAAAACAAGTAGAAGCCAAACAAAACTAGAGACCAAACTATACTCAATGAAATATAGTTGAAAATTCAATGATGACTTGCATTTTCCTTCAAGCTTATTAAAATGGGTAACTGAATTCTGCTGTATTAACTTCTTTTTATTATTATTATTATTATTATTATTATTATTATTATTTTCTTTTTAGTTACATTTTGTTAACTCTGTGTCCCAGCTGTATCCCGCTCCCTCATTCCCTCCCCAACCCCACACTCCCTCCCTGGTCTCCTCCCTGCCCCTTTCCAAGTCCACTGATAGAGGAGGACCTCCTCCCCTTTCATCTGACCCTGTTTTATCAGGTATCTTCAGGGCTGGCTGCAAAGTCCTCCTCTGTGGCCTAACAGACTGCTCCTCCCCGGGGGGGGGGGGGTCAAACAGCCTGCCCTTGAGATCCTGTTAGAAATAGTCCGTGTTCCCCTTACTTTGGAAAACTACTTGGTTACTGAGCTACCACGGGCCACATCCAAGCAGAAATTCTAGGTTATATCCATAGATGGTCCTTGGTTGAGTGTCAGTCTAAGAAAAGACCCTGTGCCCAGATATGTTTGGTCCTTGTAGAGCTCCTATCCTTTCCATATCATACTAACTTCCCTTCTTTCATATGATTCCCTGCACTCTGCTGAGGGTTTGGTTATGAGTCTTAGTGTCTGCTTTGAAACACTGCTAGGTAGAGTCTTTCAGATGCCTTTTGTGGTAGACTCCTGTCATAAGTTCAATGCACATCCCATTTGTCTTTCTAAATGAGGATTAATCACCTTCGCCTGTGTCCACTTTCTTGATTATCTTCTTTAGGTGTGTAGATTTCATTATGTTTATCATATCTTGTAGGTCTATATAAGCGAGTATATACCAAGTTTGTCTTTCTCCTTCTGGGATACTTCACTCAGAATGATCTTTTCTAGATCCCACCACTTGCCTGCAAATTTCATGATTTCCTCCTTTTTGATTGCTGAGTAGTATTCCATTGTGTAAAAATACCACAATTTCTGTATCCATTCCTCCGTTGATGGACATCTGGGTTGTTTCCAAGTTCTGGCTATTACAAATAAAGCTGCTATGAACATGGTTGAACAAATGTCCTTGTTGTGTACTTGAGCAAATTTTGGGTATATACCTAGGAGTGGTATAGCTGGGTCTTGAGGTAGCACTACTCCTAGTTGTCTGAGAAAGCGCCAGATTGACTTCCAAAGTGGTTGAACCAGTTTACATTCCCACCAACAAGGGAGGAGGGTTCCCTTTTCTCCACAACCTCTCCAGCATGTGCTATCACTTGAGTTTTTCATCTTGGCCATTCTGATGGGTGTAAGGTGAAATCTCAGGGTCGTTTTGATTTGCATTTCCCTAATGGCTAATGAGGTTGAGCATTTCTTTAAGTGTTTCTCTGCCATTCGATGTTCCTCTTTCGAGAATTCTCTGTTTAGCTCTGTTCCCCATTTTTTAAGTGGATTACTTAGTTTGTTGCTTTTCTGCTTCTTTAGTTCTTTATATATACTGGATATTAGCCCTCTGTCAGATAAAGGGTTGGTGAAGATTCTTTCCCAATCTGTAGGCTGTCTATTTGTTTTGATGACAGTGTCTTTTGCTTTACAGAAGCTTTTCAGTTTCATGAGGTCCCATTTATTGATTGTTGCTCTTAGAGCCTGTGCTGTTGGTGTTCTGTTCAGGAAGTTGTCTCCTATGCCAATGAGTTCTAGGCTGTTTCCCACTTTTTTTTCCAACTGATTTAGAGTATCTGGTTTTATGTTGAGGTCCTTGATCCACTTGGATTTTAGTTTGTGCAGGGTGATAAATATGGATCTATTTTCATTTTTCTGCATGTAGACATCCAGTTGGTCCAGCACCATTTGTTGAAGATGCTGTCTTTTTTCCATTGAATGGATTTGGCTTCTTTGTCAAATATTGAGTATTCATAGGTGTGTGGGTTTATTTCTGGGTCTTCTATGCGATTCCATTGATCCTCCTTTCTGTTTCTATGCCAATACCATGCAGTTTTTATTACTGTTGCCCTGTAGTACAGCTTGAGATTGGGGATGGAGATACCTCCAGATGATCTGTTGTTGTACAGGATTGTTTTGGAGATTCTGGGTGTTTTGTTTCTCCATATGAAGCTGAGAATCTTTTTTTCAAGGTCTGTAAAGAATTGAGTTGGTATTTTGATGGGAATTGCATTGAATCTGTAGATTGCTTTTGGCAGGATGGCCATTTTCACAATGTTAATCCTACCAATCCATGAGCACGGGAGATCTTTCCATCTTCTGAGATCTTCTTCAATTTCTTTCTTCAAAGACTTGAAGTTTTTCTCAAACAGGTCTTTCACTTGCTTGGTTAGAGTCACACCAAGGTACTTTATGTTATTAGTGGCTATTGTGAAGGGTGTTGTTTCCCTAATTTCTTTCTCAGCCTTTTTGTCTTTGGTATACAAGAGGGCTTCTGATTTTTTTGAGTTGTTTTGTATCCTGCCACTTTGCTGAAGGTGTTTATCAGCTGAAGAAGTTCTCTGGTTGAATCTTTGGGGTCGCTCATGTATACTATCATATCATCTGCAAATAGTGACACTTTGACCTCTTCCTTTCCGATTTGTATCCCCTTGATCTCCTTTAGTTGTCTTATTGCTCTGGCTAGGACTTCAAGTACAATGTTAAAGAGATATGGAGAGAGTGGGCAGCCCTGTCTTGTCCCTGATTTCAGTGGGATTGATTTAAGTTTCTCTCCATTGAGTTTGATGTTGCTATAGGCTTGCTGTATATTGCCTTTACTATCTTTAGGTATGTGCCTTGTATCCCTGATCTCTCCAAGACTTTAAACATAAATGGGTGTTGGACTTTGTCAAATGCTTTTTCAGCATCTAAGGAGATGATCATGTGGTTTTTCTCCTTCATTTTGTTTATGTGGTGGATTACATTGATGGATTTCCGTATGTTGAACCACCCTTGCATTCCTGGGATGAAGCCTACTTGGTCATGGTGGATAATATCTTTGATGTGTTCTTGGATTCGGTTTGCAAGTATTTTATTGAGTATTTTTGCATCAATGTTCATAAGAGAGATAGGTCTGAAGTTCTCTTTTTTTGTTGGATCTTTGTGTGGTTTAGGTATCAAAGTGACTATGGCTTCATAGAATGAGTTTGGTAGTGTTCCTTCTATTTCTATTTTGTGGAATAGTTTGAGGAGAATTGGTGTTAGTACTTCTTTGAAGGTCTTGTAGAATTCTGCGCTGAAGCCATCTGGTCCAGGGCTTTTTTTGGAGGGGAGACTGTTAATGACTGCTTCAATTTCCTTGGGAGATATAGGGCTATTCAGTCTTTCTACCTGATCTTGACTTAATTTTGGTAGATGGAATCTGTCAAGAAAGTTATCCATTTCATTTAGATTTTCAAATTTTGTGCCATATAGGCTTTTGTAGTATGACCTAATAATCGTTTGGATTTCCTCAGTGTCTGTAGTTATGTCCCCATTTTCCTTTCTGATTTTGCTGATTTGTATGGTTTCTCTCTGCTTTTTAGTTAGTTTGGCTAAGGGTTTGTCTATCTTGTTGATTTTCTCAAAGAACCAGCTTTTTGTTTTATTGATTCTTTGGATAATTGTATTTGTTTCTAATTGATTGATTTCTGTCCTTACTTTGATTATTTCCAGCCTTCTGCTCCTCTTGGGTGTATCTGCTTCTTTTTTTTCTAGGTTTTTCAGTTGGGCCATTAAGTTGTTTGTATGTGATGTTACGGATTTCTTCTTGTAGGCACTTAGTGCTATAAATTTTCCTCTGAGCACTGCTTTCAATGTGTCCCATAAATTTGGGTATGTTGTACCTTCATTTTCATTGAATTCTAGAAAGTCTTTAATTTCTTTCTTTATTTCTTCCTTGACCCAGCTGTCATTGAGTAGTAAGTTGTTCAGTTTCCATGTGCGTGTCGGCTTTTTGTTGTTTATGTTGTTGTTGATGTCCAGCTTTAGTCCATGGTGGTCAGATAGTATACAAGGGATTATTTCAATCCTTTTGTATCTGTTGAGGCTTGCTTTGTGACCAACTATATGGTCTATTTTGGAGAAGGTTCCATGTGGTGCTGAAAAGAAGGTGTACTCTTTTGAGTTTGGGTGAAAAGATCTGTAGACGTCTATTAGGTCCATTTGATTTAGGGATTCTGTGAGTGCTTTTATTTCCCTATTTGGTGTCTGTCTGGTTGATCTGTCCCTTGATGCGAGTGGGGTGTTGAAGTCTCCCACTATTAAGGTATTAGGATCAATGTATGATTTAAGCTTTAATATTGTTTCATTTACGAATGTAGGTGCTCTTGTATTTGGGGCATAGATATTCAAAATTGTGATGTCCTCTTGTTGGATTTTTCCTTTGATGAGAATATAGTGGCCCTCCTTATCTTTTTTGATTAACTTCGGATGAAAGTCTATTTTATTAGATATTAGGATGGCTACTCCAGCTTGTTTTCTGGAACCATTTGCTTGAAAAACATTTTTCCAGCCCTTTACTCTGAGGTAGTGTTTATCTTTGTTGCATAGGTGTGTTTCTTGGATGCAACAGAATGTTGGGTCTTGTTTCCGTAACCATTCTGTTAGCCTGTGTCTTTTTATTGGTGAGTTGAGTCCATTAATATTGATAGATAATATTGACCAATGCATGTTAGTTCCTTTTGTAATGGAGTCGATGATCTTACCTTGTTTCATTGCTTGTTTTCTTTTCATTTTTGTTGGGACATTATCTGTATGCCCTGTTTTCTTGGGTGAATTCGTTTTCGTTGGATTGGAGTTTTCCTTCTAGTATCTTCTGTAGGGTTGGTTTGCTGTGTAGATATTGTGTAAATTTAGTTTTGTCATGGAATATTTTGTTTTCTCCATCTATGTTGATTGAAAGCTTTGCAGGGTATAGTAGTCTGGGTTGACATTTGTGATCTCTTAGAGTCTCCATGACGCTTGCCCAGGCCCTTCTGGCTTTCATAGTTTCTGATGAGAAGTCTGGTGTGATTCTGATAGGTCTACCTTCATATGTTACTTGGCCTTTTTCCCTTGCTGCTTTTACTATCTTTTCTTTGTTCTGTAGATTTAGTGTTTTGACTATGATGTGACGTGATGTGTTTCTTTTATGGTCTAGTCTATTTGGTGTTCTGTAGGCCTCTTGTATATTTATGGACATCTCTTTCTTTAAGTTGGGAAAATTTTCTTCTATGATTTTCTTGAAAATATTTTCTGGACCTTCGAGCCTGGAGTCTTCTTTTTCATCAATTCCTATTATTCTTAGATTTTGTCTTTTCATAGCATCCTTGATTTCTTGGATATTTTGTGATTGGAATTTTTCTGATTTTACTTTTTCTTTGAGAGAAGTATCAATTTCTGCAAGTGTGTCTTCAGCTCCAGAGATTCTCTCTTCCATCTCTTGTATTCTGTTGGTGATGCTTACTTTTGTGTTTCCTGATCTTTTCTCCAAGTTCTCCAGCTCAAGAGTTTTCTCATTTTGTGTTTTCTTTATTGATTCTAATTCTGTTTTCATGCCTTGCACCATTTCTTCCATGTGTTTGAATTTGGATTCCTGTCTCTCTACGATGGACTCTATTTCTTTGTTCATTTCCTTTTTGTATGCCACTAATTTTTTCTCTACTTGTGCCTCTATTTGTTTGGCTATGTTTGCCTGTGTTTCTTTAAGGGTTTTGTCTATTTCTTCTTTCTTTATCTCCAATTGACTGGCCAACTCTTTGAAAGATTTGTTCATTTCCTCCTTATGAGCCTCAAATAATTGAGCAAGCATGGCTTTAAGGTCATTTTCCTGTGCTTCTGATGAATTGGAGTATCCATCGATTTTGGGGTTTGCTGGTGAAGTCATAATGTCCTGATTTATGTTGGAAGTGTTCTTTCACCTACCCCTGGCCATTGGCTTATCTGAGACCTTCCCTGTTTGTTTTTGGATTCTGCTGATCAGACTGGTACTGTCTCTCTCTCGAGTCTGGAGAATTCTTCAGGAAGTTGAGAGAGGTCCCGTGTCCTTAGCGTGTGCTGAGGACTAGCTGTACCTGTGGGAGGAAAGTACGCAGGCGCAAACAGAGGCAAATGCAAGCGTGCGTGCGTGTGTATATGTGTGTGTGTGTGTGTGTGTGTAAGTGGGCGTGGGCGTGTGTCTCAAGGGACAGAGTGATGGCTAATGTTGGACCCTTGAGTGTGTGGGCGGGGCTCTGCAATGTATATGTCGCAGGCGCTAGTGATGATCGCAGCGCAATTTCTGGCATTAACTGCCTTAACTCCTCAATTAGACCCACAGAGCAGGAACTTCAATGTTCCAAGTGCCCCTCTGTTTCCCAAAGTGGGTATATGGGTGGGAGGGGGTTCGATGCCTGGCTTCTGTTTTAGAAGGACCCAGGATCAGTGGAGCTGCAGATTCTCAAGGGTTCACTCACTTACAGGCAGGTCATTTGGCAGAGATCGGGGTATCTGGGCACTCTGCTCTCTGGTTTGGCCCTGCTTCTTTGATGTGCTCCGCCAGTTCCGTGCTGTTGTCACTGCCAGGTTATGAGGTCTTGCTGCAGCTGGAGATTTCAGGGTGGTCACGTCAGTGGGAATCTGGGTAACCAGCCTTTCTGTTCTCTGGTTTGGCCCTGGTTAGTCTTAAACTGGAGGGCTGATGTGCCCCGCCAGCTCAATGCTGCTCTGCCGCCAGGTTAGAAAGTCCCGCTGTAACTGGAGACTGGGTTGCTAGTCCAGATGCTTTCTGGGAAGTTCTGGGGTCTCTTCACTGTGCTCTCCAAGCTTGGGAGGCCCAGCGCCTGGTGTGTCTAGCTTGTATGGCGTTTCTGTCTGGTTTTGGTGAGTATATAGCGTATTCTCTGTCACTGTGGGATTGGGCGGGCCATACCGTCAGTGATCGCGATCCTGCTGAGCTAGTATGGCGTCTAGCAGATTCGGGCCCTGGGAGGATGGTGCAGCCGCCGCGCGAATCTGGGGCTCCAAGACACAGTACTGCTGGCCTTTGCCGATAAAGGGCTTGGGGCTCCGCTGTATTAACTTCTTAAACAGAATTTTTCGAAACCATTTTTACTGTCTAGCCAATATGTACCGACTTTCACTTTGTGGCATATTAGGGGAAAGTAGCAATAATAATTTCTGCCACACAGGATCGTTCTGAGGATTAAGTGTAACAATTATGAAAGTGTTTATACAACACACTGCCTGGAATGTTATGGGCCTGACGTTTCAGTCTCGCTTGTTTGCAGTATGCGACCCTTCTGGTTATTTTGGCAGGAGGCTTCCCTTTAGAAACTGTCTGAATTGTGGTGGGCAGTCACACTTCATTTTCCTTTTTCATGTAAATTTCCTTATTTTCTTAAAAGTGGGGGAAATCGTAAATTTCTATTTAATTGAAATGTCCCTTCACCTCTCCAGTCAGTGAAGCTTTAGTTTCAAAATCATTGGTGCAACTCATGGAATGAATCTGAATAATTTGTTTAAATACAAATGTCATGTCTGTTGTTTATTTTTTGTATTTTTTTTTGTAACAAAAACCAAATTTTAGCATTGTAAATGGTGTAATGACTTCTGGACTTGCTGGCTGCAGTGATTCTCTGTTATAACAGGCATACTTTTTTTTTTTAATGTTGGTTAATAGTTTCCTGTAGTCTGATCATTTGCCTGGCATGAATAAAGCACCTTGCAATCTCCCAGTGATCTGGAAAATCTTTGTTATTCCCAGAAGCCTTTTATGGTATGTCTTTGTTGCAACAAATTTTAGTAGCTTCTTCACAAAGAAATGATATTGTATGTTCACAGCAGAGCCTCTGAACCTTCTTGGGGATTTTAATCTAACAGAAAAATATAGATTTGATACAATGTTTATGATTTGGAAGGTGGAGTGTGTGAAATGAGGTCTTTCTAAGAATCTAGGCTCCTCTGAAGTTCACCTCAGCAACATAATGTTGCCAAAGGTAAGCTTGCACCAATATTCCTCTGTCTCAGCCGTGCTAGGATCTGAGCCCCTAGGCTATGTCACAACTCTTTTGAGCGTAAAATTATAAAAGCAGATTTAGTCAGTAACTTATCCTCATTTAGGTTCAATGTGTCAGTCATCGTTTAATATTGTTTCAGACTACTGATGTGGAAATCTGTTGCTTTTTACAGTAATGTAAGCAGTCAATGTCAAGATTAGGATGCAGATGTCTGTGCTACTGGATGTGGAATTGCATGCTTCCTTAGCAGCTGCGTTCTGCTTCCAGAACTCTTCACGCAGTGATCAGAGGCTGCTTTGTCTGAATGAACTGTTGCTCTTCCCGAATGAGCACAGCTTAGCCTGGGTAACCCAAGTGCTAAGAGCGTGTCTACACATTATAAACGTTCCCTTTGCTTTCAGAAAATGAACAATGCAGCTTCCTTTGCTAGATCCTTTCTAGCAGAAGGATAAAATGATAAAAAATGATCATATACAGTTTAGTTGAAAGCCAAATAAGACCCTATATGGGGAATGCCATGTCATAAAAGATTCTATGACAGCTAAAAATAATAATAACAATTAAAAAACCAAATGTTCTTCATTGAGCCAGATGGTGAAACTATTTAGGGCACACTGAGATGCTTCCATCTCTATACTTAAACATCTGAACAGAGGTCGATGAGCTCTGTAGTAAGAAGACTATTTCACCCAAAGTCTTGTTGTTAAGTAAGAAGTGAGTTTAGATTGTCATGTTTGTGCCCTTTTATAATTAATGCCTTCATTAGCCAAAAGGACTTTTCTACATTGTTTCACTGTAAAACAAAATGAAAGCCTCACAACATGCAAATCCTGGAGAGGGTATTTTGGAGCATCTAATTTTTCAGTGGCCCCAATGCAGCCCTCTGAAGTCTGTTCAAGTTGTTATGGAGGATGGATTCAATTGTTTGCCAAGACTGTTTGAAAATGAATTTACATTGCCAGCTGCTGTTCACATTTTATTGCCAAGTAAAGCACATTATCTTATTATAACTAAAATAATTGACTCAAATAACTTCTTACTTTCCAATATAGCCTAACCAATTTCTAAGGAGAACAAATCAATACAAGTGAAAGAAACACTGAAGTTCACATCCCAATGTAAAGTTTAGAGTACTGTAAATAATCTGTGCTTCTAAGAATTGTGATCAGTAAGGTAAAATAATTCATAATTTATTGTTAAGTAATAATTACAGTGTTTTTATCTCTAATATTTGTTTCCTATGTATTTGTGATGGTATCTCACTATGGTACGCTCAGGCTGGTTTTGAATTCTTGGACTCAAGTGATCCTTCCCCCTTAGCCTAGAATTACAAGTGTACAGCATTATAGAGGGATTCTAAAATAATACAAAAAAGTATCAGTATTTATTCCTGTTTGGTTTTTTTTTTTTTTTTTTTTTTTTTTTTTGTACTTAGGAAATAAAATAAGTATAACAGTGCCCATCATGGTTGACTGCTCATTGGCATGCAATCCTTAAGGAAGTTGCGCTAGCCTGTCCAGTAAAGGTGAGATGCTGTTTTCTTTTCTTTTTGTGTTTTTTGTTTTGTTTTGTTTTGTTTTTTGCTGTGGTCCAGTCAACCTCTCAGTCTTTCAGGATGAAAAACTAAATTTTCATTTCATTGAATCTGCCACTTGAGTTACCTAGTGTTCAGAGATTGACTGACAACAGCTTCATGATTATCTGAACTTGGAACAATTATATTTCTAAGATAAATTTATGGTGAATAAACTTATGAAATAGTCACTAATCAACTAGTGATTATTAAATAGGTGTTAAAGGGATAACAACTCTTAGACTGTTAATTCTTTGTCTCTTGGAAAAAAATATTGACAACCAAAAAATTGTTAAAATGTGACTATTAACTACCTGTGATAGTTAAGGTACAGGCTAGCAATTTACTCACTACCTGAGACTACTATGGACTTTACCTTACACATTAATCATGGTTTCTCTGGCCCTAGGAATTTGTTTCAGGACCTTGATCCTTTTACTGACATTGTATTATCCTCGAAAAGCTGCATTTGTCCATTTGATTAGAACTTTCTCATATCTTTGAATATCTTCCAGCCTAGAGAAGACAAGAGTCAGAATGTGGGGATGAGATTGGGGAAGATATACATTTTCATATAATATAATACCCTGCTCATACCCCATTATCAGAAGCATTATATACAGGTGCTTAGCTGAAAGAAAACTTAAAGGACTTAGTCTATAGGTAGGTAGTCAGGTACCCTGCTTAAAGCAGCTGGGCTATGACACTGTTTTTCAACTCTGTGCATCTGCACAAGAATTAGTGTGGGTCTATGAACTTGATAGGATGAGCTCATGGTTGGGCATTTCAGCAACAATATGTGTTCAGTCTCCTTCCAGTATTTTTTTTGTAATTCTTCTTTTGTCATATGAGCATAATACATACAAATCGACAAAACTATTGTTTCCTACTTCTTTCAAGATTATTTCAGGGATTAAACTAATAAAAACATGTCTTTGGTAATTAAAATACTACTTGGCACAGAGAAAAATGAAATAAATGCCATTAGCATGACATTACTACAGCTATTCTGTGTGTGTGTGTGTGTGTGTGTGTGTGTGTGTGTGTTTCAGACATGTGCAGCCGCTTCATATGAGAATGTCGGGATTTAGTGATCACAGTTCCTGTTATTATTTCAAGAACGATGGTTTTATGCTTGCTGTTTTTTTAAGCCTATAGTTATTTTTATGTGATTATTTTGTCTTTTAAATTTAATTTTTCTTAAAACTACATATTAATCATTAAGAACAGTTTTTGTTTAATTATACCCTATGTTGTTTGATGGTATATTTGCTGCTATTAGCTGAAGATGCTGACTCTATTCTACAGATGAAAAGGGTGGGACCATAAGTGCTCATAATATGGATCCACAGTCCATTGTAGCCAGTAGTTGGTTTTAGGCAACCGTCTACATGGTCAGTTTTCTGCAGAGTAAATTATAGAAGTGTTTGTTTTTGTTCTACTCACAAAGTCATCAAAGAACAATGCCTTGAAGTATTGGCGTGTAGATAGTGTGGTTTTGATGTTTAGCATGGATGAAATTACCCAGCTTCCATTCCTCTAACCAGTGTTTTCTATTCTGTCCCTCTTTCTCTGTTATGGCTATTTATAGTGTTTGGTTTTCCTCCATTGCATTTGTTGTGGGTTTTTTTTTTCGTTTTTTTTTTTAAGTTAATTTTATTTTTTATTAATTAATTCAATTTACATCTTGGTCATAAGCCCCTCCCTCTTGTTCTCCCAATCCCAGCCTCCCTCTCACATCCCAGAATAGGGAAGTCTCCCCACCCAGACACCCCAACCTGTATTTATAGTGTTTTCTTTTCCTGGTTGTGTTCTGCAGCATGTAATTGTGCTCACAAACACTTTCTACAACATAGATGCTCTGAAGATCATTAATTAAAGAAAATAAATAAAATGCAGAGAGGCAATCGTGGTCGCTGGAATTCTTTGTAGATACATTAGTCACATAATGATAAAAGAAGTGACATTAGAGCAGAGGAGGATAGCACAAGAATGGGAAAGGTGGTGATTCTAAATGATGGAATGGCAGCAAAGGTAATGTATTCTAAGTACATGTTATATCTGAAAAATACCTATTGTTTAAACACTCTATGTAAAATGAATATACAGCGGTAAAAAATTTAAATACCCCCCAGAATATTTAAGGTAACATCTAAAAGCCCCTCTGGTATGGTTTGTATGTTTGGTTTCTCCAAACCTCATGCTGAATTTTTTTATTATAAAAGCATTAAGGTATTGAGAACTTTAGATCTTTACTGATTTGTCCGTGAGAAGTCTCTCTTGTGGCTGATTAGCTCCTTTTTGACAGTTTTTCATGAGTGAGTTTTCTTTTCATGCTCTTCTGACCTGATACAATTTGAAGAATAATGTTTCTGTTTTCCAGGGCACATAGATTCGAGTAGGCCCTCTTGGAAGTAAAAGCTAGGCCTTTGGATTTCTTAGTCTCCAGAGCTGTCACAAATAAATTTCTGTTCCTTATATGGTATTCTCTTCTAAATCAGCACAAGATATCCAACACTGTCCCTCAGCATTCTACCTCCTTTCAACCCCCATCCTGGCAGTAGATTCTCCTCCCTTTTAATCTGGACCTCACCTCCCCAGTTCATGAAGCCTCAGCTCTGGTTTTACTGTATTTGTCTCCTCTTGCAAGTACAGAATTTGAACAAAATAGTCTTTGAAGTATTTGTTCTCCATGACATAACTCATTTGGGTTTTTTGTCTTCTGGTGTAGCTCCAGCTCTTACACAGAGGTCCCTCGTTGTGGTTTAATTCTTCCTGTGTCACACCCCTATCTCTTTCATTGCACAGTACCTCTAGTAGTCCAAAATAACCCCATGTGTCAATTACAACTGAATCTATGAGAGCTTTACCATAAGACTTGAAATTTTCATCTTCTATAAACTTAAGTGGCTATATGCTAAGCTACTGGCTATTTATTTTCTTGGGCATCCAAGTCATTTCACATTTATACAACTGTAAACTGAACTCCTAACATTCCCTCAAGGGTGCTTTCTTTTATCTTCTCCACTTGGCTTCTTCCATTCAGATTCTCAAGTCAGAAGCCTGCTGGTTAATTTCAACTCCTCTGTACCCTCTTCAGCTGTAAACCAAGCATAATGTTTTCTGACTCTATTGCTTAAATGTATCTCCAATCCAATCACTTCTCTCCATGTCTATCATGATCACCATCTCTTCTGGGTCAACCCCACACTTTTCGTAAGGTTTTCAGCTACCAATTCAGTACTTAAATATTTTTATCTCATATAACTGATCATTATATCATATTCCATGCTACCACCAGCGTAAAGCCTTTTAATAAGATCGCACCCCTATTAGCTCAAAGCCCAGGCTCTTCAATGTGGCTCTAAAGGCTCTTGGTGAGTTTCTTCTTGCTTATCTATGCTGCTTCAACCCTCCACTTCTCAACACCCTGTTGTAGGAAACAGTTAATATTTACTATTGGTTTATCTTTTATTAATGCTGCTGTTAATCCTTAACAGCTGTATAACCAAATCACCACACAGTGACTGGGTTTATTTAGTTAACCTAGAATACAATGCTGGGCAATAGCTACTCCATCCTAAACCTCCAAACCCTATAGTTTCCTAACATTTATATAGACCTATAAGATAGGATAAACATAATGAAATCTATACACCAAAAAAAAAAAAGATAATCAAGAGAACGGACATGGGGTAAGATTATCAATCCTCGTTTTGAAAGACAGATGGGATGCGCATTGAACATTGACAGGAGTCTACTGAGCGCATTTGAAAGACTCTAACTAGCAGTGTTTTCAAAGCAAAGACTCATGACCAAACCTTTGGCAGAGTACAGGGAATCATAAGAAAGAAGGGGAGTTAGTCTGATGAGGAAAGGATAGGAGCTCCACAAGGACCAAATATATCTGGGCACAGGATCTTTTCTGAGACTGACATGCAACCAAAGACCATGTATGAATGTAACCTAGAACCTCTGCTCAGATGTAGCCTGTGGTAGCTCAGTAACCAATTGGTTTCCCATAGTGAGGGGAACAAGGACTATTTCTAACAGGAACTCAATGACTGGCTCTTTGGCCTCCCCACCCCCCAAGGGAGGAGCAGTCCTGTTAGGCCACAGAGGAGAGCTTTGCAGCCAGTCCTGAAGATACCTGATAAAACAGGATCAGATGAATGGGGAGGAGGTCCCTCCTATCAGTGGACTTGGCAAGGGGCACGGTGGAGGTGAGGGAGGGAGGGAGGGACTGGGAGGGAATGAGGGATCGGGACACAGCTGAGATACAGAGTTAATAAAATGTAACTGATAAGAAAAAAAAATAAAATTCAAAAAAAAAAAAAAAGAAATAAACAACAGTGCTAAATTCATCCCATACCTATATATTGGAAATATTTTGCATCTTTTGTAAATTCATTTTAAAGATATATTAGCAAATGGCTGTGATTATAACAAAATATTATATAAAAATGCTTAATGGAGAAAACAAGACTAAGAATAGAAAGGCAAAGATGATACTTGACAAGATGTAGCAGGCTTCCTTCTATGCAGGAATCACAGACCATAGCTCTATCAATAGCATGGTGTGTCTTTGATACTTTCCACCATAATATACAGTGCAAGTTTTAGGAAGAAAAAAGATACAAAAGAGGAAATTAGAACAGAGAGATGGGAGACACTGATGCCCAGGCTAAAAGCAGTCCTTCTGAGAGTTCCCTCTACTTTCTTTAGACAGTGCTCCTCAGCCTCTGGAGCTTAGGCCCACACACTGCAGACTCTCATTTGCGTTGTCCCCTAAACTGTTCTGCTCTGAAGCCTAGAAAATTGCCCTTTGGATTTAGGAGCTTCTAGAAGGTTCACTCCGTCGTCAAATATGAACAGCATATTTGATTACTATGGAATTGCCCTCAAGTTTCTAGACTTTTGTGGGCTGGAATTTTTACTGCTGGCATCAGAAACTGGATTGGAGAACAGAGTGAGGAGACAAGTAACTTACATATTATAACTATATTTTGTGGTATATTTATAGGAGGCAAGTAGGAAATCAACCAGAAACCATGGAATTCAAAAATTGTAATCAGTTCTAAGTGGTTCTGAGTGACTGGATTTAAATGGTTTTCCTTTCTCAGTTTCAGAACATTTGCATATTTATCAGAATAATTACTGCTTCCACTGTATGTTGCCTCATACAGTCAATTAAATGGAAGAGGTCCCTGCAATAGTTTCATAATCTGATTTGCTACCCAGACATGAGGAAAAAAAATAAAAATTTACACAGTAAGATTGTTTAAAAAAAAATTACCAATTATACTTGCTTTTTGTGAAATCTTAGGTCTGGTTCATTCTCCACATCGATCCAAGACCTCCCTCCAGCCTTGTTCTCCTAGCCTCCTCTGCCCTTCTCCCTCCTCTGCCTCCCTGTCCTCTGGCTCCTCCTCTCTTCCTGCTTCCTTTCCCCGTGCTCAATATTGTGGCTAGTTGCTTTATTTTGGCATGTTTACACAAAGTTGAGACAGGTGATGCTTAGAATAAGTATCACAATGCAACCTCTGAATTGAAACCAGAGAGTGGGGGGAGGGAAATCAGCATTTGAATGAACAAGGGTAAAGTGTATACATTCCAAAAGAACATTATACCAACAACACCCCCACTTCACATTTCAGTCATGAGCAATTTCTTTCAGTCTCTGAACAGAGCCTGCTCTCTCAGCCCTGTGCCTTATGAAGCCACTGCTTCACTGTCCCACCTGCATGCAATCCCACATGCAGACAGCTCTTAGGCAAGAGCTCAGTCTCAGCCTTGTCTTCTACTCTTCCTTGTACTCGTCCTGCATAGTTTCCCAGCACAGATCACACCTCTCAAAACTACTTATTAATAAGTGAAGGTCGTTTTGCTAGTAGTATGAGAGCAAAGATTTAAATTGTATTACTTTCTTGTTTACTCTTGTAACACATGTGTGACATACTATGTAAACTTAAGTATTAGTTCACTAAGGAACAATCCTCATCCTGAATGTAGTTGGTAGTTTGGGAAGGAGAAGTAGGTGCACTTCTAAGTAGCCTAAAGGAGAGAACTCCAGGAGCTAGGGCATACTTTCTTAATTCTAGCTGCTCAGGAGGATGGGGCAGGAGAATTACATGATTGAGGGCAGACTGGGGCACAAAACAAGATAACAGGGACTGGAGGGGAATAAGAAAAGAAAGAAGAGAAGGAGGGAGAAAGGAGAAGAATGGAAGGAAGGGGAGGAAAAGAGAATTCAACTGAGGCAGCCAGTTTTTCAAGAATGGAGCACAAACGCTTCATAAACTTAGATGTTCTATGATTGCACATGTTAGTTAGAAAAGAGATGGGAAGTAGTTCTTTCACTGTGAACAGAACTTAAGGGACACTTTATTTGTTCCCCTGTCACAGAAAGAAAATGCAAGTGTTGGATGGCCTTCCTACCCATCCTTGGAAGAGCTTTGCAATATTTTTTGCTGATATCTCATATTATAGAAGGTGAGTCTTAGGATGGGCCTAAAACTGGCTGTGTGTCATTTAAGGACACATGCTTCCCATCCTAAAACTGCATCAGAAAACCATCACCACGGACACTCACATGACTGCAGGCTGCCATAAAGTCTGGAATAAAACTAGTGATATTGTACCTGCCCTGAACTTTCTTTAGAAAGCTGAGATTTTAAAGGCTGAAACTGTCTACAGATACATTTTTCTACCCCTTCCTCTTATGTCAAATAGAATCCCCTGGCATGAAAAGAAGAGAGTAGTTTTTATCCCATCTCCTCAGAAACTCCCTGTGGGAGGAAGTGATCCTCAAGGCAGATTTCAGTACAACATATGGAAGCTTTTACACTTTCAGAGCTATATAAAATGAGAGCTGCCTTACAAGTACTGACTCAATTGACTTTCAGAAGAAAAGGAGAAGTGGATCTTAGTTTGAGGTTGTGATTTTTGGGTAGAAAGGGCATGGCAACCTCTATCTTGCAGTTTGATTATACAATTCTATGATGTAATTATCTTGATGACTCAGAGAAGACCAGTGAATGCAAATTGACACAGTGTACAGCATATTTAAGTAGTGAAATCCATAGGGTCAGGAGGTGAGTTCAGTTGTGTTTTTCTTTGCTGCATTGTTCCCGACAAAAACACCTTTATATAACCCTGATTTTATCTAAATGACCTACACTTATTGGAGACACTCTAAATTCTTTATGATAATATCATCACCTTGTATTAATCACAAATTCCTTATGAAATTTAAAGCAAAATAAAAGCATAAAAGTAGCTTCCTATTCTGAAGAAATAGAGCCTCTGTGCTAAAATACAAGGTAACAATTATTAAACATTTGTTTTACGTGATTTTTAAGCTAGAATCTGGTGGACTAAGTCAGACAGGTTGGAAGAACAATTGAGTCACTTACAGGACAAACATCAGGCTAGTGACAGATATAAGATTTTTACCAAGATTGATTTGATTCGATAGAATTGGGAACACGCTTCAGAATTTGGCTGTTGAGTGATGTCATTATTGTTCAAACATCACAGACTATTCCCAAACTGAAAAAACATAGCCTACTATAAACCCAGAATCTCTAGTGAAATATGTAGATCTGAGACACAAAACTATTCAGCATGTTATTGCATTGACTGAGAAAGGAGATTGGAACATAACGGTAGATATTTGTATATGTGATGGCTGTGGTGTTTCCAGGTGATAGGAATTCAGTTCCATTATAATAATCTTATAAACCCACCACATATGTGTACTCCATTATTAATAAAAACATCATTTTATGGCACATATGTGTTTTAAACATAGGTAGGAAATTCTGATCGTTTCTTGTGTTTTAAGGTTTTTCTGTTAAAGTCTAGGTTTCCCTACTTGTGCACCATATTTGTACTGTCCTTGGTGACATCAAGTCTGACTCTATAAACCCCATCATGTCCTCTCCCTGGATTTTGAGATTTCCACTAAATAACAGGATGTCATTAATAGTAGGGATTACTTAGTAATCTTTCTTCATCTCCGCTTTTATCTTTGGCTTAGAAGCAAATAAAATTGACTTTACTTCTATGAAGCTATGAGAAACTGAAATCTTGCATTGTAACAGATTTATGAGAAAATCTCAGAAGTGAGTGAGTTTCCATGAAAGTATCTTTTTTCACTTGCATATCTCCGAGCAAGAAAGACCAGCCCTCGGAGACCAGTTATGATAAATGTACAAAGTGTAGGACTGGCTTCAAGGTTAATCTTTGTGACTCAAAGTCACGATGCTGATATTTTAGCAAGAGAAGTACAGCTTCAAATCAGTGAAACTGAAACAGAATATAGAAGTTCTTGGCACCATCTGGAGCTCATGTTTTCCCATTTTAAACAATGACCAAAAAGCACATACACTGGACCACAAAATCTAATTTCACAGACCCCAATAAACAAGAATACAATTCTGAGCTAGCAACTTAAATCTCTAGCATTAGCTATCTTTGAAGATATAAAATTACAGGTTTCCATTTTAATAATGAGACATATGAATCAGCAGAACAAGAAATTAGTCATGATGGAAAATTAGCTTTAAATAACTGCATCCATGATAAAAATAATGGTATTAACATAATAAAAATATGCTTGGCAAAGGACATAACTCAATAATCTTATAATGCTAGGAAATCAATGGTGCAAAGGTGTTCTCAGCTACTTCTTAGAACCAGAATGTAAATTTCCCTAAATATATTTAGCATTAAGAAATTCACAACTAGTAAAAGCTTTTCACTTTTAATTTCTTCACCAATATTACTTATTTTGTATTAGATATTCAGACATGTTTTATTAATGATTAACTATGTATATCATAAAAATCGCTGAACTTGGGATAATATTAACATGTTGACATAATTTTCACTATTATACTAATACTAATTTTCAGATTTTATGATAAATAGTATTTTCATTTTTGTAGCAGTGAGTTTTCATAATAATTTATTTGTTGCTAATATTGACCTCTTTACAAATTTTCGTTTAATTAAAACATTAAATGATAGGCACGGAATACAGGATGCGTACAGACACACATGTACATAGCACGCTGAATTTAGAATCAGAGACACCTGTGTGAAAATCTTATATCCCTAATCAGCTACTGCCTGAGTTTATGGAATATAACTGCAACGGCATACCAGCAGTGGCCTGCAGGGCACAGACAGATTACCTAGTGTGGGTAGGACAGGAAAGATGCCCCCACAAGCTCATCGACTTGCACTTATGTTGATGCCACTGTTTAGGGAGGCCCTAGAATCTTTACATGGTGGGATCTAGCAGGAGGAAGCACGGGAGTGCTTCTACTCTTACTGCTTCTTGTCTTGCTTTTTGCTTCCTGACCAGTCAAGATGAGCCTAAAACCATGAGACAAAATCAATATCTCCTCCCTGGGTTCTGTCTGCCAGCTATTTGGTTACAGCAATGAAGGAGATGCCTACACACCCAAAACAGTGGGCACCACAGGACTCTCTGTCCTAAAATTCTGATTCTGTTGGGAATTGCAGGGACTCGGTTTTACTTTTCCTCCACTAAATCATTTTTATTTTTATTGTTAATAGTTGTCCTCTTGCTTCTTTTAGTCCATATTCCACACACGTAATAGAACATAGTGATATTTATGAAATATAAAAGACTTTGTACCTCTCTCCTGTTGAATATTCAACTATCTATTCATCTTGTTTTATTTATTGAAAGATTTTTTAAATTCTAATTATTTACTTTGTGGGGGATCATTATATAACTACATTATTTTCTCCATTTCCCTTTCTTCCTCTGAGGCATTCTCCTTGTTATCTTTCAAATTCATGGCCTCTAATTTCATTAAATATTGTATATTCCTAAATATGTAAGCACAACCAGCTCAGTCTGTATAATATTACTTATATATACATGTTTTCATGGCTGACCATTTGGTATTAGATAACTAATAGATGTGTTCTTCCACATAGAAGACTATTTTCCCTTCTCTCAGCATTTCTTAGTTGCCTGTAGTTCCTCTGGAGGGTTGAGGCCTTTCTAATTGCTCTTTATCATATTGTTTCAGAGTTTTTCAATGGTCTTTACTTTTAATTGAGCTCTATAATCTTATAGTGTTCATTGTCTGCTAAAAGTCAAAAGGCAGTAAAAAATCAGAAAATAAGAATTCAAAATAAAAAACAGATCAAAAATAGAATATTTATAATTTATTTATTTGAGATAATTTGATTAGCTCTATAATTTTGACTTGGAACATATTAGCCCCCTATATCAGCCTTCTGAGTGCTATAATTATGGATATCTGTCATTATGCTTGGCTCAAAATCTGTATAATTAAAAAATTATATTTGATTATGAGATGTGCACTTGCACAAAATATTCCATGATCTACACAAATACTTAGACATACATAATTATCTAGAATTAAATAATACACCTATGCAACATAATTTTTAATATAGTATAGTAGATAATTTCAAGTTGAAGTTTTGAAGTAGCACGTGTTGCTAATTCTGGTTTTATCATGTTATATGAAGTCCAAGTATAACTGAGGGGTTGTTCGGCTAGTGTAGCATAGACATAGCTGCTTATTTTTCTTCATGAGTGTCTGTCACTGAGAAAGGCTTAACTGCAGTCTTTCATTCTCTACTTGGATCTTTCTTTCCTCATTCTCATATTTTTGGGGTCTTTAGGACCTCAAAGGAAGCAAAGGATGTGCATTGTTCAATCACTAAAGGGGGTTTCACGCTTTGATATTGAATTTAGTACAAGAAAACCATATCCTAGGATACACTAAAATCATTTTGTATAGTGATGTTTCAAAAGCTAATAAAAGCAAGAGTCTAATCGACTTAAATAAACACTATGATTCTCATATGCTTGGTTTATAAAACACATACATAAAAATTAGTTATTCTGACTGTTACAAAAATGGAACATGTATTTTATGCTAACTCATGGCAAAATTTATTTTTCATGAAGTCAGTCATTTCTAGTCTTCAAAGCAGCATATAACCAGAAGAGAAAGTTCCTCCTTCCTCCTCATACTGGGTATTTGAGGTGGGTCTTCCGTGGTTTTACAGCTCTTGCTATGGATCTTCATTTCATGGATTCCAAAACATAGTTGTAAAAAATAGTTTTATTGAATTGTGAATACCTTGTTTGTCAGAGATAGTCTCCTGGACAATTGAACGAAAAATTTAAACCAGATTACAGCTTCTCAAAATTGGTGAACTCCAAGAAACACCTGGAATCTAGGGAAAAGTTCTGTTCTTGAATCTGTCCTCTGCAGCTCTCAGAAGTAGTCCAAGAGCCCTGGAACAGAAAAGCAAGCAAAAGTGGTAAGCAGGAACATGAATAAAGTCTGCGTAATAGTAGTTTTCAGGCATCAGTATCATTTTATTTTTTAACGAGGTTGTCATAGTGTTGTAGCTATGGTTTTAAATTTGTTTATTCCAGGTTATTGAAAGATAAGCTAGTGTGTTTTCCTATTTGAGTATAAAGTACTGTTTATTAGCTTTAGGATTTGACTTTCCATTTTCTATTCTATACAGCTTTAAAACTAACCAATAAAAAGCAAAGGCTCTCACAGTCTCTACAATTTTCTGCCCCTTAAAATTAAACGTGGCTATGAGCGTTAAAACAATTTCCACTTAAGACCATTTTATAACCTGGTCAGAAGACAGCTCCTCTTACTTAACACTATGTTTTTAAAATGAAAGTGTGTTAGAACTTAGCATTTTAATTTTCAAACTGGAGAGTAAAGATGGTAATAAAATAGATCATTATGGAAGTAAATTGAGTGTGACAAGGGAACAATTTCAAATCTCTGAAGAAATAATATTTGGGAATGATTATTATGAGAAAATTTTAGCTTGTTTTCCCACCCTGGGATAGGGGACCCTAGATTTAACCTTCTGTCATAAACTGTGAACTATAAACCACCTTTGTCCTAAAAATTAATGCAATATTAAATGACTTTGAGCTAGGATCAGACCCAGAGAGATGCTGGTAAGAGTATCATTTACCTTCATAGCTTCTAGACCTCTAAAGAAATAAGTAAAAAAAAAAGAAATCTAAGAGCCACACATAATTATTTTACTTGTTTACATATTCCAAAATTAGCATTAGAAAATAAATCACATTCACCTCTTCCAAAGGAAAATAACATGGCAAGACTGCATAGTTTTATTATTTATTGTTATTATTTTGTGAGAATAAACTTCAGTGAAAGAGTGGCATAAAATAACACTTAAATTGTTTGTTTATTTATATAATCATATCCGTGTCAGCTCTGACCTGATGACCAGTTCAGTTTGTGATCTTGAGGATGTTACTTCATCTTTGTAGAAGAGATCAAAGCCTTTTTGTCTGTATTGGAAGAACTGGATTAACAAACTCTAGTGTCTCTTGGCTATGACATGGTGTGGCTCTCTGAGTGGATTCCCATTCAGCCACAAGCAACAGCAGCAGGAATGCTTGTAGAAGTCACATGAAGTAGCCAGGCTTCACACAGAAACACGGGATTACATTTCACAAAATGTAGGAGTGATAAATATTTTATGCCATTTTACTTACATTGTCATTTAGTATGGTTTAATAAGACAACTAGACTATAAATGCAAAAATTAAACTTAATCCAATGGAAAATATGCACAATATATAAAACAGACACCACAAAAGCAATTTTTTTAAATTTATTTTTTATTTTTTTATTTTATTTTTTTAACTTTTATTAATTACACTTTATTCATTTTGTATCCCCCATAAGCCCCTCCCTCCTCCCCTCCCGTTCCCACCCTCCCCCCCTTTCTGCATGCATGCCCCTCCCCAAGTCCATTGATAGGAGAGATTCTCTTCTCCTTCTGATCTTAGTCTATCAGCTCTCATCAAAAGTGGCTGCATTGTCCTCTTCTGTGGCCTGGAAAGGCTGCTCCCCCCTCAGGGGGAGGTGATCAAAGAGCAGGCCAATCAGATTATGTCAGAGGCAGTCCCTCTTCCCATTACTAGGTAACCCACTTGGACACTGAACTGCCATGGGCTACATCTGTGAAGGGGTTCTAGGTTATCTCCATGAATAGTCCTTGGTTGGAGTATGAGTCTCTGGGAAGTTCCCTGTGTTCAAATTTTCTTGTTCTGTTGCTCTCCTTGTGGAGTTCCTGTCCTCTACAGCTCTTACTATTTCCCACTTCTTACATAAAATTTCATTGACTCTGCCCGACAGTTGGCCATCAGGCTCAGCATCTGCTTTGATAGTCTGCAGGGCAGAGGCTTTCAGAGGCCCTCCATGGTAGGTTCCTAGTTTGATTCCTGTTTACTTCTTCTGGCTTTCAGAGGCCCTCTGTAGCAGTTTCCTAGGTTGTTTCCTGTTTTATTCTTCTTCTGATGTCCATCCTCTTTGCCTTTCAGGATGGGGATTGAACATTTTGGTTAGGGTCCTCTCTCTTCCTTAGTTTCTTTAGATGCAGAGATTTTAGTGGGTTTGTCTTTGTTGTATGGCTATAGGAGTGAGTATATACCATGTGTGTCTTTTTGCTTCTGGGACACCTCACTCAGGATGAGCCTTTCCAGGTCCCACCAGTTACCTGCAAATTTCATGATTTCCTTATTTTTCATTGCTGAGTAATACTCCATTGTATAGATGTACCACAATTTCTGCATCCATTCTTCAGTTGAGGGGCATCTGGGTTGTTTCCAGCTTCTGGCTATTACAAATAAAGCTGCTAAAAACATGGTTGAGTAAATGTCCTTTTTGTGTACTTGAGCCACTTTTGGATATATGCCTAGGAGTGGTATGGCTGGATCTTGAGGAAGCACTATTTCTAGTTGTCTGAGAAAGCGCCAGATTGATTTCCAGAGTGATTCTACAAGTTTACATTCCCACCAGTAGTGGAGAAGGGTTCCCCTTTCTCCACAACCTCTCCAGCATGTGTTGTCACTTGAGTTTTTGATCTTGGCCATTCTGATGGGTGTAAGGTGAAATCTCAGGGTTGTTTTGATTTGCATTTCCCTAATGGCTAATGAGGTTGAGCATTTCTTTAAATGCTTCTCTGCCATTCGATATTCCTCTACAGAGAATTCTCTGTTTAGCTCTGTTCCCCACTTTTTAAGTGGATTACTTGGTTTACTGCTTTTCAGCTTCTTTAGTTCTTTATATATACTGGATATGAGTCCTCTGTCAGATAAAGGGTTGGTGAAGATTCTTTCCCAATCTGTAGGCAGTCGCTTTGTTTTGATGACAGTGTCCTTTGCTTTACAGATCTTTTCAATTTCATGAGGTCCCATTTATTGATTGTTGCTCTTAGAGCCAGTGCTGTGGGTGTTCTGTTCAGGAAGTTTTCTCCTGTACCAATGAGTTCTAGGGTATTCCCCACTTTTTTTCTAGCCGATTTAATGTGTCTGGTTTTATGTTGAGGTCTTTGATCCACTTGGACTTCAGTTTTGTGCAGGGTGATAAGTATGGATCTATTTTCATTTTTCTACATGTAGACATCCTGTTGGACCAGCACCATTTGTTGAAGATGCTATCTTTATCCATTGTATGGTTTTGGCATCTTTGTCAAAGTGTGTGGGTTTATTTCTGGGTGTTCTGTTTGGTTCCATTGATCCACCATTCTGTTCTTATGCCAGTACCATGCAGGTTTTATAACTGTTTCTCTATAGTACAGCTTAAGATCAGGGATAGAGATACCTCCAGAAGATCTTTTATTGTAGAGGATCGTTTTAGCAATTCTGGGTTTCTTGTTATTCCATATGAAGTCGAGAATTTTTCTTTCCAGGTCTGTAAAGAATTGTGTTGGTAATTGGATGGGAATTGCATTGAATCTGTAGATTGCTTTTGGTAAGATGGCCATTTTTACTATGTTAATCCTGCCAAGCCATGAGCATGGGAGATCTTTCCATCTTCTCATATCTTCTTCTAATTCTTTCTTCAGAGACTTGAAATTTTTTTTATACAATTCTTTGACGTCCTTGGTTAAGGTTACTCTGAGGTACCTTATGTCATTTGTGGGCATTGTGAAGGGTTGTTTCCCTAATTTTTTTCTCAGCCCTTTAGTCTTTTGTATACAGGAGGGCTACTGATTTTTTTGAGTTAAGTTTGTATCTGGCCACTTTGCTGAAGGTGTTTATCAGCTGTAGGAGTTCCCTGGTAGAGTTTTTGGGGTCACTCACGTATATTATCATATCATCTGCAAATAGTGATTTGACTTCTTCCTTTCCAATTTGTATCCCCTTGATCTCCTTCAATTGTCTTATTGCTCTAGCAAGGACTTCCAGAACTATCTTGAAGAGATATGGAGAGAGTGGGCAGCCTTGTATTGTCCCTGATTTCAGTGGGATTGCTTTAAGTTTCTCTCTGTTCAGTTTGATGTTGGCTATAGGCTTGCTGTATATCGCCTTTACTATGTTTAGATATGTGCCTTGTATCCCTGATCTCTCCAATACATTAAACATGAATGGATGTTGAATTTTGTCAAATGCTTTTTCAGTATCTAGGGAGATTATCATGTGTTTTTTTTTTCTATCAGTTGTTAATATGGTGGATCACATTGATGGACTTCCGTATATTGAAACACCCCTGCATACCTGGGATGAAGCCTACTTGGTCATGGTGGATGATATCTTTGATGTGTTCTTGTATTCGGTTTGCGAGTATTTTGTTGAGTATTTTTGCATCAATGTTCATAAGGGAGATTGCCCTGAAGTTCTTTTTTTTTGTTGTTGGGTCTTTGTGAGGTTTAGGTACCAAGGTGACTGTGGCTTCATAGAATGAGTTTGGTAATGTTCCTTCTGTTTCTATTTTGTGGAATAGTTTGAAGAGAACTGGAGTTAGCTCTTTTTTGAATGTCTGGTAGAATTCTGCACTGAAACCATGAGGTCCTGGGCTATTCTTGGATGGGAGACTTTCGATGACTGCTTCTATTTCCTTGGGGGGGGGGGTATAGGACTATTTAATTGATTTACCTGGTCCTGATTTAGTTTTGGTAAGTGGAATTGATCAAAATTCCATTTCATTTAGATTTTCAAATTTTCTTGCATATAGACTTTTGAAATAAGTCCTAATTATTGTTTGGATTTCCCTAGTGTCTGTAGTTATGTCCCCCTTTTCATTTCTGATTTTGTTGATTTGGATGGTGTCTCTCTGCTTTTTAGTTAGCTTGCCTAAGGGTTTGTCTATCTTGTTGATCTTCTCAAAGAACCAGCTCTTGGTTTCATTGATTCTTTGAATTGTTTTATTTGTTTCTAAGTGATTGATTTCAGCCCTGAGTTTGATTATTTCCAGCTGTCTACTCCTTTTTGGTGTGTCTGCTTCTTCTTTCTCTAGGGTTTTTAAGTGAGCCATTAAGTTGCTTGAATGTGCTGTCTCGAATTTCTTCTTGAAGGCACTTAGTGCTATGAACTTTCCTTTTAGCACTGTCTTCATTGTGTCCCACAAGTTTGGGTATGTTATGTCTTCATTTTCATTGAGTTCTAGGAAGACTTTAATTTCTTTCTTTATTTCTTCCCTGACCCAGCTGTCATTTAGTAACAAGTTGTTCAGTTTCCATGTATGTGTAGGCTTTTTGCTATTTTGCTTTGTTGTTATTGAGGTCCAGCTTTATTCCATGGTGATCAGACAGGATACAAGGGATTATTTCAGTCTTCTTGTATCTGTTGAGGCTTGCTTTGTGACCAACTATGTGGTCTATTTTGGAGAAGGTTCCATGAGGTGTTGAGAAGAAGGTAAATTCTTTTGTGTTTGGGTGTAAGTTTCTGTAAATGTCTGTTAGGTCCATTTGATTCATGACCTCTGTTAGAGATATTGTTTCTTGGTTTAATTTCTGTTTAGTTGACCTGTCCTTTGTTGAGAGTGGGGTGTTGAAGTCCCCACTATTAGTGTTTGGGGATCTATGTGTGGTTTAAGTTTTATCAATGTTTCTTTCACAAATATGGGTGCCCTTGTATTTGGGGCATAGATGTTCAGGATTGTGATGTATTCTTGGTGGAATTTTCCCTTGATGAGTATGAAGTGTCCTTCCCCATCTCTTTGATTAATTTTGGTTGAAAGTCTATTTTATCAGATATTAGAATGGCTACTCCTGCTTGCTTCTTGCATCCATTTGCTTGGAAAGCTGTCTTCCATCCCTTTACCCTCAGGTAATGTTTATCTTTGTGACTTAGGTGTGTTTCTTGTATACAACAGATTGCTGGGTTTTGTTTATGCATCCATTCTGTTAGTCTGTGTCTTTTTATTGGAGAATTAAATCCATTGATGTTGAGAGAGATTAATCTAACAGCCAATGGCTGTTAGATCCTTTGATTTTGATGTAGGCTGTGGTCATACGGTTGTGTGCTTGGTTGCTTTTTGTTTTACTGTAGTGAGGTTATTTATTTCATGTGTTTTCTTGAATGTAGCTCATTTTCTTGGGTTGTATTTTCCCTTCTAGTGTCTTCTGTAATGCTGGATTTGTTTGTAGGTATTGTTGAAATTTGTTTTTGTCATTGAATATCTTGTTTTCTCTGTCTATGAGGACTGAGAGTTTTGCTGGGTATAGTAGTCTGGGCTGACATCTGTGTTCTCTTAGGGTCTGCATGATATCCCTCCAGGCCCTTCTGGCTTTCATACTCTCTGTTGAGAAGTCAGGTTTGATTCTAAATGGTTTGCCATTATATGTTACATGGCCTTTTTCTCTTGCAGCTTTTAGTATGTTTTCTTTGTTCTCTACACTTACGATTTTGATTATTATGTGGCGGGAGGATTTTCTTTTCTGGTCTAATTTATTGGGTGTTCTGTAGGCTTCTTGTATTCTTATTGGCCTCTCCTTTAACTTGAGGAAATTTTCTTCAATGGTTTTGTTGAAAATATTTTCTGGGCCTTGGTGCAGGGAATCTTCTTTTTCCTCTATTCCTATTATTCTTAGGTTTTGTCTTTTTATGTTATCTTGAATTTCTTGGACAGTCTGTGTCAGGAATTTTTTAGATTTAACATTTTCTTTGACAGATACATCTATTTCTTCCATTGTATCTTCCACACCTGAGATTCTTTCTTCCATTTCTTGTAGTCTATTGGTTATGCTAACTTCTGTATTTCCTGCTTTCTTCCCTAAGTTCTTTCTCTCCACAATTTCTTCCATTTGTGTTTTTTTTTTTTCCAATTTTATCTTCAGGTCTTGAGCCATTTTGTTGGTTTCCTTCACCTGTCTGACTGTATTTTCATGTTTTTCCATCAATTCCTTCAGCTCTTTGTTTGAACAATCCTCTGTTTCTTTTATTTCATTCAGTGATTTAAGCATTTCCTCTCTAAAGGCCACAAACTGTTTGGCTGCAGCTTCCTCTATTTCTTTTTATATTTTATTTGTTTCCTCTGTTATCTTCTTCATGAGCATAGATGTTAGGTCATCTTGAAGTTCAATTATGCTGGGGTGTCTAGGGCTATTTGCCCCTGGATAACTGGGTTCTGGAGATGCCATATTGCTCTGGCTTTTGTTGGTTGAACTTTTACGCTGTCCTCTACCCATTGGGCTACCTTAAGTGTTTGAAGTTAGTTTCTGGTTGTTCCTGGACTCCTGTGGTGGAGAGAATCCCTTTGGCAGGAAGATGTTTTTTTTCCTGAAGGAAGCCTTCTCAGTTTTTTGGGTATAGTCACTGGATGGCCAGTGTTTTTCAGGAGTTGCTACAGCTCACCTCAGGCATAGAGACCTGGGTGGTAACTGTGGTCCTGATTAGTCAAGAGGCCTCTTCTCTCACCGGGAGAAGTCCTGGAGACAATTACCCTCCTTCTGGGTTTCTTGCTGTAAATTTAGTGATCAGCTGCTGTAACCTGTGTGTCCCGTGGTTTGGTCGGTTTTGTTAGGGATAACTGGTTGCCTCTTGGAGCAGTATCTGGGGGTGGATCTCAGGGTTCCCGGTCTTTTGTAGGTCTGAGGTTGGGGCTCTGTGCCCCAGAACCCAAGAGGTAATCTGTGGCGGGTGAGTACTGCTCTCTTGGTAACAGCAGGCTATCTGGGGCACAGCAGTTTCCTGGGTTGGGTCAGTCTGTGGGACTTTTCCGGGGTTATACTGGGTTGCCTAAGTCTGTCCCCTTTGCTTCGTTCCTTGTTCCTTGTGAGGGTTTCTCCAGACAGTGACTCTAAGACTCTGGTGTCTTGGGCCCACAGTTCTGTTTGTAAGAAGTAGTTGGTACAAAGCAGGTCTCTGGGCTGGCAGAGTGTGCGCCCGCCTGCTAGTCTCTGGGAGCTGGGTTCCCAATAACTCTGTGTTCCCTGCTTGTGCCCAGATCCGTGATGGCTGGACGTACTCGCCTGTTTGCGATCTGCGGTTTGCGGTCTGCAAGATTTTCCCCAGGCAAAACCTAGGTGACCCAAGCAGCATGGTTTCTTCCTTCCCTGTGAGGCCCTCTCCAGACAGGGATTCCCAGTCTGTGTTGTATTGGGGCGCGCAGCTCGTCTGTACCAGTGAGCTAGGCGTGCAGCTGCTCTCTGTGCGGCAGGAGCTCAGTTGTGATGGAGGCGGGTACCCGTGGTCTGTGGGACCTTCCAGGGAAAGACTGGGTGACCCGTGATCAGACTTGCAACTTTCCTTCCCTGTGGGGTTTTCTTGCGACTGGGACTTCCAGTCTCAGTCACCCTTGTGCCCACCGATCAGCCTGGGAAAGTGATCGGTACTCGCAGGTGTGCAGCTCTGGCCTGAGACCCAAAGCCCGCGTTACCTGGGAACTCTTCCCGGTTCTGGCTGGGTGGCCAGAGAGTGGACCCGACCGATTCCCACACCGTGGGAGCCTCCCCTTACCTGGGAAACACGATTGCTGTAGTTTTAGGGCCCAGAGTTCAGTCTCCTGGTCACTGCACGGAGAGTGCTGTCCCGCTTCTCAGACACAGTGCTCTCCCGGCGCCGCCATCTTGGCTCCTCTTGTTCACAAACATCCCACTAAAGCAATTTTAAGACCACTAAGTGACAAAGGATTACCTATCCCTGCCCTTATCCTCCATTGAGTTAATTATTCGACATGTTATTTCCTCAACCACACACACAGAAAACAAAATACAATTAACTGGGATGTCTTAGTGGTTTCTGTTACTGTGGTAAATATCATGACTAAAAGTAAATTGGGGTGGAAAATGTTCACTTCAGCTTGTATGTCCTGATCACATTCCCTCATGAGTGTGATTTTGCTTTGTATTTTTCTGATGACTAGTGATGTGGGGTATCATTGCACATTCTTTCATGTAGGCATGGTTTTTTTGTTTTTTTTTTTTTTGTTGTTGTTTTTTTTTGAGGAATGTCTATCCTTTGTCCTTTTTCACAGTCAGGCTTATTTTCTTGAATCTATAACTCCCTCACATTTTGGATAATAACCCTCAGTCAGATGTGCAATTCAAAACCTTCTATTAAAGTAATTACTTCATGTTCATTTCATTCATTCCTATCTAATAACTTTCATTGACTACATCCTTCACTTCCTTTGGTAAATTTACCCCTTAGTATTTTATTATTTGAAGTGTAACTAATTTGGGGAGAGTTAGTTCATTGTTAGTATAAAGAAATTCAAGTAGATATGCAAATCGATTTTGTATCTTGAAACTTTATTAAATTTCTCAGGTTTAGTATTTTTTTCTTAAAATTAACATATATAGAGATAGATAATAGAAAAATGATAAATAGGTAGTAGGTGATATAGACAGATAGATAGATGCATAAAATTATTTTGTCTCTGCTTTGTAACTGCAATTTCGCTACTGTTATGAATCATAATGTAACTATGTGATATGCAGAATATCTGCTGTTCTATTTCTATGAATAGGTTGTTGAGGGCTCTTTCCTTTTATTATTTATTTATTTTCATGTTCGTGGGTTATTGTGTATATGTATGTCTCTGTACCATGTACCATGTACTCACAGAAGCCAGAAGAAGGCACTGGTTTTCCTGGAACTTAAGTTATAGATGGTTATGAACTACCATGTGGGTGCTGGCTAGTAAACCTAGTACTTGTAACCACTGAGCATCTCTCTAGCTTAGCAAGAGCTTTTTTTTCCCCAACTGTTTGGTTTTTCAAGACAGGGACTCATGATGTACCTCTGATTATTCTAGAACTCACTTTGATGATTTTTTTTTCCCAAGAATGTTGACCCTCATGTTTTTCCTTTTCTTATCTTGTCTTCTTTGGATATGAAGGTAATGATGGTCTTATAAAATAAAATTGAAAGGATTTTTTCTTCAGCTTTTTTAAAGAAAGGTTGAGAAAGATTTGTAAATATTTGTATGCTGGCTGGTTTTGTGTCAACCTGACACAGCTAGAGTTATCAGAGAGGAAGGAGCCTTAGTTAAGAAAATGACTCCATGAGATAATTTATGCATTTTCTAAATTAGTATCAAAGTGGAAGGGCCCATTTCATTATGAGTAGTGCCATTCCTTTGCTGGTGGCCCTGGGTTTTTTAAGAAAGCAGGTTGACTGCCCCTGATGGGGGAGCAGCCTTACCAGGCCACAGAAGATGACAATGCAGCCACTCCTGATGAGATCTGATAACTAGGATCAGAAGGAAGGAGAGGAGGACCTCCCCTGTCACTGGACTTGGGGAGGGGCATGCAGGAAGAAGGGGGAAGAAAGGTGGGATTAGGATGGGAGGTGGGAGGGGTTTATAAGGGAGATACAAAATGAATAAAGTGTAATTAATAAAAGTAAAAAAAAAAAATGTTTCCAAAGCTAAAAAAAAAAAAAGAAAGAAAGCAGGTTGAGCAAGTCAGAGGAAGCAAGCCAGTAAATAACCGTGCTCCCTGGCCTCTGCCTCAGCCCCTGCCCCCATGTTTTTGTACTTCTTTAGTTCTTCTCTTGAATTCCTTTCCTAATGAACAGCAATGTGGAAATGTAAGTCAAATAAACTCTTTTCTCTCAAACTTGTTTTTTGGTCATAGTGTTTTGTTGCAGCAATAGAAACCCTAACTAAGGGAGGGTGGGATTGGGAGGAAGTGAGGGAGGGGGCTACAGCTGGGATACAAAGTAAATAGGATACAAAGTAAATAACCTTTGGTTAATATAAAAAATAAATAATTTTTTAAAAAAATGAAAAAAAAAGAAACCCTAAGACAATTTTGTACATTAATTTTTTTTCTAGTAGATTTCCTCTGATTCTGATAAGTAAAAAACAGAACAACTGGATCTGGGCAAGAAGTTCCCATCATTTCCTTTTACAGTTGCCATGGTCAAGACAAAACAGCAGTGGGATATCAGTATTCATTTTGGAATAGAAATTAGGTTTTTGTAAAAAAATTAGAACTTTGAGATTTTCTTGAGAATCTCATGTCTGGCTGTAAGGCAAGTTATAATACCTTCCTTACAAAGAGAAGTATAACATTGAGGTTGATTTTGATGTTAGTTTAAAACTCTTATCTCTCACTTCACCTCTCAATGGCCTCATATTCTTTACCTATAAAATGACACCTATTTTCCAAAGTAAAATAAACAGTGTAACTATTCAATAGCTCTATATTGTGGAGTCAAAAAAAGTTAGCTAAAACATTGAACATACTCACACATGCATATATCACTAAATCTTCACAAAACTTTGTAAAATAACAAAAAATAGCTTCAAAACTATAGTCAAGTAAGTCACAATAGAGATAGTAAAATTTTACTAATCCTGCAAATCCAGTCCATCAGATCAAGTAGTATAAGGAATCATTACTTTAGGATCAATCTTAATCACTTGATTAAAAAAAATCTGATTTTTCTCTCAGAGTTTTCTGAGATATTAAATATTCATTTAAAGAATGTTCAAAATACTGTCGATATTTTTCCTTTTCAATATTTGACTTTAGAAGCAGAATTCAACATTTAAGTCACTTTCTCATTTGTTTTCCAGGACACAATATATAACATAGAAAATTTCCCACAACTGTAAGTTTCCACATGACCTTTGGCTCATAAGACTGCAGAGAATGGTCATAGAACTGTATATAGTACCACAAGATTGGGCTTGGCTTTTCTCTCCAGGCAACTGTTGAAACCTTCAATGCATTATCTACAAATGTTAGCTCTCTTGTTATCTTTTAAATGTGAAGGTTTAAAAGACTTGCTGTCCTACATTGTCAACTATAATATAAACATACCAACTTTCCAAGCTACATGCAAGTGAAATAATTTATTAAAGAACACTTCTGTGCAGGACTGAAGAGGTAAAGTTGTTGCTGGATTCTCTCTGGATGCTCTTTCCTCACTACCTCTGCACATCACTGTCCTGTCCCCTGCAGGAATGACTCAGCATACATAAGAGCAATGACAGAAAAGGCATGATCATCTCATTAGATTCAGAAAAGGCCTTGTGCACCCATTCATGATAAAATTCCTGGAGAGAACAGGGATATAAGACACTTAACATAATAAAGGTGATGTGCAAGCATAGCACAGCCAGCATGATTTTAAACAGAGAAAAACTCAAAGCATTTCCACTAAAATCAGAAAGAAGACAAGGATATCCACTACTTCAACCCTGCTCAACACAGAACTTCAAGTCTGAGCCAGAACAGAGACAAAAGAGACAAAAAAAAAAAAAAAAAAAAAAAAAAAAACTCTAAGTATCTTTATTTGCAGATTATATGATTCTATACATCAAAGACGTATAGACTCGACTAGAAAATTTCTGTAGATGAAAAATGCATCAGCAAAGTAGTAAGAATCAAAATTAAAGCCCTTAAATTAGTAACTTTTTATATACAAATGGCAAACACACTAAGAAAAAACTAACTAAGCAATACCCTTCAAAACTGCCTCAAAATATGGAATAAGTCTAGAAAATTGAAAGATTTGTATAATCAAAACTTTAAAATACTAAAGAAAAAATTGAATAAGACCAAAATATGTGAATGACTCCTGTGATAGGATTAATATTGTGAAAAAGAACATCCTATGAAAAATAATGTACATATTCAATGGAATCCCTATCAATTTTTTCATATTTTTATTATAATTTATTCACTTTGTAGCCCAGCTGTAGCCCCTCCCTCATCCCTCCTACCACCCCCCTCCTGCCCTTCTCTCCTCCCATGTTTCTCTCCCAGTGCACTGATGGGAGAGGTCCTCCTGCCCTTCCCTCTGACCCTAGCCTATCAGGTCTCATAAGGAGTGGCTGCATTGTCTTCCTCTATGGCCTGGTAAGGCTGCTCTCCCCTCAGGGGGAGGTGATCAAAGAGCCAGCCACTGAGTTCATGTCTGAGACAACCCCTGTTCCTCTTACTAAGTACCCACTTGGAGACTGCACTGCCATGGGCTACAGGAGACAACTTATCAAAATTTTAAGTCACCTCTTCACAGAAATTGAAACAAAACCCTATAATTTTATTTAGAATTACAAAAGACCTAGGATAGATAAAACAGTCATCAACAACAACAAAAATCTGTAGTATCACCTTATAATATAAATTACATGATACTTACAATTAAACAGTCTCATTGAACAGTGTAATAGAGTTGAGGAGCCACTCATAAGCCCACACTCCTATAGCCAGTTGATATTTTTTAATTTTTTATTAATTACACTTTATTCATTTTGTATCCCCCCATAAGCTCCTCCCTCCTCCCCTCCCGATCTCACCCTCCCTCCCCTTTCTGCATGCATGCCACTCCCCAAGTCCACTGATAGGGGAGGTTCTCCTCTCCTTTCTGATCTTAGTCTATCAGTTCTCATCAGGAGTGGCTGCATTGTCATCTTCTGTGGCCTGGTAAGGCTGCTCCCCCCTCAGGGGAAGGTGATCAACGAGCAGGCCAATCAGATTATGTCAGAGGCAGTCCCTCTTCCCATTACTATGTAACCCACTTGGACACTGAACTGCCATGGGCTACATCTGTGAAGGGGTTCTAGGTTATCTTCACAAATAGTCCTTGGTTGGAGTATGAGTCTCTGGGAAGTTCCCTGTGTTCAAATTATCTTGTTCTGTTGCTCTCCTTGTGGAGTTCCCATCCCCTCCAGTTCTTACTATTTCCCACTTCTTACATAAAATTCCATTCACTCTGTCCATCAGTTGGCCATCAGGCTCAGCATCTGCTTTGACAGTCTATACTGCAGAGGCTTTCAGAGGCCCTCTGTGGCAGGTTCCAAGGTTGTTTCCTGTTTTCTTCTGGCTTTCAGTTGATTTTTAACAGAGAAGCCAAAAATACACATGGTAAAAAAGACAGCACCTTCAACAAGGTGGATAGCCACAGGCAAAAGAATGGAAGCAGAAACTCAACTCCAAGTGGACCAGAGTCCAAAACATAAGACTTGATGCCCTGAGTCTGAGAAGAGAAAATATATACTATGCTTGAACTCACTGGTACAGGAAAAGACTTTCTGAAATAGGTCCCCCACACTACAGGCATTAAAACTAACAGTGAATGAGGTCTCATAAAACTAAAAATTTATGTACAGCAAAGAACATCATCACTCAAGAGAAGAGGAAATGATTCTTATGAAAGTGTGACAAAGGGCATTATTTCCCTAGTGAACAGTGACCTTTGCAATAACATGATCATCCTCTTGATAGGATTTGACTCTTTTCTAACTTGTAAATGTACTATGTTTTTGTTGTAAAAAAAGACCACACAGAAACAGAGAAAAAAATAATACAAGCAGTCTAGACACATAAAGTTAAATGTTATGATTAAAATTTAAAAATAAGTATCGATTGAATATAAATTGACAAAATATTATTACCAAACTAAGTATTAAAGACAATGCTGATCAAGAATGAGCAAGCTATGCAATTTAGCCTTTGTTTCACCTTTATGAGATTATGGTATATTTCAAGAATACTTTTGTATGCACATATCAGATTCTAGGCAAGTCACTGACATATAAAAGACTTTAGATTCCTGGCAGTTCTAACAGTTTCTGACTGGCTGTTTTGCCACACACTTTCTGACCTGAAAGTGTTCTTTGAATTTGCATGTACACTGGGGTATCAGCCAGTTTTGACCATCATGTGCTGTCTTTCCTGCATCTTAACTGTTTTCTTTGCAAACAGATAAACGTGGACCAAATTCTCCTATAAGGCTCCTGTAAGTCCTTTGCATCCTCTACCAATAACCCTGAGTTCTTGCCTTCAAAAGAATATATATTTCTCTCCCGTTTGAAACTACCAAGTTAACATAAAAATGAATATTAAGAAGCAGCATCTGTGAGTCTTTTCCTGATAGATGCACATTAGGGTTCAGAGTTTTGACACTTTTAGACTGAGTGCTAAGTCACACTACCAGATGGCTCTAGGATAGTTATGCAAAAGGCCAAGCTCCACCTGGGAGCAGGAGCAGTTATATTAAAGTCTTGCTGAGCAGACACATACAGAAAAGAGAGTGTGATTGGCCCAAGGTCAATAGGCAAGAAGACTTGAAAAGCTCAATGGAACAAGAGAATAGAAAATTGTCTCTGCTGAATATTGCTTGTGCAAAGCAAACAGTTTCACTGTACAGAAAAGCTAAGTGGTCAGAGGAGGAAGATATACGGAGCCGTTATAAGGATTGAGTATGGAAAGAGAAATCACTGAACAACAAATTGAAGCACCTCATACAAGATGAACAAAATAATCTAAAGCATTTCAGGTCTGGTGTTTCACCTATACTCAGAGATGGTGGGTAATAGGCAGGGGTAGAGACACATATCCTCTATGCTGTGACTTACTTTATTATGAGTAAAACTATCATTGGTGAGTAAAAAATGAAAGTGTAACTGTTCTGAAAACTTAGCTGGAATTTTGGGTATGGACTCTTCTTTCAGAATTGCTGTGAGAGATGACTTAACATGTTCCCAGTACGCTGAACTTGATCATCAAGTCACCATCATCTGATGCCTTTTTGTTGTTGTTGTTTTGCCAGCTAACCTTCTGAAAATGCTTGTTTGTCTAGAAACACATAATCCTTGATATGTGTCCATTGCATAATTGTACTTTACAGCTAGCTTTGACCTTTGTGTTACTTTGTATTTCTTTAATTAAATAGGAATTTATATGGCTCTCAAATGTCTGGAACAAATCTAATGATGATGACTATGATGATTGCCACCTCCTGGCTAGGCTTCATGTGAGGCTGTTCCTCATTTATTGTTAGAAAAAACATTTCAGAGGTGGGCTACCCTGCCACAGGTTCCATCCATGCACAGGGAAGCCACCTCCTCCAATGTTCTCCTCTTGCTCAGATTCTTTTAACAGGGAACACAGAGTTTCACTTGACAAGTTGAAGTTGTACTTAAATGAAAGAATTACTGGGAAAGGTGACGTACTTACTAGAATCTAAAAGTTTAAAGGGTCAGTGAATTAAATTTCCTCTATGTTTCATAAAGGGAAAAAAAAACCTTACTATAGCCTTTCTTCACTATTTCTGTATCATCCTGAAAAACACTTAAGCTTCTCAGAAATTTAGATTTATATAAGCCAGAGCCCATGAGATAGCTAATTAAGTGTGCCCTAGACCACTCCAAGTCAGCTCTTATGCCCATTGGGAACAGAGGTTTCAGTTAATATCAATGCAGTAGTTCAGCCTGCACATGGTACAATAGAGCAAACCTGGCCAACAGCTGCTGTTTATATAATTATGTGCCATTTGCCAGGCATCACTGTCAACCCTTCTCTACACCTCTCCTCAGGAATATTTATAACACCCCTGTAATGAAGGCATGAAGGAATTTTTTCTATTTTATAAATGAGGAAAATAAGATCTGTTACCTTACCATCTCAATTTGAAATTAAGTAGTTTCCAATTTGAGATCTATTTTACAAATCTATTTTATAATTAAATAAGATCTATTTTATAAATCTATTTATAAATAAGAAAAATAAGATGTTACCTTAGATTCTCAGTTTGCAATTATTTATATCCCAATTTGCAAAGCTGCAGCAATCCTATGAGGAGAGATCCTTGAATAACAGAAACGAGAAAAGAACTGGAGAGCTGTGGAAGTGCCATCAAATCACCAGCCAGACATGCCCTAGGTGAAGAAGAGTATCACAGAGTACTGAGAAGTCTAGGGAATGTTCCACAAAGGAATCAGGCAGTTCTTGAACCATGGTTGTTCACCAAATGCATTGTCTTCTTTAGTGTCTCTGTGATGGTTTCAGTAGCTGGTCTCAGAAATGCAGACAGAAGCCTGGAGCTGCCATCTTTTGGATAGTAACCCCTTCAAGCAGGTTACACTGCAAAGACAAAGGTAAAGCTGTAGCACCCCAGAACCTCAGCAGCAGACAGCCTCCAGGACACCTTGTTTCTGCCTAGTACACTGCCCCTCCATCTGCTGTAATAATTTTTTAGATAACAAAGAAAGGCACATGCGGGGTGGGACCACTGCCAGTGGATAAGGGCCTCCTGTTTTGAAATTAAACGCACACATCCAGTAGATTGTCCCTTCCTCTCCCAATGTTCTCACCCATGAACATTTTCTCTTAATCAAATTTATTACCCAGACAGCAGATCGTGACATTCATTTCCTTTTCAGCCTGTTGATAAAGCTTTAAAGAACTTAATTGCTAAGATACCTGATCTCTCCAGTTTGACATAAGTATGGCTTACAAGGAAACACAATAAGGTTGAAATAAACCCTTTGTGATCATAAGAAATGCCAGGTGTCAGTGGGATGCAGTCACCCATTGTCTCAAATGTGAAAATGAATGAAGACTTGTGAAGTCCTTTCTGTGCCATGATGTGGCTTTTTCATACGGGTTAACTCAAGGTTCGGGTCGTAAATCTTTGCTTCTGGTATAGTGTCTGAAAATTCCTATGGAATCGTTTAATTCAGACCTAATAGCACCTTATAGCTAGACACCCTGTTTAGTTCTTTTATCAGAAAAAAAAAAAGTTAATTCATGTAACACCAACCTTGCAATGGAAGATTCAGACTTACTCATACACTCTGTCCATGGGCGTTTCTAGTTCTTCAGCAGCCCAAGGACTTACAACTCTGTCCTAACTGACATTCTTGCTCTCTTTGAAAGAATAAAATAAGTTATACTCTCCTGTATGAACCTGTGCTGGTTCGTTTTGCTGTCACCTTGACTCAATCTAGAGTCACCTTGGAAGAGAGTTGCTCAGTTGAAGAATGTCTGTAAGGAACTGTCTTGATTGACGATTGATGTGGGAGGGTCAGGCCCACTATGGACACCACCGTCGCTAGGCAAGTTCCCTGATTTGTGTAAGAAAACTAACTGCATTCAACAAACAGGAATCAAATGTGTGTTACATACACATTTCAACACATCAGAAACAAACATTTAAAAAACACACCCAAAACAAACTTGGTATATACTCGCTTATATAGACCTACAAGATATGATAAACATAATGAAATCTACACACCTAAAGAAGATAATCAAGAAAGTGGACACAGGCGAAGGTGATTAATCCTCATTTAGAAAGACAAATGGGATGTGCATTGAACTTATGACAGGAGTCACTCTACCACAAAAGGCATCTGATAGACTCTACCTAGCAGTGTTTCAAAGCAGACACTAAAACTCATAACCAAACCCTCGGCAGAGTACAGGGAATCATATGAAAGAAGGGAAGTTAGTATGATATGGAAAGGATAGGAGCTCTACAAGGACCAAATATATCTGGGCACAGGGTCTTTGCTGAGACTGACACTCAACCAAGGACCATCTATGGATATAACCTAGAACTTCTGCTCGGATGTGGCCCGTGGTAGCTCAGTAACCAAGTAGTTTTCCAAAGTAAGGGGAACACGGACTATTTCTAACAGGATCTCAAGGGCAGGCTGTTTGCCCCCCCCCCCCCCCGCCCAGGGTAGGAGCAGTCTGTTAGGCCACAGAGGAGGACTTTGCAGCCATCCCTGAAGATACCTGATAAAACAGGATCAAATGAAAGGGGAGGAGGTCCTCCTCTATCAGTGGACTTGGAAAGGGGCAGGGAAGAGACCAGGGAGGGAGTGTGGGGTTGGGGAGGGAATGAGGGAGCGGGATACAGCGGGACACAGAGTTAACAAAATGTAACTAAAAAGAAAAATAAAATGAAAAAATAAATAAATAAATAAAAAGTTAAAAAAAAAAAGAAGCTAAATGTAGTAAGTTTGTTGAAAAATCTAAGCTTACAATCCCTCCCTGTGATAACGGTTGTACAAATTGAGGCAAAATGAAAGAAATCATATAGATTAAAAAAATAATAATAATAAAATAAAATAAAATAAAAAACACACCCATAAATAAATGTATTTATGAATGTTTATTGCTGACATGTTGAAATGTATATGTAAGAACTAGAAGGTTGAACTTTGGAGGTGTCAGTTCCTTCATTTGTATATTGAGAGCAGACCATAATTCTGAGACAAGCAGGAGGTCTTAAGAAAATATCAGGAGCTTAAAACTTTCCCCCTTTTAGGATCTCCAACTTCTCTGATACGGTAATAAGCCATCTTGAGTTTCTTACCTATCTTTCCCACTGGTTTGCATCTAGTTCTCAACCTCCACTTGGGCCTGCCCACATCTGACTTCTGTTCATTTTTCTGATATTTCTCCTTGGTTTGTGTCACCTTCACTTTGATTGCCCTACTCTTCTCCCACCCCATACCTGTTTCCTTTTTGTTTGTTTGTCTGTTTGTTTGTTTGTTTGTTTTCAATTCACTTTGCTACTCTGAAAAACAAATTTCTCTTCAGTTTTCTTCAGAAACCTACTTTGTCTTTGTTTTCTCCTCTCTTTACAAAAGGAAGTAAATGGGTCAAATAACTAAGCACAAACACTCTTAAGAATGTTAAAAGCACATTATAAATTGCTACTAAATTTTAAAAAGAGATTCAGAAAATGTTTTCGTGAGCAATACTCAGAGAATACCTATTGAAAGTTGGGAGGTAAAGAAGAGTTTAGAAACGTTGCAATCATTTATTCAGCATCAAGTATAAATCGAAAAATATACCAGCTGTATTGCTTCCTAAATAAATGTCTATACTGCTTCTCGCATTTAAAAATTAACTTGCACATACAATACAGAGAGAACTAAGTGTGTGAAGAACATTCTATTCAATCTTAGTCTCCATCACCAACCAATCTTACGATCATCAGTGTAAATAGTTTGTGCACTGACTGATTGAACAAGTTGTTGTAGAGTATACAGTATTACCAGATCTTGTGGTAGACTTGACAGTAAACAAAAAAGAAACCCTACCTTCTGGAGCTCACATTCTGGTAAAGGGGAAATGAGATGATTAGCTTGCTTTACACACACACACACACACACACACACACACGCACACACACGCTTAAATGTATACCATTACATATATAGCTATAAACAAGTCTTCACATCTGTGAGCCTCACGAATGTGTACTTCAGAAAGTGCTATGTATCAATTCATGTTTTTAAAAACTAAAGACCTCCCCTATCATTGGACTGGGGAGGGGCATAGAAAAAAAAGAGGGAGGGGGTGGAATTGGGAGGGGATAGGAGAGGGGGCTACAGCTGGGATACAAAGTTAATAAACCGTAGTTAATTAAAATAAAATAAAAAAATTTAAAACTAAGCAAAAGTAAATACTTTACCAGAGATAATAGGAACAATGGAAAAATAGAACAAGGGAGGCAGAATGGGTCGAACAGAGGTGTGAGCCAGTGCAGTGCCACTAGGAAATGTGTTATTGAGAAGGTGAGGCTTGAGGGAATATCTGAGTTTGGTCAAATGAATAAATATATCTTTTCCAATTACCTGCATGATTAAAACAGATATTACCAACAGATATACATACACATGTTTTATTTTAACCCATTTTACAAGATGGAACTAGTTTATATAAATTCACTATTTTCTTTTAAATGTTTTAAGATTTATTTTTATTTCATGTGTATGAATGTTTGCCTATTAAGTATGCATGTGTCCCATGTGTATGCCCAGTGAGAAGGCCAGGATAAGGTGTCAGATCTTCTGGAACCAGAGTTACAGTCAGTTGTAAGCCACATGGGAACCCGCTCTTAACAAGTGAGCCATGTCTCCATTTCCTTGCGTTTTAGTTTTTAAGATGAGAAGCCAAATAATGGCATTTCTCAGGGATTAGTACATATGGATCAGTTTTTTAATTTTATTTTATTTTACTATCTGCATACTTTTCCATGATTAGAGAGCTATAATTAACAGAAATGTTCTTCCACTAATAGAATTTAGGTTATTTAGTTTTCCATCCTTTCTCCTCTCTTTGTAAAAACAAGGCATGTTGTTAGGATTTTTTTCAATCTTGTTTGTTCAAAATCTTGTTTTATTCAGTACAACCTAAGAACTAGAATTTAATTTTTTTTTTAATAAACAAAGGAATAGACATTGGGATGATTCCACTGATTTGGCATTTAGGTAGTAAAGAAAGGAATCCAAAGAGACAACAATCTAACCCTGGATGACTGTGTTTTCAAGTTCTATGCTTTTTCTAAAGCCACTCCAAATTTCACAGAAGAAGAAGTGGTGGTCTGCCCCAGGAGTACATAGGCTCCTCCTGCTTCTTAAAGCTTGTTTTCCAGAGCATAAGTTTATTCGCTTTAAAAACTGCCATTTATATCTCCATCCCCAATCTCAAGCTGTACTACAGAGCAATAGTAATAAAAACTGTATGGTATTGGCATAGAAACAGAAAGGAGGATCAATGGAACCAAATAGAAGACCCAGAAATAAACCCACATACCCATGAATACTTGATTTTTTTACAAAGAAGCCAAAACCATTCAATGGAAAAAAGACAGCATCTTCAACAAATGGTGCTGGTCCAACTGGATGTCTACATGCAGAACAATGAAAATAGATCTATATTTATCACCCTGCACGAAACTAAAGTTCAAATGGATCAAACACCTCAACATAAAACCAGGTACTCTAAATCTCTTAGAAGAAAAAGTGGGGAAGAACCTAGAACTCATTAGCACAGGAGACAACTTCCTGAACAGAACACCAACAGCACAGGCTCTAAGAGCAACAATCAATAAATGGGACCTCATGAAACTGACAAGCTTCTGTAAAGCAAAGGACACCATCATCAAAACCAAACGACTGCCTACAGATTGGGAAAGAATCTTCACCAACCCTTTATCTGACAGAGTGCTAATATCCAGTATATATAAAGAACTAAACAAGCTGAAAAGCAGCAAAACAAATAATCCAATTAAAAAATGGGGAACAGAGCTAAACAGAGAACTCTCTGTAGAGGAATATCGAATAGCAGAGAAACACTTAAAGAAATGCTCAACCTCATTAGCCATTAGGGAAATGCAAATAAAAACAACCCTGAGATTTCACCTTACACCAATCTGAATAGCCAAGATGAAAACCTCAAGGGACAACACATGCTGGAGAGGTTGTGGAGAAAGGGGAACCCTTCTCCACTGCTGGTGGGAATGTAAACTTGTACAACCACTTTGGAAGTCAATCTGGCACTTTCTCAGACAATTAGGAATAGTGCTTCCTCAAGACCCAGCTATACCACTGCTAGGTATATACCCAAAATTTGCTCAAGTACACAACAAGGACATTTGCTCAACCATGTTTGTAGCAGCTTTATTTGTAATAGCCAGAACCTGGAAACAACCCAGATGTCAACGAAGGAATGGGTACAGAAATTGTGGTATTTTTACACAATGGAATACTACTCAGCAATCAAAAAGGAGGAAATCATGAAATTTGCAGGCAAATGGTGGGATCTAGAAATGATCATTCTGAGTGAAGTATCCCAGAAGGAGAAAGACACACATGGTATAAACTCACTTATGTAGACCTATAAGATATGATAAACATAATGAAATTTATACACCTAAAGAAGATAAACAAGAAAGCAGACACGGGGTAAGATGATCAATCCTCACTCAAAAAAACAAATGGGATGTGCATTGGACATATGACAGGAGTCTACCTCAGAAGGCATCTGAAAGACTCTACCTAGCAGTGTTTCAAAACAGATACTAAGACTCATAACCAAACCTCCAGCAGAAGGGGAGTTAGTATGACGTGGAAAGGATAGGAGCTCCACAAGGACCAAATATATCTGGGCACAGGGGTCTTTTCTGAGACTGACACTCCACCAAGGACCATGTATGGATATAACCTAGAACCTTTGCTCGGATGAAGCCCATGGTAGCTCAGTAACCAATTGGTTTCCCATAGTAAGGGGAACAGGAACTATTTCTGACAGGAACTCAATGGCAGGCTCTTTGATGTCCCCACCCTCCAAGGGAGGAGCAGTCCTGCTATGCCACTGAGGAGGACTATGCAGCCAGTCCTGAAGACACCTGATAAAACAGGGTCAGAAGAAAGGGGAGGAGGTCCTCCCCAATCAATGGAGTTGGAAAGGGGCAGGGAGGAGATGAGGGAGGGAGGGTAGGATTAGGAGGGAATAAGGGAGTGGGATACAGCTGGGATACAGAGTTAATAAAATGTAACTATTAATAATAAAATAATTAAATTAAAAAAAAACTGCCATTTATTCTGATACTGTCTTTTTTGTGTCACTAATTCAACTTGTTTCCCTGGAAAAGGTAACCACAAATGAAATATTTTCTAACAAGCTTACGCCGAAGACAAAAACTTCTTAATTACAGCTTTGTTCCCCCAATATACATGTTGTCCTGTTAAACAACTCGCCTCGAGAACTCATGAAACACAGAACATTTTTTCAATCCTGCTCTAGACAGTGAAGATCTGAGCCTCACTATGGTTCTCCCTCTGCTGATCTGCCTCAAGGCACAGTTACCAAGTTTGTAAATCTGATATGACATATATGCACAAAGGAATTTTACTCAGCTAATAAGACAAAGGAAATTATTAAGTTTATAGAAAACTGAGTGAATCCAGAAAGTATTACATTAAGTGAGGCAACCCAGTCTCAGAAAGACAGAAATCACATATTCTCACACATATGTGGGATTTACCTTTTAATGTCTCTCTGTGTTTAAATTAGAAATTAGTAGAGTGGATATAGATGGTGAAGCTATAGGGAGCAATCGGAGTGAATAAGAGGTATTAAGAAAGAATGGCAGCTACTAATAGGATGATATAGGAGGGGGAGGAGGGGAAATGACAAGGAAGATGTGAGGGAAAGAAATAACTTTTTTTTTTTTTTTTACTGAAAAATGACATAATAAAACCTGTCTTTTTGTAAACTAATAAAAGATAACAAAGACAGGAAGGGCACCAGAAAGTGGTGGCAGAAAACAAAACAAAACAAAGCAGAATAAAACAAAAGAGCCACAGATTGTAGAGGATTTTGTAATAGGACGTTGTCTTTGCACTCACAAACTCAGGGGAGCTGTGGCTACTTCCGCAAGACCTGCATAAGATTGACACATTGCCATTCCATCGTGTATGAGTTTCCTGAGGCCCTACGCCTCACTGGGGTTTATGGAGAGACAGGGCTGGGGGGGGTACATAGAAGAGAGATACAAGTAGTAGCAGGGAGAGGACACAGACTTTTAGGAAGATGGATTTCAGAGAAAGAGAGAGGATGGCAGATGTAACAGTGGAAATGTATAGAAGGCAGTATATACATGAATGAAATTGTGAATAATTGCCTATTGTTCTGACATTATTATTATTATTATTATTATTATTATTATTATTATTATTGATTGCTTAGCCTTTGTTTCTAAATGCCACCTAGCTTTAATCTTTTTCAACTTGGAAATGTCACTGTCATTCACGAGGCTTTCACTAACCTTTTTTTCCAGTCTAATCAATGAATAGGCATATACCTACCACAGACTTAGGGAGATAACCCCAAATATGTGGGCTTGAGTTTAGTCACATCAGATTTTAAAATAAAATTATCTTGTTATATTCTTTGAGAATTTCTAATGCTATGTAAAGCATTTACCCTCACAGCAAGTGTCAGCTGGAATAAACAACATCCAGTTAAAAATCTGGGAAGTCAGACTCAAGTGCTCACATACACACACTAATGAAGCCTCCAGAACTGAGACATAAAATAAGGAAAGAAGGAATAATACAAGTACAAAATCTTTAAAGAAACAACCCAAACTCCCCAAAAATATTCTTTATATATGTATAACACAGTGACATTTCGAGTTTCAACAACATCCTGAATTTAGGTATTTAGTGTCTAGTAGAATAGCAGGTAAATCCCATTTTAACACAACATAAATTTTATCTGATAGGCTGGCCATATCAGGAGAGGCCTGGATTACCTGCTTCTATTTATTGGCCTGCTTGATTTACAATACATAAAAAGTGTGATGGCAAGAATCATGTTTTCCATCCACTTTATCAAACTAGTGAATTTCCTTTCTAAAATGTAAAGAATAATCCAAATATGAAAAAAAAAAGAATTAACAAAAGCGGTAATCCAGAGTGACAAGTGTCACTTCTCCCAGCATAACAGAATCAGAATGCGTGCTCTTCTGTAACGACAACACAACCACTATCGAACCAAAGGATGCTTACAAGGGATTTATTCCCTAAAATGTACAATCCTACTCTGCCCTGCTGCACGGGGTTAGCAAGCAAGGCACAAGAGTCTGCTGCTGTCAGACAGAATCAAAATGCTACCTAAAACAAGAAAGGAAGGGCTAACAATGAGGTAGTTTCCAGAGGTTCCAGATGTTTTATCACCATGGTGGAATGTCACTGACTCAAAAATCACTGTGACTGCTGAATTTAGCTTGAGTAAGAATGTCCCTCCATTGGATTATATATTGGAATGCTTAGTCACCAGGGAATGGCACTATTTGAAAGGATTAGAAGGATTAGGAGGTGTGACTCGTTGGATGAAATGTGTCATTGGTGGTGGGCTTAGAGGTTTCAAAGGTACATGTGAATCCCAATGTACCTTCCTCTGCCTATGGGCTAGTGTACAGTCCAGAGCCTTCCTGTATAGCAATTATGCTGTCTGCCATAAGGATAATGGGCTAAACCTTTGAAACTGTAAGCAAGCCTCCAATGGAACATTTTCTTTTATGAGAGTTCCTTGGTCATGGTGTATCTTCAAAGCAGTAGAACAATGACTAAAACACCATTGTACTTTCTAATAATCCCCAAAAAACAAAACAAAATGCAAGTTTTGTGTTCTGAAAAATTTTATGACCAGAGAAATAAACACCGTGGAATAAAATTGCTTTGATCCGATGAATTTTTTTTTGAACAGTCAGATAAAACAAATCCTTCTCTGATTTCCTTTGTATACTCTGAGACTCAGCCCTGGGCTTTGCTTGGGAAAAAAATGCAACAAATTTGTTTTTCTTATTTTCTGAGGGGTGGAGTTTTGTGTGCCAGCACATTACTTCTCTCCCTGTTCTAAGTCTGTAATTGTAGAGATGGTTGTTGCTGTGAAAATAGTATGGGAACAAGAGAAAGATTTAAGGAAACTGAGAGAATATAATTTAAAGATTAGATTTCTTATGTGCTGAGATAGCAATGTTATTAGTCTGAAGAGAAAAAAAAACCTTGTTTTCTTGATTAATAGGACTCAATGAAATTTAGAATCACTGCTTCCCAGTAATCTCAAATGTCCTAATTAATCTCAAGAAAATCAATAGTTAGAGATTTCCAGAAGTTTTCAACCTGTAGGGGAAAAACTCATAAACAAGAGGCCCTACCCTGCCCTTTACTTGGAAACACTCAGAATCTGTCTCCATAAGGAAGCTGCACGAGGAAAGTTTCCATTATCGTGAAGCATGGTGAACCTCTCTGCTATTATGTCAGAAAAACAGGCAGATCTGCTTCTTCTGACTGTGGAGAAACCCAGAATCTGGCTAAAAATGCAAAACTGCTTTGTCATGTCTTTGGAGAGTTTATTTTGAAATTTCTTAAATTAAAATTTGATTGTGTGTGTTTGCCTGCATGTATGTTTGTGTATCACATACATGCAACATGCCCTTGGAGCCCAGAAGAGGGTGTCATATCCTCTATAATTGGAGTTATGGGCAGTTTTAAGCTTCCTTGTGTGTGCTGGGAATGAAGCTCTGGTATTCTGAAAGAACAGACATTGTTCTTGACTGTTGTGACATCTCTCCAGCTCTACTTAGTTAGTTTTTAACAGTAAACTGGTTGTTATTTTCATCAAAACAGGTTGACAGAACTTATAAAAGAGCTTGGAGTCTGGTAACTCCACTGAGCTTCAGGGTGAAGAAGTGGTGATGTGTTTATTTCAGAGGGTTAAATAAAAATCATCTAAACCTTTAGATAAGGATAGACTCTCTAGAGGCATTATTAAAGTTGTATGTCAAGGTCTTGTAGGTGCTGATTAAAATTAAATGTTGGGCCAGAAAACCAGCATTCTTCAAGTTTCCTAGGTGATTTTATCATGATTGGGAAAATTGAGAAACACTATTATAAATCAAGAATTTCTGTTGTGGGTTTCTTTTTCTTTTCTTTTAAAGAAAAGAATACTCTTAAAACTATAACACTTTCTCAAAATTTGTTTTTTTAGGGCACATTTACACACACGCAAAAAAATGTTCCTCCTCAAAAAGAAAAATTAGTAAAGGATTTATGTAATTCCAGCCTCTCCCATAATACTCCATGATCAACATAAATAACACACACACACACTTTGAGGAGAGAGAGATATTTTTGTCGCTTTCCTAGTCACTACATACTTTAATTAAGGGATTTAGGAATAGCAAGGAAAAATAAAAAGCAGAACAAATGTACACTCACATAAAATTTTATATTTTTTGTTAATTTTTTTATGAATTACAGTTTATTCACTTTGTATCTCAGCTGTAGCCTTCTCCCTCATCTCCTCCCAAACCCTTCCTCCCTCTCTCATCTCCTCCCATGCACCTTCCTAAGTCCACTGATCGGGGAGGTCCTCCTCCCCTTCCATCTGACCATAGCTTATCAGTTCTCATCAGGACTGTCTGCATTGTCTTCCTCTGTGACCTAGTAAGGTTGCCACTTCCTAAGGGGGAGGTGATCGGAGCCAACCACTGATTTCATGTCATGATCCCATTACAAGGGCGCCCACTTGGAGACTGAGCTGCCATGGGCTACATCTGTGCAAGGTTTCTAGATTATCTCCCTGCATGATCCTTGGTTAAAGTATCAGTTTCAGAAAAGACCCCTGTGCCCAGGTTTTTTAGTTCTGTTGCTCTCCTTATGGAAATCCTGTCCCCTCCAGGTCTTTCTATCTCCCCCTTCTTTTATAAGATTCCCTGTCTTCTGCCCAAAGTTTGGCTATAAGCATCATCTGCTTTGATACCCTGCTTGGTGGAGTTTTTCAGAGGCCTCTGTGGTTGGCTCCTGTCCTGTTCCCTGTTTTCCCCCTCTTCTGATGACGTTCTTGTTTGCCTTTCTGAATGAGGATTGATCATCTTACCCAGAGTCCTTTTTGCTTAGCTTTTTTAGGTGTACTGATTTTAGTATATTTAATTAAAATAAAAATCAGTGCTAGGGGGAAAGATTGCTTGCCTTTCCAATGATTTATTCTCCCCAGATCAGCAACAAAGCTATTGTGAGCAGGAGGAACTGATTTTAAGAGTGCCCTTTAGAATCGAATTCTCAGGGAAAGGAGTCCCAACACCTAACAAAGAGCTGTCTCAGCCTATTTTCCAAGAAAAGCTTTTTTTTTCTTTTTTTCCTTCTAGTTCAACACTGAGATGTTAAGAGAAGCTGTTTGTGCAAATAGTCTGACCTTTCTATAGCTGCATTTACACCTTTGCAGAAGTAGAACCATCACAAAGCTTTATTAAGACCTAGTCTGGCAGCACACACCACTCAGATACTCTATTCTACTTAAGAGAGTCACCCCTGAGTTCACAGGTTCATAAACTCAGGCTATGGAAACCTACCAGGAAGCGGAAGTCTTAGGCTGAGATCTCCAGCTGTGTTATGACTTGTGCACACACCTTAACTTAATAGGAGCCAGGCTTCTTCCCTCAAAATGAGCTTTCTGGAATAACAAATTTGTCATTTCTTATTCCTCACAAAGCACCAGCTTTGCTTATTTTCTTTAACATGTTAGAAGACTGGAAATAAGTTCGAAAGGCCTTTTTCAAGGGAGCATTTAAGTGCTCCGAAATGGTGTCGTTTCCCCCCCACACCAGAGCATTATACTATACAGCAAGTACACAACAAAATAAAGACCTCCCGCGTGTAAGTCGACCATTCTGATGGGCACTTACCTATGCCTGTGAAATCATTAGTCATTAGTTCTCTTTCTGTGGTAAAAGCAGAGTCTAAAAAAGACTTCCCTTTTGACCTCCTATTGTGGAAACATTTTATTCGGCAACTTGATCTGAGTTAAAATCCTTATTTCTTTCTTTGGGCATTTGATTGTTTGTTGAGGTATGATCTACAAAACATCACAAAAAAAATCATTTTAACCATTTTAATTGTGGGCTTACTTGTCACTAAGTACATCTGCTTTCTGCACAATCATCATGCCACCTGATTGCAGTTTTATTTTCCATCTTCCCAAATAGAAATTCTTTTCTCATGGACTAATAGCTTTTTACCAGTCCCACCATTCTTCTATTCCATGACTTGGCTACTCTAGCTACTTCATGTAAATTGAGTCAAAATATCTGCTCCTCTTTCTGGCTTCTTACAGCATTTGTGAGAACTGAGTTCCTTTTGGAGAGTTGAATACTGTTTCATTGTTGTGCATCTACATCATGTCCATTATCTATGAGTCTCTTAACATTTGTATTATTTATATATTTAAGATAATGTAAATATTATTATTATTAACATGAGGATACAAGCATCTGGTCAAATTATTGCTGTGGTTAATTGTGTATATGATAGCTACAAGTAGGATTACCAGATTTTTTTATTTAACTTTTATTAATTACACTTTATTCATTTTTATCCCCCCATAAGCCCCTTCCTCCTCCCTCCCGATCCCACCCTCCCTTCCCTTTCTGCATGCATGCCCCTCCCCAAGTCCAGTGATAGGGGAGGTCATCCTCTCCTTCTTTCTGATCTTAGTTCCCATCAGAAGTGGCTGCATTGTCATCTTCTGTGGCCTGGTAAGGCTGCTCCCCCCGCAGGGGGAGGTGATCAAAGAGCAGTCCAATCAGATCATGTCAGAGGCAGTCCCTCTTCCCATTATTATGTAACCCATTTGGACACTGAACTGCCATGGGCTACATCTGTGCAGGGGTTCTAGGTTATCTCCACAAATGGTCCTTGGTTGGAGTATGAGTCTCTGGGAAGTTCCCTGTGTTCAAATTATCTTGTGCTGTTGCTCTGCTTGTGGAGTTCCCGTCCCCTCCAGCTCTTACTATTTCCCACTTCTTACATAAAATTCCATTCACTCTGCCCTACAGTTGGCCATCAGGCTCAGCATCTGCTTTGATAGTCTGCAGGGCAGAGGCTTTCAGAGGCCCTCTGTGGCAGGTTCCTAGGTTGTTTCCTGCTTTCTTCTTCTGGCTTTCAGAGGCTCTCTGTAGCAGGTTCCTAGGTTGTTTCCTGTTTTCTTCTTCTTCTGATGTCCATCCTCTTTGCCTTTCAGGATGGGAATTGAGCATTTTAGTTAGGGTCCTCTCTTTTGCTTAGATTGTTTAGATGTACAGATTTTAGTGGGTTTATCCTATGTTGTATGTTTCTATGAGTGAGTATATACAGTGTGTGTCTTTTTGCTTCTGGGACAACTCACTCAGGATGATCCTTTGCAGGTCCCACCATTTACCTGCAAATTTCATGATTTCCTTATTTTTCATTTCTGAGTAATACTCCATTGTATAGATGTACCACAGTTTCTACATCCATTCTTCAGTTGAGGGGCATCTGGGCTGTTTCCAGCTTCTGGCTATTACAAATAAAGCTGCTACAAATATGGTTGAGCAAATGTCCTTTTTGTGTACTTGAGCCACTTTTGGACATATGCCTAGGAGTGGTATGGCTGGATCTTGAGGAAGCACTATTTCTAGTTGTCTGAGAAAGCACCAGATTGATTTCCAGAGTGGTTGTACAAGTTTACATTCCCACCAGCAGTGGAAAAGGGTTCCCCTTTCTCCACAACCTCTCCAGCATGTGTTGTCACTTGAGTTTTTCATCTTGGCCATTCTGATGAGTGTAAGGTGAAATCTCAGGGTTGTTTTGATTTGCATTTCCCTAAAGGCTAATGAGGTTGAGCATTTCTTCAAAAGATTCTCTGCCATTCCATATTCCTCTACAGAGAGTTCTCTGTTTAACTCTGTTCCCCATTTTTTAAGTGGATTACTTGGTTTGCTGCTTTTCAGCTTCTTTAGTTCTTTCTATATACTGGATATTAGCCCTCTGTCAGATAAAGGGTTGGTGATGATTCTTTCCCAATCTGTAGGCAGTTGCTTTGTTTTGATGATGGTGTCCTTTGCTTTACAGAAGCTTGTCAGTTTCATGAGGTCCCATTTATTGATTGTTGCTCTTAGAGCCAGTGCTGTTGGTGTTCTGTTTAGGGAGTTTTTTCCTGTACCAATGAGTTCTAGGGTATTCCCCACTTTTTTTTCTAGCCGATTTAATGTGTCTGGTTTTATGTTGAGGTCTTTGATCCACTTGGACTTCAGTTTTGTGCAGGGTGATAAGTATGGATCTATTTTCATTTTTCTACATGTAGACATCCAGTTGGACCAGCACCATTTGTTGAAGATTCCAACCTTTTTCATTGTATGGTTTTGGCTTCTTTGTCAAAAATCAGGTGTCCATAAGTGTGTGGGTTTATTTCTGTTTGGTTCCATTGATCCACCATTCTGTTTCTATGCCAGTACCATGCAGTTTTTATAACTGTTGCTCTATAATACAGCCTGAGATCAGAGATGGAGATACCTCCAGAAGATCCTTTTTGATTTTGTTGCTCTCCTTGTGGAGCTCCTGTATCCTCCAGGTCTTTCTATTCTCCCCGTCTTCTATAAGATTCCCTGCACTCTGCCCAATTTGCATTTTCTTATTGGTTACAAAGGCTTTCTGGTGTGTTATTCCTATGGAAACATGTGCATTGATGTCATTATTAATTGTGCTGCATTATTGTTGTTGTGTTGCATTATTATTTTTGTATTTTTCAAGTATTCTACATATTAATCCCTCTTCAGATACATGATTTGAAAATACTTTTGCAAAAAAAAAAGAAAATACTTTTGCTCACTGTTAAGTATGACTTCTAATAAACAGTTTTTAAATTTTATTAAATTCGATTAATTTTTCATTTTATTGCCTATACTTTGGGTGGTACAAGGAAGAGCGTATTGTAAACTCAGTGTCTGGATGCTTTCTTCTAGAAGTTTCCTGGTTTTTGTTGTTACATTTATCTATCTTGCATGTATGCTCTTGTATGTGCATGTTTGTTTGTGTGTGTACACACATTGACATGTGCAGTGCATGGACACTTATATGCACATGTGTAGAGGCCAGAGAACAACCTCATTTGTAAACAGCAATTGCCTTTTAATATCTTATAGCTAAAATTAGGGGGAGGAAAAGAAAGAAAGCATGCATCTTGTGACTTGTTCTAACAATCACAGGTTTCAACACCGACAGCCTAAGATCAGCCGTATTTGGAGGTGCATTTCCTTGTCTACTGTTAGCCTGACCACTGTGCTTTATTGGCGGTTGTCATTCCCATTTTTTACCTTAAATTACAATTAAAAAATTATATAGCTTTGTGTTTTGTTTTGGTTTTTTTTCCCTGAAAACTGGTAGCATTAGTCATTTTGTTGCAACTGTTGTGCATTTACAACTCAAAAATGAGGATGCATGATTCAAAGGTACATACTGTCTTTAATTTTGGTAGATTTCTCTTCTAACATGCCTATAACTACTATTATTAAAATCTGTATAATGAAAAGCTGCTTCTTCACATGTGTTTTTTTTTTTCTTGATAACACAGAAGTCTTTCTTTGGATGGCACGGGTGAAAATGTTGCTGAAAATGAGTATTTGCTGTACAGTGACCACATTTCATGAATATTTTAACTTCACTTGCAGCTTGACACTAGTAATTCAGAAAACTCAATTACTTTTTTATAGTTCATGGTATTTGGAAATCATTTTTGATGCCTGAGATTTCCAAAGCCATATAAAACTAAAGCATATGTCCTTTTAAAATCCTAGCAATCTGTCATTTAACTGACTTGCTTGTTAGGTTTTTTTTTTCTTTTTTTCAAATAGCAAAAATAACTAAAATGATTTCAGAGTTCTCTGTAGTATATTTTATTTTGTTAACATTTGAGAAATGTGATTTTATATATTAGGGCAGAGTATAGCTCTTAACTTCATATATCACTTCTTGTAAAATTGAAGTATAAAACTGGTGCATCATTTAATAATATCTCCCTTTATTTCTCCCTAGAATATCAAATTGGTTGACTTTATTCTTTAGCAGAGTGGACATTTGGTCTATAAAAGCTTGCCTAGAAACTGAATTGTCATGAGACTGTGCTCCAGCTGACACATGCTTTTGACACTATCTGGATTCTGTAGCTGGCTCTATGATTGAGATACTCAACTCTCCTCTACTCAAAAATCAATCAGTAAGCCTTCAAAACTGTGCCCAGTGGAAAACACCCAGACCGCTAGGAAGTGAAAGCACTCAGGGTCTCCAAACTGACCCTGTCCAAAATGCAGGGGGAGGCAGCCCATTTCGATGCTACTTCTGTAAAACAGTTATATCATATAATATCTTGGCCAGAGAAAATGCTACCAGAGAGTGGTTTTTGTTTGTTTTCTGTTTTTTTTATTAAAATTGTAATAATAAAATTAAAATTATAAAATATTGTATATAGAATGTCATATTTCCATTTCTTTTTTATTAATTACAATTTATTTACTTTGTATCCCTTCCCTGTAGATCCCTCCCTCCTCCCTTCCCAGTCCTACCCTGCCTCCACCTTCTCTACCCATGCCCTTCTCCAAGTCCACTGATAGGGGAGGTCTTCCTCTCCTTCCTTCTGATCCAGGTCTATCAGGTCTCATCAGGACTGACTGCATTGTTCTCATCTGTGGCCTGGCAAGGCTCCTCCTGAGGTGAACAAAGAGCCAACCACTGAGTTCATGTCAGAGACGGTCCCTGTTCCCATTCCTAGGGAACTCACTTGGATACTGAGCTGCCTACATCTGATCAGGGGTTCTAGGTTATCTCCACGAATGGCCCTTGGTTGGAGTATCAGTCTCAGAAAAGACCCCTGTGCCCAGAGTTTTCAGTTCTGTTGCTCTCCTTGTAGAGCTCCTGTCCTCTCCAGGTCTTTCTATCTCCCCCTTTTTTCATAAGATTCCCTGCACTCTGCCCAAAGTAGGGCTATAAGTCTCAGCATCTGCTTTGATACCCTGCAGGAGAGTATTTCTTTAATCATTTTTTTAAAAAGTTCAATCCATCAAATATATAATGAGTGTTCACCTTATGCCAGGCATCAAAATAACATGAATGAATAGTGTGTACTATCAGAAGGTTTATAGTTTAGCGAAATAAGCAGCAAAATAATTTCTTATAAATAATGAACGTGCTATAAGAAAAATAGATAAAATGTGTTATAGACACCTAGCCATCACAGATAAGGGTTTTATTATTTCCACTGTTGTAATCAGGTTATTTTTTTTAAAGATACAATCTTATTATATATAGCCTAGACAGGCCTCAAATAAGAGATACTTCTTCATTTGTGACCTGAAGATCTCTGGAAATATTAGAGATTTATACAGAATGATGATTGAAAGATGGTGTACTGCATTTGTCCCTAACCTCCGAATCTGACTCAGTGTCTTTTCTTACAATTAGGTATAACTTTTGGAATGTATTAACAGACCAAAAATCTTCACCAACAGAAAAGCTAAAAGTGTGATCAGACAACATCTGAGACATGGAGCAGAATTTCCCCTGCTACGTCTCACCGCCTATCTGATCATATGTTTGACAAATGCACTGGTTTATGCCTTTTGTTGCAGTCCTGTCAGTATAAAAGTTCGTGTGACCTCTTCCATTGTGACTCTGTGCTCTTTTGGAGCAAGAGCTGTGTATTAAAGGTCAGAACTGGTGACTTAATGTAAGACCCAGAGGGCGATCCATTTTTCCTGGATCCACATTGAGATTGGTGTCAGACGCCAGCATGTGCTTTTTGCATTCACCATGTGCACAGATGTTGGTGAGACCTTTCTAGAGCTGATCGCCCCATGTTTGGTTGAAAGCTCACTTACAGTTCAGTCTAAGGCAGCTGTTGCATTGGCGTTCTTCTGTTGTAGAGGAGCGTTAGGAGAGAACTCTTCACAACGCTCGCTTACAGACGCTTAGCCACTTTCTTCTGTCACCCCTCCAATATCTAATCTGAATTTTTGTTTCTCTGTCTCCTTCTTCTATGCTTTACAACCTCACCCCTTTTGGTTTGGAAATTAATTACCAACCCACCCAAAAAAATACCAAAGGTAAGAGGCATTCATGCCCTTCAACTCAACAGCATAAATATGATTGGGGAAAAGATACGCAATGACGTTAAAGAGAAGTCCCCAAGCAACATATGTGATTCTTGGGCCTAGAGGAAGATTATTGGTTTAGCTGAACTCACACAGCAGGAGCGATCACCCAGTTCCTCAAACTCTCTTGCCTTCATAAAAATATGCAGGTTAAAATCAGTATACAGAAGGAACCAACTTCAGAGTGAGATTTCAGGAAGTTATTCCCATAAGCAAACCATAATTCTGATCCCAATACAAATCCACCAGCAAACACAAAACATTATAATTTTCAAGAAAAATAAAAAGACACCTCCACTAACATTGGAAACAATATTTAAAGACAAAAAATAAAATCTGTTTGGAAGAAGAAAAAAGAAAAAAACGAAACATTTAGTACCCAGTTGGTTTTATGTTTGATAACTGTGGTAATTCAACCTATAAATATTTAGAGAAACAAGAAAAGCTTGACATTTCCTAAAATAAAGTACTAGGCAATAAAACAAAAGATGATGAGTGCAAAGTTTGCCTTAACTGAAATTTAGATCATCTAAGAAATTTAAAAATTGCTAATTTATAGGTTAGGAGAGAAGTTTCAAAACTTTATTATAATTATGGAAAATGATTTTAAAGGACAAGAAAGTGAGAAGGAACTTTTATCAGAAGCAAAGATTAGTCCTAAGGAATTCAATTCTACTTATCTTTGCTCTTGGCTATGCTTCTCTGCCCTTCCTTCCTCCAGGAGGAATAAGGTCAGCTTCCTTCTTCTCCACTACCCTGTCCTTGTGACTCTTCTATAAGAATCCCGGAGGGAAGGAAATTCTACAGTTAAAAGAAATTATTGTCATGGAAACTTTTTTAAAATTTTTATTTATACATTTATTTATTACAATTTATTCACTTTGTATCTCTCTGCAGCCCCTTCCCCTATCTCCTTCCAGTCCTACCCTCCCTCCCTTTTCTCCCCCTATGCCTTTTCCCTAGTCCCCTGATAGGGAAGGACTTTCTCCCCTTCTATCTGACCCTAGTTCATCAGGTCTCATCAAAGCTGGCTGCATCATCTTCTTCTGTGGCCTGGAAAGACTGCACCCCTAAAGAGCCTGCCACTGAATTCATGTCAGAGACAATCCCTGTACCCCTTACTAGGGAACCCACTTAAAAACTGAGCAGCCAATGGGCTTCCTTTGAACAGGGGAGTCTGGGGGGGGGTCTAGGTCCTCTCCATGTATGATTCTTTCTGCAGTCCCCTTTGGGCCCAGTTATTTTGGCTCTGTTGTTCTCCTTGTGGAGTTCTTATCCCCTCCAGGTCTTTCTATCTCCCTCCTCTTCCATAAGGATCAGGCACTCTGCCCAAAGTTCTGCTATGAGTCTCAGAATCTCCTTCCATACCCTGGTGGGTAGAGTCTTTCAGAGGTCCTCTGTGGAAGGCTCCTGTCCTGTTCCTAGTCTTCTCCTACTTCAGATGTCTATACTGTTTACCCTTCTGAATGAGGATTAAGCATCTTTCCTCCTTGTTGTTTAAATTCTTTAGGGCTATAGATTTTAATGTGTTTATCCTATATTATATGGCTAATATCCACTTATCATCTGTGTCTTTCTACTTCTGGAATACCTCATTCAGGATGATCTTTTCTAGTTCCCACCATTTGTCTCATGGCAACTTTTACGATAAGCCATAGGAGCAGGGATCCTTGGAAACGAAGGTAAAAAGTTGTATTTTGGGGTTTCCTAATACTTATTAGGACCCTCTGTACTTGTTAAGGAGTTTCGTTTCACCCTACTGACTTACAAACCACATTATTTCTAACTGATGTCAATTAATAATTGGCTTTAGGGAGAAAAACAAAGAGATTGCTCCATTTGGCAGGTTGGTAAAAACAACTTTTAAGGACTTTAACAAAATAGATACCAATGCCAAGACTGCAAGATGAGACTTAGAAAAACAAATCTGCTGTGTTCTAAAAACATTCCCATGACTTAAGATGGGGCCTGAAATACAGCAGTGTAACAGAAGAGCAAGAGAAGCTAACCTCAAGTTCTATATCAGATTTGAAAAAGACATGTTTAAACAGCACTGAACGGTTTCCTGTGAGAACATCAAAGATTACATAAATGATATCTTATAAAATTTGACATTCATATAAGTTTCAGAAGAGAAATTGGTTGCTTTGTGGTGAAATGAAGTAAGTCAACGTAGAGTTCATTTCCCATGCATATCCTCATTACCTCAAAGGAACAACTTTCAAGAATTATTAAGAAAAAATATTGCTACACAAATTATGAACTTAGAAAATTTCATAACTGTTAAAACATGTAAGTGCTCAACAAAGCCTTCCATCTTTCTGAAATCGTTTTAAGCTATTATTAAAAAAAAATCTTAACTATTTTATGGTGATTAGAAGAAAGTCCCAAAAGAGATCAGGCTTCTCAGAGAAAGTCCGCAAAGTTCTTCTTTATCTACTTACAAATATTTAAAGATAAATAAAGATAATTGTTAACTAAGAGGAAAATAAGAACTTAATAGATACATGAACAATAATGCCACATTTAAATACTTTTCTCTCAAAATAAAGATAAATTTCAAATACCTGAAATTTCTAATCTATGTATAGCTTCTGTTAATACAAACAGCATTAAATTCTAATAAAAAGAAACTACAGGAAATCTTACTTTTCTAATGGTCCACAGTAGCCCTACTCATTTAATGGGTTGTAATATTGTGGAGACAAATGCCATCCTCCTTTGCACCGAACAGAAGATTATCTTAAACATTGGAGAGATTTTCACCATCTTCTCTATACTTACAAAAGATGTAGAAAATACCTCACAGGGGAAAACTGAGAAACTGCTTTCAAAAGGAGTAGAAATATAGGTAAATCCTAGAATAAAGGGCAAATGAAACCAACCCCTCTATTTAGAATGACAGTAGAGAAACAAGTCTTTGATGCAATACAGCTTGATAGAACTTAAACTACTCAGCCTAATGAATTAGCTCAGTGGGTAAAAATGGTGCCTGCTGCCAAGCCTGGCAGCCAGGTCTGATCCCTGGAACCCACACAGTAAAAATAGAAAATTAGCTTCCACAAGTTGTCCTCTGATCTCTCTATGTGTGTCCTCTGATCTCTCTATAAACACATTAAAAAGTTGTATCAAATCCATCATACAAGATACTTAGAAAATGACTTCTGTAACCCTTTGCACTCACCCATGCAATAACCAATATTGCATAAAGAAGCCAAGTGGACAAGGATGGAGATGTGAGCAAGACTTCTGGGCCACAAAGATAGTACATACCCAGCAGTGCCGAATTCTATGTTTCTATATAATTTAATATGCCCTTAATACAGTCTGTTCTTCTTAATACAGTCTGATTCTGAAGTGCCTCTTTTTAGCATCCCAATAGAATCAGAGAGTCAGTATTTATTTGGTTTTCATGTGAACAGCAGCGGTATGCTTACACTATGATACCACAGGGATATACTGAAAGCCCCACATCTTTTCTCAAATCCTAAAACCTGACCCACACAATTTTAATTTTTTTCATGAATCTCCAAGTAAATATGCAGATGCCCTACTCTTAAGTTCTCCTTCATACGATGTTGCCATAGAGATGCCATTTTCACAGCAAGCCAAGAATGGTCATAAATCTAAAAATGCAAGAAGTTAAATATCTAGGCCATCTAGTTATTTCTTTGTTATCACTTTTAATCCTGACCATATTTTATTTTTCTCTACTGAATGAATCTTTTAAGAATTTGCACTTATATTTTACATGAATGCCTTTGACTCAAAGATATAAATGTGTCTTTGTGTAAGTTTTTATGTTTTCCCTTTGGGTTGGGTCCTTTTTTATTTCAAAAGCCACTATATTAGTGGTAGAAAAAAAATCTACCAGAACAAATTATTCCTACTTAGAGCATTCTTGCTAAATTGCATAGTGGTCCTGGAACTAATTTTACTGGATAAGTGTTTAAATCTATTAGTAAAAGTTAGTCTGCTATACAATAATGTTGTTGTGTCTACCATCCTCAGTTTTCTGGATCAGTTGAACAAATGAATAATACTATCAAAAAAAAAAAACAATATCAAAACTAACTTTAGCTTCTAGCCTTTCTTAACCAAAGGGACTCCTATTAGTTCTTCTAAATCTAAATACATCCCTTTGAAAATCATGAATTATCTCCTCATTACATTATGACTGGGTGTCCTGCAAGACTAGATGAAAAACTACACAAGCCATCTCTGTTAAAGAGGCTTTGGGAAATAATAAATACAATTTCTGAATTGCTATAGAGTCTATCTTCAATAAATGAAATGATTTAGAGCTAAAAATGAGTGACTTTTTCTGAGAGAAGACGGCCCATCAAATATTTCACTCAACCCCAAGGGAAGCAAAGAGACTCACCCGATATTTTTAGTTGCCTCCTTCATTAAAACCCTTTAGTAGGTTAACCCTTGGATTCATATTTTTTCCATTTAAAAGTGTTCTAATTTTTTTCTGAGGGCACAGTCATCTGACTTTTAAAAACCAGGATGATACATATCTTTGATTAAGTTGACAAATGGGAACTTAAGTAGCTGGACTCAGCCCATCTGCCGTGGATACAAACTCACTTTTTAATAACATTTCTTAAATGCTTTTAGATTCACATATTTAAAAAATTATCCAAGATAATTGGATTTGCCTTGTTTCTTCTTTATTTTAATTTTATATGTTTATTGTCTAAAATAGTAGGTTTCATAATGATATTTTTTGTCGAGCTATATCACTGATCTTATTCTTCCCATTTTGTAATGTGTATGAGTATATGCACACACATATGTGTGTGCCTGTGTGCATATACATTTCCAGGTTCTACTTTAAAAGAAAACATGCTATGCCTGGGTTTCTGTGTTTGGCTTTTTTTGTTTGTTTGTTTGGTTGATTTATAAGATGATGTTCAAGTCTATGCATTTCCTTGTAAATAAGTTTCTTCACCTGCAATTCATTCTTCATTGCTGATTGAAACCTGTGTGTGTGTGTGTGTGTGTGTGTGTGTGTGTGAAATATAGATATAGATATTCATCATATCTTCTTTATACATTCATCTGACAGACAACAGGTATCATAACTACTCTTTCACTCTGGCAGAAGCAACTTAAGGGAAGGAGAAAAGGTTAATTTTCAGTTATAGTCCCAGGAGAGGAGAGTCCATCATTGCAGGGAAGATGACAGTGAAAGCCTGGTGGAAAAAATGGGAGCTTGCATGATCACATTACATTTCTGCTCAGGAAACAGAGAGAACACAGGAAGTGGAGCTGGGCTATAAATTCTTCAGTTCCACACCCAGCAAGGCTTGGAACTCCTGAAGGCTGCATAGCTTTCCCAAACAGTGCTATCAGGCGGGTACCAAGTGTCCAAATATATAATCCCATGAAACCACTTCACTTGGCTGATTCCATCATTTGAATGATCATGAATTGTAGCAAAAGAAACAAATCACAGATGTCTCTGTCCTATGCAAATCTGGACTGTGAGATTTCCAAGAGTTGTACAGCTCTGTCATTTGGTAGATTTATCTGGTTTTTCAGGAATCCCCATACTAATTCCTAGAATGTCTGCACCAACATTTTCACCAATGGTGAACATGTATGCCTTTCTCTTCATGTCTCAACCAGCATCTGTTGTTGGTTATTTTATTTATCATAATAAAACAAATGAAAAAGTTGTTAAATTAGGGTGAATACATGTTAGAAGAAAGGGGTAGGAGATTGGTAAAAAGAGAATAAGAGAAGGTAGAAGGATGAATGTATCAAGAATGTATTATATACATGTCTGAATTTGTTGTAAAATTAACTAACTTGAAGTCACATTGTTAGAGATAAAAGTTTATTGTAAAAAAAGATAATTCTGATCTGGATGATTTTGGTGAAACTATAAATGAGGGTGACACTGTCTTCTCATCAGGCATGTCTTCACTATGCTGTGTATCCATCCATCTATTTACTTGAATTAAAAAAAAATCAATATGTTTATAAAAGAATTCATTGATCATTTGGAATAATTTAACTTTTTCCCCTTTTGTTGAAAATAGGTTCTTGTTTTAAAAAATATATTCTGATTACAGTTTCCCCTCCCTCTACTCCTCCAAGTTCCTCTCCACCTTTCCTCCCATCCACATTCCTTTCTGCCTCTCATTAGAAAAGAACAGGTTTCCAAGGGAGAACAATAAAATATAATAAGATCTGATCCGAGCTTATCAGGTCTCATCAAAGCTGGCTACATCATTTTCCTCTGTGGCCTGGCAAGGCTACAACCCACAGGGAGAGGTAATCAAAGAGCCACTGAGTTCATATCAGAGACAGCCCTGTACCCCTTACTAGGGAACCTGCTTGGAAACTGAAAAGCCAATGGGCTTCCTTAGAACAGGGGGTCTAAGTCCTCTCCATTCATGTTGGAGTATCTGTCTCTGTAGGCCCCCCTGGGCCCAGGTACTCTGACTCTGTTGTTCTCCTTGTAGAGTTCCTGTCCCCTCCAGGTCTTTCTCTCTCCCCCTTCTTTCATAAGGATTCAGGCACTCACACCAAAGTTTGCCTGTGAATCTCAGTCTATCTTTTGATACCCTGGTGGGTAGAGTCTTTAGAAGGGGAGGAGGTCCTCCACTCTCAGGGGACTATGGAAAGGGGATAGGGGAAGAAGAAAGAGGGTGGCTGGGACTGGGAGTTTACAAGGGAGGGGACTGCAGGAGGAATACAAAGTTAATAAATTCAAATAAATAAATATATAAATAAAATTAAATTTAAACAAAACAAACAGCCAAAATACTTGGGCCCATGGGGGCCTGCAGAGACCAATACCCCAACTAAAGTCTATGCATGGAGAGTACCTAGATCTCCTGTTCAAAGGAAGCCCATTGGCTGCTCAGTTTCCAAGTGGGTTCCCTAGTAAGGGATTCCTAGTAAGTGGTACAGGGGCTGTAGGAAAAAAAAATTTATATATATATATATATGATAAAACAAAAACTATCTCATTGAAATTGAACAAGACAAACCAATAGAAGGCAAGGAGCCCAAAAGAAGGCACAAGAATAAAAGACTCAGTTGTTCATACACTCAGAAATTCATAAAATCACTAAACTGAAAGCCATAATCTATACTCAAAGGATCTGGTGCAAATCCATGTAGACCCTATATATTTTGCTTTGGTCTCTGTGTGTTTATGTGAGCTTTGCTCATGGTTATTTAGAGGGTCTTGCTTTTTTTTTTATGTCCCCTATTCCCTTTGACTCTTACACTATTTCCATTACCTCTTCCACGGCCTTGAGTGGAGAGATTTGATGAAGACATCCCATTTAGGGTTGAATATTCCAAGGTCTCTCATTCAATATCTGGCTGTGGGTCTTTGTATTTTTTTCCCATCTGCTGCAGAAGGAAGCTTTTCTGATGATGGCTAAGCAAGGCAGTATGATCTATAAGTATAGCAGAATGTCATTAGGAGTGATTTATCATTACCCCCCCCCTTCATTTCACCCTAGGTCCCTGAACTCTCTGGTCCTTGGTCACATAAGCAATATTGGGTATGGGTTCCATTTTATGGTGTAGCCATTAAGTGATATTGGCTGGTTATTCACAAAAACTTTGTGCCTCTAACATATCCTACAGGCAGGGCAGCATTGTAAACCTAAGGTTTCGTGGCTGGTTGGTGTGTATCTTTCTCCTATGGTTGTTTGTAAAGTACCTTCCTCTACCAAAATCTTAGAACATAAGGGTGAGGGCTCTATGTAGGCACCAGCTCAACTTTGGAGAGGTTTATTTTAGATATGCCAAAATAAACTGTTTTTTCAGTATCCCTATGACTCAAAACACCTACATTAAAACAATGGAACTTCCTGCGAAGGGTGTAGGAAGAAGACCCATTTGGTTCAACCATTTGGACTATTATATTGCTATTAGTGTATATTGCTATTGGTATTGGAAACAAGAAAAGACAACAAAGTCATAGATATAATGGTGTTGCTTGTGTTTCCTGCCACAAAATAACCTACACTAATGACCATTTGACCTGTAACTGTAGTTAGATATCCTGAAGTATGGGAGATAATCATGCCTCTCAGCCACATGAGCTCCAGTTTAATAGGAGTAACTTGATGGGATCAAATCCAGATAATATAAATAGCAACACTAGGCCTGGAAGGCTTTGGGAATCCCTGTAGTATAACCACTGTCTATTTCCTGAGAAATAACTTCTACCCTATTGACTTTCAGGCAGGACACCCAGTAATTTGAGACTGGTGCTTTTTATCCAGACTGAATGAAGGCAATTAATTTTTAATAGCAACATTATCAAATCTAAATTTACGAAAATTGACAAAAGACGAGCACAACAGAGTCCTCATGGGAGATATAGATACTGGACTAGAAATCTTAAAACTTGAACTTAGTAAAAATACATTCCTGAAGAAAGTGTTCACATTATAAAAAAAATAATATAAAGGGTATAAAGGGAATTTCATTCAAGGAGAGGAAAACAGATGAAAAACCCTTTGGAAAGGGTACTGTGCACTATATAAAATTTGATAAAATACTAGAAAACTAGACATGGTTTTTCTAAAACTCAAAAGGAGTGATAAGGAGTATTAGCGGTCTTAGTACATATCATATCCGAAGTAGCTGAGGGAAAAATAACCAACACTTCTTAGGATAAAGGTTGAGGGGTAGTTCTCTATAAAAAATTCTTATAAAACCTTGGTCATAAAAATAAAGGAAACTTATAGCCCAAGAGGCTATGTCCATGTTTCCCAGTTAGGTGAGTATTTAGGGTATATCATATTACAGTTATTTGGGATTGAATGAAACAATATTAGCATGTTGCTGGTGGAAAGCAGGTGAGCCACATTGTGAAATCATCACTGTTTGAGGCCTCATTTGGCTTCCTGATTGTGAAAAACTAGGATTTGATTCTATTCTCAAAATCTGTACCATTCCACTTGCTTACAAGTCTGGCATCCTTGTCTCAACCCAGGTTCTAAATGGTACTGTTCTTGATTATCCTGACTGCAGATATAAGGTCTCATATATTTCACCTCTAAATGCTGTGTTAGATGCAGAGGGCAAAAAGAGAACAACTCCAATCCTGATTGTGGTGTCTGCAGGCATTAGTATGGTCCAGGAGTTTTTCATAAATGGCTTTGATAACCTTCTTTATCCTGAAAATGTCTTTCTTGCTTGCTCAGACTTTTCATGAACAGGTCCTAAGGATGAGATTTCTAGGCATCACAAGACATAACCATTGTGTGTGTGTGTGTGTGTGTGTGTGTGTGTGTGTGTGTGCGCCAAATGGAATGCCTAACCAACAGGTACATTAGCAAAGAACAGTTGAAGAAGGGGCATGATATTGACAGAATGTGGGAGTAGGAATGTGTTTATTCACTATGACAGGAGTTGTCACTGTTGGGATCAGTAAGCAGGCACTTCTACAGGCAGGCCCCGTTAGACCGGTTATCAGGCATTTGTGAAGACACCCTGACCACCTGGAATTACCTATGCATGCCCATGATCACCCTATAAGAGAACTGGAATCCTCCCCCTCTCTCTCTCTCTTTTTCCTCTGCCTCTCTCCTCTTCTCTCTCTCTCTGTCTCTGTCTCTCTCTCTGTCTCTCTCTCTCTCTCTCTTCCTTTCTCTGTCTCTGCTCCCTTCTCCCCCCTTCCCCTAATAAACCTCCCACATGGAACCGATCTCGTGGCATGATTTGTGAACCCGTGTGTAACCTCCACATTCACACGTTTCCTAACAGTCACTAACTGGTCACTATTATGATGTTTACTGAAAAAGCTGCAGTTATGTTGGAGGTTCTGCAGACTGACTGGGTAAATAAAAACTCATGGCATTTGAGAGATGGAATGCTACAGACTGAGAGTGGGGATTATTCTGGGCTATCTCTAATCTCCTTAATAACCATTTGTCCCTAACCTCTGCATCTGATTTGACATTTTTTTGTGACAATTAGGTTAAGTTTTAGAAAGATATTAATATTCACCATTAAAAATCTAAAGAATGTCATTAGATAACATCTGAAGCTCGTAGCAGAAGTATATCTGCTTTGCTATAATTTGTTGTAAACCTGATGTCCCTACTACTGTATTTAGCAAGTGAATTGGTTTGTGACTTTTCTGTTTTATGATTACAAAAGTTCATATAACCTCCTCCACTGTACATGTCATGCTGGGCCATCTGTGGCTGTGTTCTTAGGCCATAATTACTAACATTGGGTTTGGAATGATACATATTCCATTGAGCAAAAGCTATGTTTTGCTTCAACACAGAACTGCACCATCCCCAGTATGTTCTGTATTTTAAAGTAAAAATTATCTGAAATGTTATACAATAAGGAGCATTTCCAAACTTACAAGTTGAAGGCCTGTGTGCGTGTTCAAGTACATCAGCCACTTTGTTGCTTTATTTTGCAATAAGCACTCACGTAGCTTTTGAGTAATGAATGCTACTTGTTGATGCTGTGGCTTTGAGAACTCTTAGCAAACTAGATGACGAGAACATCACTTAGTCCTCCAATTTCATGACACCAAATGTCTGGTACTCTAAACAATGTGGTATTTCAGAGACTATCTTGAAAAGCTGGTGGGAAAAAGAGCTAATCTTCATTTTAAGTTTTACTTAAAAAGAACAGTGTACTAAATATTGACCTCAAGACACTATATTTCTAGCAAATGAATTTTTAAAAGTACAAGCAATTACCCTCAAGCAAATTTAATTTCACTCTGACTCAGTTTTACAGAATTCATTTTCACATTCCTCATTATTTCTTTTTATTTCAAATTGACCCTCTCTACCTCCCTCCAGAAACCTGCTGTTACACCTCCAAGTGACAGAAGTTGATTAAGGCTCCCTTCAGAAGCTGCCATTATCATTCAGGATTAGCTTGGAAGTTTTTACAATGGAGTAAAAAAAAGATGTTTTAACACTTTCTTGTCATCCTCTATCACCTTGATCCTAACAATTGTAGAGGGCAGGACGGCATTTCTCAATTTAGTTGTGAATGAGACTATGGGACTAGAGGCAGATTAAGAGTCACAAAGAGATTGAGAGAAAAGTAAGCAGGTGGTAGTAATTAGCATTTATCAAACACCAAGCAAGTGCCAAACAGAGAGAGATGTTTATAGAACACATCATATATTTTTTTTGTCTACAGTTTAATACAAAATAAAATTGAATCTCAGAAAATCACTGAGATATTAAGTGGCCAATACAATATTCAACCTCAGAGGAAGCATTAAATGAATGATACATTCAAATCTGGTCTGTGTGTGACCAGTTCATCGGTGTGTGAATCTTGAAGATGATGTTGAATACATAAACGTAAAAGCTGAGAATTAAAGCCACACAACTCATACGGTACTGTTTCTTTCTCTGTGGTTCCTTTTAATAAGCAGATCTGTAAGGGTAGTAAGTTGAAGGCAGCAAAGATATAAATAAGCAAGGCTCTATGGACTGGAAATGGGAGCTTAAACTTACACAATGCAGGGCAAAGAATACATTCATTAGTGTGAAAAGAAACCGGCACAATCAGTGATTATTATGAAAGTCTGATGGATGACTAGCGTTTGTGCTTTGTGAGTGACCAAAGTGGGCTTTCCCAACAGATAATAAATAGCTATGCTCATCAAGATTTCATGGAAATGGGTCACCTTGCTCCTCTGGGTTGTGAAGGAAAAGTTGGGTTTTGGTTATGTTCATTGTTAACAAGCTGAATTACAATTGCTAGTAATTTCAAGTCAATCATTCAAACCCCAAAGATTTGTGTTCTTATCTACTCTTAGCTGTACAACAGTATGATGATGTCAGTTCATTATATCACCAAAATTCTGTAAAATATTAAAGTCTTTTTTTGTAATAAATAAATAAATAAATAAATAAATAAATAAATAAATAAAAGTAAAACAGATTTACAAGGTGCTAACATTGGAAAGAAATTTCAGTGTAAGATTTTTGTATAGATTAATATATAGTTGAATACACTGCAATGGTCATTTTTTGCATCAGTTTAGCTACACTATTGATTATCTTACTTGGTCAAACAGTCTAGATACCACACTAAAGATCCTTTTTAGCTATGATTAACAGCTGTAATAAGTCACTTTTAAGTAAAAAATATTACACTCTGTATTTTGAATACCTCTCATCTATTTGCTTAGAGATTTTAAAAGCAAAAACAAGTGCTTACTAAAGAAAAATTAATCTTATTTTCAGACTATCTGAATTTCCAGCAACTGTGTTCAGGAATGCACTGTCATGAATTTCAGTTCCTAGGATGAAGCTTGCTCTTGAGATTTCAATCTTACCATCACTCACAATCTCTTCAAACATACATGATATAGGAAACGTATTTGTGTGTGTGTTTGTCTAAGTAGGCAGACAAGTATAGGGATAGATAGAAAGGTTATAGACTGATAGATAAAAACATGTCTATTGTTATTGCCCTTTATTTTTAATTTTTGTAGAGATTTTCAACCCATGGAACTCTAAAATATTAACATATTGCTCCCATTCTCCCTGTTCTAAATGCTCAATTTCTACCATTTATTGTTAAAAATCATTTTTATAAAACTGTTTGTTTCTCAGTTTCTCCCTCTTAACCCTTACTACCTCCTCTAAGGCCTCCTCTCCTGGCAGGCAGGAAGTCCAGACCAATTCTCTCCCGCTCAGTGATTGGCTGTAGGCTGCTTTATTGGCATATCAAGGGACAATGTGGAGTAGTGTTAACACAATACTGAGACAGGAGATTCTCAGAATAAGGATTGCAACAAGATATGGAGGGTACAGAAATTAGCATTGGAATCACACAATGACTTTATACCTACAATTTATTTCTTTCAGTGTTTTGGAATATTAGGAATGCATCTTATACAAAGGTAAGCAAGTAGGTGAGTGTGGTTCAAAATGAAATATTGAATTCATTCATCTATTAGTAAAATTGAAATCTGCAAAAGTATATTAAATAGAAAATACTTCATTAATTAAGAAGAGAGAAGTCTGAAGGCTTAGTTATGTACTCAGAGATAATATGTAAATGATAAATAACTGTCATTTGGGCAAGTAACATGTTCCATAAAGTTGGGAATAAAAACAAGTTCCAATTTTATGGAATAACACACCACAGCTATGTGGAACTTTGAATTGCTAGTGTCTCAGATGCACCAACAAGCCTTTTCATCCCACAAATATTTACACTGGTTTGATCAACTTTACTTTCAGCTTAATTCTTCGAGTCGGCATATGAAAGGAAAACATTATTTTATTTGGTTTAAAGAAGAATATATCATTCTCTTCAATTCTCTAGAAAGAAAAACTGAAATGAGCTTTTATTTGTGCTCATCTTATCCATCCTGTAACTTGTTCATTCATTTAAAATCTTAATATTAAGCCTGATGTACATAAAATGAATCAAGAGACTTTTAGGCACCAACATCTGGATCAAAAGTCCTAAGTCTTGATACCTACCTTCAAGATGCTTATTGCCTTTTCGAAGAGCCCAGGTGTAACAGAGTTCAATAACAAGAAAAATGTGTTTAACTAAATGTCATGATACCTAGAAGCAATAACAAATACTAAAGTATTTCAGAGAAGGAATGAGAGTACAGTGAATGTACAAGTCAATGTTAAGTATAGAAAATAAAAACTTCTGGTCCTCATAAGGTAGCCTGGTGGGGTCAGTGAGAGACTGATTTTGTCTTTGCAGTTCACAGTGAGATCTTGCTGGGTTTTTTTAATTAAGTTTTTTATTTTTTATATTAAATACAGTTTATCCACTTTGTATCCCAGCTATAGCCCCCTCCTTTGTTCCCTCCCAATCCCATCTTCCCTCCCTCATCTCCTCCCATGCCCCTCTCTAAGTCCACTGATAAGGGAGGTTCTCTTCCCCTTCCATCTAGAAGAGATCTTGCTGTTTTAATCATAAACAATGCCTTGAGGTATTGTGTTAGTCAGTGTTCTGTTGTTATGAAGAGACACCATGACCATGGCAACTCTTATGAAGGACAGCATTTAGTTGAGTATTGTTTACAGTTTCAGACATTTATCCCATTGTCATCATGGTAGGAAGCATAGTGGAATGGTCGACAGACATGCTGAGAAGACAAGGGCAGAAGTAGATGAGAATTCTGCATCAGGAAGCAGGAGGAATTTGGGGAGGACTTTTAGGAGACCTCAATGCCTATGCCCATTGACACACTTCCTTCAACAAGGCCACAACTACTAATCCTGTTAAATAGTGCTACTTCTTGCTCATCGCATATTCATATCTATGAGCCTATGGAAGCCATTCTCCTTCAAACCACCACAGTCACAAACATTAGAAAAGGCTACTCCAGAGCTATTGATGGACCAAGATTAAAAAAAAAAATGATCACAAATTTAAGATGTCTGAACACAGACAAGGTATGTTTGAGCTACAGTATAAGAGACCCTCTCCTTGCCTATTATTTTCCTTCCTCTCCATCCCCTGAAAGTTTTCTTACTGAAGAAGCTGCTTTTGTTCTTGGAATTTCCCATTCCCATTTATTCTAGAAAGAGCAATGGCTGTTGTCACACCTGCTACAGACCTAGCTTGGATCAAGGGCTCTCCTCCTACGTGAAATTTATCATCTACTTCAATTCTTTAAAGCTTTTCCAAAATTGCTTCTGAGAGAGCCCATGCTCTCTCACTGCTAGGATAATTATCCTACATTCTTAGTTAAAACAATTAACTCAATCACTAACCTTACAAATATGTTTATGGAGAGTGCTTGTGGAGAAGAAATCACAAGTGATATCTTGAGTAGAAGTTAAACTTCAAAAAAGTAAGAAAGGAGAATGAAGGTGGCAAATCTTCCATATGTGTCAAATGGGTATCAAAAGGAATGACAGGATGTATAACTAAGAATTTAGAAAATTAAGTCATGTACCATGGGCTTCAGATATGTGGGTATGTTCTGAGAAAGTGGTGAATTTCTGAGCAACAAATGAAAGACTTTGAAGGTAAAGTTTAGGAAGTAAAACTTACATTACTGATCTGGAAGCTCCAGATAGGAAGTGTATCAAGCACACAGGAAGAAGTATGAATCACATGTAACCGCCCTGGATGACACTGATAGAGACTGAAAAGTTCAAGGTGGAGGCAGTGGCAGAATCCATGTTTGATGAATACCCTCTACCTCAAACCCCTTCAGCTGTGTCTTCACATGTCCACAGAGACAAATTCCCGCTGCCTCCTGGGGGCCCCACCTTCCTCTCGATTCCCTTTCTGAAAGTCCCACTGTTCAGCACTATAGCAAAGCAAATGACAGAAAAGAGCATAAAAAGTCAGAAATATTGTGAGAATAGAATCAAGTAAGAAGATGCTGTTCAAATAAACGACAAGCTTGGTTGTTCCTGTCTACGGCCTCCCAGTCTCTCGCCTTCAAGTGCAGATCATTCTACTTCAGTGTCATGACTATACATACATACGTTACTCTCAGTCTGTGACTATTTGATTGTTCATCAGCTCAGGTTTGTGGTTATCAAATACTCACTAAGTGCCTACTGTATACCAGGTATTCTCCTGGCTGTATGCATAAAGTCATCACTGTAAAACACGTTTCTGCTCCAATACTGTCACTACCTCACTCCTTACTAAGGCCTACATCATGGCCAGCCTTTAACATCTGTTTCTGTCCTCATTCATTCCTGCATTATGACTTTTATACTCCATTCAGTGAATTTGTTAGTGAGTTCTAAGATTTGGGGTGGCATGTCTGGGATTTTGTCAACTTTTGCCAGCAGTGTCAATCATTTTCTTTCCATCCAAGTTGAGTGCCTTTTGATTCTTTCTCTTCTGTAATTCTTTTCGTTAGATTTTTTTTCTTTCTTTTTTTTTTTGTATTTTATTTTTTTCTTATCAGTTACATTTTATTAACTCTGTACCCCAGCCGTGTCCCGATCCCTCATTCCCTCCCAGTCCCTCCCTCCCTCCCTCATCTCCACCATGCCCCTTGCCAAGTCCACTGATAGGGGGGACCTCCTCCCCATTCCTCTGATCCTGTTTTATCAGGTATCTTCAGGACTGGCTGCAAAGCTCTCCTCTGTGGCCTAACAGGACTGCTCCTCCCTTGGGGGGTGGGGAGGCCAAAGAGCCAGTCATTGAGTTCCTGTTAGAAATAGTCCTTGTTCCCCTCACTATGGGAAACCAATTGGTTACTGAGCTAACACAGGCTACATCTGAGCAGAGGTTCTAGGTTACATTCATACATGGTCCTTGGTTGCATGTCAGTCTCAGAAAAGACCCTGTGCCCAGATATCTTTGGTCCTTGTGGAGCTCCTATCCTTTCCTCATCAGACTAACTCCCCTTCTTCCTTATGATTCCCTGTACTCTGCCAAAGGTTTGGTCATGAGACTTTGCCTTGGAAACACTGCTAGTTAGAGTATTTCCAATGCGCTCAGTAGACTCCTGTCAATGTTCAATGCGCATCCCATCTGTCTTTCAAAACGAGGATTGATAATCTTACCCCATGGCCGCTCTCTTGATTATCTTTTTTAGGTGTATAGATTTCATTATGTTTATTATATCTTATAGGTCTATATAAGTGAGTATATACCGTGTTTGTCTTTCTCCTTCTGGGATATTTCACTCAGGATGATCTTTTCTAGATCCCACCATTTGCCTGCAAATTTCATGATTTCCTTCTTTTTGATTGCTGAGTAGTATTTCATTGTGTAAAAATACCACAATTTCTGTACCTATTCCTCCGTTGATGGACATCTGGGTTGTTTCCAGGTTCTGGCTATTACAAATAAAGCTGCTACAAACATGGTTGAGCAAATATCCCTTTTGTGTACTTGAGCAAACTTTGGGTATATACCTAGCAGTGGTATAGCTGGGTCTTGAGGAAGCACTATTCCTAATTGTCTTAGAAAGCGCCAGATAGATTTCCAAAGTGGTTGTACCAGTTTACATTCCCACCAGCAGTGGAGGAGGGTTCCCCTTTCTCCACAACCTCTCCAGCATGTGTTGTCCCTTGAGTTTTTCATTTTGGCCATTCTGATGGGTGTAAGGTGATATCTCAGGGTCGTTTTGATTTGCATTTCCCTGATGGCTAATGAGGATGAGCATTTCTTTAAGTATTTCTCTGCCATTCGATACTCCTCTGTCGAGAATTCTCTGTTTAGCTCTGTTCCCCAATTTTTAATGGGATTACTTGGTTTGCTGCTTTTCACCTTCTTTAGTTCTTTGTATATACTCGATATTAACCCTCTGTCAGATAAAGGGTTAATGAAGATTCTTTCCCAATCTGTAGGCAGGCGTTTTGTTTTGATTACAGTGTCCTTTGCTTTACAGAAGCTTTTCAGTTTCATGAGGTCCCATTTATTGATTGTTGCTCTTAGAGCCTGTGCTGTTGGTGTTCTGTTCAGGAAGTTGTCTCCTGTGCCAATGAGTTCTAGGCTGTTCCCCACTTTTTCTTCTAACAGATTTAGAGTATCTGGTTTTATGTTGAGGTCTTTGATCCACTTGGACTTTAGTTTTGTGCAGGGTGATAAATAGAGATCTATTTTCATTTTTCTGCATGTGGACATCCAGTTGGACCAGCACCATTTGTTGAAGATGCTATCTTTTTTCCATTGAATGGTTTTGGCTTCTTTGTCAAATATTGAGAGTATTCATAGGTGTGTGGGTTTATATCTGGATCTTCTATGCGGTTCCATTGATCCTCCTTTCTGTTTCTATGCCAATACCATGCAGTTTTTAATACTATTGCTCTGTAGTACAACTTGAGATCGGGGATGGAGATACCTCCAGATGATCTGTTGTTGTACAGGATTGTTTTGGAGATTCTGGGTTTTTTGTTTCTCCATATGAAGCTGAGAATCTTTTTTTCAAGGTCTGTAAAGAATTGAGTTGGTATTTTGATGGGAATTGCATTGAATCTGTAGATTGCTTTTGGCAGGATGGCTATTTTCACAATGTTAATCCTACCAATCCATGAGCACGGGAGATCTTTCCATCTTCTGAGATCTTCTTCAATTTCTTTCTTCAGAAACTTGAAGTTTTTCTCAAACAGGTCTTTCACTTGCTTGGTTAGAGTCACCCCAAGGTACTTTATGTGGTTAGTGGCTATTGTGAAAGGTGTTGTTTCCCTAATTTCTTTCTCGGCCCTTTTGTCTTTGGTATACAGGAGGGCTTCTGATTTTTTTGAGTTGATTTTGTATCCTGCCACTTTGCTGAAGGTGTTTATCAACTGGAGGAGTTCTCTGGTTGAATTTTTGGGGTTGCTCATATATACTATTATATCATCTGCGAATAGTGACACTTTGACCTCTTCCTTTCCGATTTGTATCCCCTTGATCTCTTTTAGTTGTCTTATTGCTCTGGCTAGGACTTCAAGTACTATGTTGAAGAGGTAGGGAGAGAGTGGGCAGCCTTGTCTTGTCCCTGATTTCAGTGGGATTGATTTAAGTTTCTCTCCATTGAGTTTGATGTTGGCTATCGGCTTGCTGTATATTGCCTTTACTATGTTTAGATATGTGCCTTGTATTCCTGATCTCTCCAAGACTTTAAGCAGGAATGGGTGTTGGACTTTGTCAAATGCTTTTTCAGCATCTAAGGAGATGATCATGTGGTTTTTCTCCTTCAGTTTGTTTATGTGGTGGATTACATTGATGGATTTCCATATGTTGAACCACCCTTGCATGCCTGGGATCCATTACCAAACTCGTTAGATATTTTTATACTACGTCAAGGGTATAATTTCTGTACTAAGTGAGGAGTGAGTATCCTTACCACATCTATGACTATAGTGAAAAACTTTCAGCTCCTCACAATTGAGGGTGAAAGCTATACAATTGTCCTAATAATAAAGGATTTTTTTCTCCTCTATCTAATTTTAGGTATGAAAAATATTGGATCTTGTCAAATTCTTTTTCTGCTTCAGTTGAAATGATCATAATTTTTGTTCTTCATTTTGCTCATATGGTTAAGTCATGTGAACAGATTTCCCTGCATTGAACCATAACTATATCCTAGAGGATAATTCTTCTTGGTGATGGTGAGTGATATCTCAATATATTCTTGACCTAGTTTGCTGTTACTTTTATTAAAGTTACTTCATTTATGTTTCTCAGGAATAGTAGGCTGAGATGTTCTTCTTTAGTAGCATCTTGTTACGTTTTTATATGAGTACAATACTAGAATTGTAAATGCATTCGAATTTTTTCTATATTTTATAAAAATAACTTTAAGAAATTTTGGCATCAAAAATTTTAAAAATATTTGGAAGAATTCACTCATGAATCAATTTACTTTCACAAATTTAAAATACTAAATATTGTGGTCTGAATATGTGTGTATCTTAAACGATCCCTAAATTAATACAGTGAAATCAAAATCATCAAGATAAAGAACTATTAATATGTAAGATTATTAATTTATAAGGCCAGTGACTTCACAAAGGAGATTATCTCCTCCTAAAAGAGACCACAGAGAGTTAGATAACTCTTTGTACAAAGTAAACACAAAAGGGAAAGACTGACATCTATGCACCAGATTCCAAAACTTTCAATGACCTGAGCTTTAATTTTCAGCCTCCAGAACTATGAGATGTAAACATTTATTGCTGATAAATCAATGGGAACATATTTTGTTACAGCACCAAAACAATATGAAAATAAGAAATGTTGATTACTGATCAAATCATTTCACGTTACTACTCTATTAAGATTTTCTGTTCATTCATGACTTATTCTTACTAGAATGTTTGCTTCTAGAAATGCATCCAAATCTTATCCAGTTCATTGGTGTTTTTCACCTTTTATAAATATTTGCATTTTTCTTAGTCTTTTTAAATTGAAAAATGGATTTTTTTTTCATGCAATATATTCTGATTATGGTTCCCCCTCCCCCAGCTCCTCCTAGATCCCCCTCACTTCCCCACCCACACAAATCCACACACCCTTTCTTGCTCTCTTCTCTTAGAAAACAGCACACTTTGGTGAAATCTCTCCTGGTGATAATTAAATCATTCCTGTGTGCACGCTAAAGCGCACATAAATCTCCGTGAGAAAGAAAGTAAATAATGACCATATGTAATTTGTAATGTACATATGACACCCTCCATTGTTGGTATAATGTTCTTTTAAAATGTGTACACCTTACCCTTGTTCACTCAAATGTTGATTTCTACCCCCACTCTCTGGTTTCAATCTGGATATTGCAATATGATACTAATTCTAAGCATTCTGTCTCAACTCTTGTGTAAACAGGCCAAAATAAAGCAACTAGACACAATGCTGAGCAATGGGAGGAGCCAGATGACAGAAAAGAGGGGAGGAGCTAGAAGGCAGGAAATGAGTGGGAGGAAAGAGGCTAGAGAGCAGAGCTTGGGAGAGAGCTAGGAGAGGAAGCTGGAGGACAGATCTTGGAGATGTGGAGATGGACTGGACATAATATTTCACAAAAAGCAAGAATAATGTGGGAAATCTAAATGTTAGGAAACTATGAAGGCTTGGAGGTTTAGGATGGATTTAATATTGCCCAACATTGTGTTCTAGGTTAACTAAATAAACCCAGTCTCTGTGTGGTGATTTGGTTACCCAGCTACTTAGGATTAAGAGCAGCATTACCAGAAGATAAATCATTAGTAAATACTAATCACAACATACAACACTCCATAAAGATGGATTTATAGATTGTGTTGAATGTAGTGTCCCTTTCATTTCCAACTTCATTTCTGAATCTTCTATCTCTCTCTCTTTTTATATATTATTTTATTTTTTTTATGAATTACACTTATTCACTTTGTATCCCCCCCATAACCACCTCCCTCCTCCCTTCCCAGTCCCACCCTCCCTCCCGCTTCTTCACGCATGACCCTCCTCAAGTCCACTGGTAGGGGAAGTCCTCCTCTCCTTCCTTCAGATCTTAGTCTGTTAGATCTCATCACGAGTGGATGCACTGTCATCTTCTGTAGCCTGGTAAGGTTGCTCCCCCCTCAGGGGGAGGTGATCAAAGAACAGGCCAATCAGTTCATGTCAAAGGCAGTCCCTCTTCCCATTACTATGGAACCCACTTGGACACTAAACTGCCATGGGCTACATCTGTGTAGGGGTTCTAGGTTATCTCCATGCCTGGTATTTGGTTGGAGTATGAGTCTCTGGGAAGACCCCTGTGTTCAATTTTTCTGGCTCTGTTGCTCTCCTTGTGGGATTCCTGTCCACTCCAACTCTTACTATTTCCTACTTCTTACATAAGATTGCATGCACTCTGCCCAACAGTTGGCTATAAGTCTGAGTGTCTGCTTTGATAGTCTGCAGGGCAGAGCCTTTCAGAGGTCCTCTGTGGCAGGTTCCTAGCTGGTTTCCTATTTTCTTCTTCTGATGTCCATCCTCTTTGCCTTTCAGGGTGGGGATTGAGCGTTTTAGTCAGAGTCCTCTTGATAAGTTTCTTTAGATGTACAGATTTTAGTAGGTTTATCCTATGTTATAGGTCTATATGAGTGAGTATATACAGTGTGTGTCTTTCTGCTTCTGGGACAGCTCACTCAGGATGATCCTTTCCAGGTCCCACCATTTACCTGCAAATTTCATGAATTCCTTATTTTTCATTGTAGAGTAATACTCCATTGTGTAGATGTACCATAATTTCTGCATCCATTCTTCAGTTGAGGGGCATCTGGGCTGTTTTCAGTTTCTGGCTATTATAAATAAAACTGCTACAAACCTGGTTGAGCAAATGTCCTTATTGTGTACTTGAGCCTCTTTTGATTATATGCCTAAGAGTGGTATGGCTGAATCTTGAGGAAGCACTATTCCTAGTTTTCTGAGAAAGCGCCAAATTGATTTCCAGAGTGGTTGTATGAGTTTACATTCCCACCAGCAGTGAAGGAGGGTTCCCCTTTCTTCACAGCCTCTCCAGCATGTGTTGTCACTTGAGTTTTTCATCTTGGCCATTCTGATGGGTGTAAGGTGAATTCTTAGGCTCCTTTTGATTTGCATTTCCCTAATGGCTAATGAGGTTGAGCATTTCTTTATGGATTTCTCTGCTATTCGATATTCCTCTACAGAGAGTTCTCTGTTTAGCTCTATTCCCCATTTTTTAATTGGATTAGTTGGTTTGTTGCTTTTCAGCTTGTTTAGTTCTTTATATATACTGGATATTAGCCCTCTGTCAGATAAAGGGTTGGTGAAGATTCTTTCCCAATCTGTAGGCAGTCGCTTTGTTTTGATGACAGTGTCTTTTGCTTTACAGAAGCTTTTCATTTTCATGAGGTTCCACTTATTGATTGATGCTCTTAGAGCCTGTGCTGTGGGTGTTCTGTTCAGGAAGTTGTCTCCTGTGCCAATGAGTTCTAGGGTATTCCCCACTTTTTCTTCTAATTGATTTATTGTGTCTGGTTTTATGTTGAGGTCTTAGATCCACTTGGGCTTTAGCTTTTTGCAGGGTGATAAGTAAGGATCTACTTGCATTTTTCTACATGTAGATATCCAGTTAGACCAGCACGATTTGTTGAAAATGCTATCTTTTTTCCATTGTATGGTTTTGACATCTTTGTCAAAGATCAGGTGTCCATAAGTGTGTGGGTTTATCTCTGGGTTCTCTGTTTGGTTCCATTGATCCACCATTCTGTTTCTATGCCAGTACCATGCAGTTTTTATAACTGTTTCTCTATAGTACAGCTTAAGATCAGGGATGGATATAGCTGAAGATGATGAAGATCTTTTATTGTAGAGGATTGTTTTAGCAATTCTGGGTTTCTTGTTATTCCATATGAAGGTGAGAATTTTTCTTTCCAGGTCTGTAAAGAATTGTGTTGGTAATTGGATGGGAATTGCATTGAATCTGTAGATTGCTTTTGGTAAGATGGCCATTTTTACTATGTTAATCCTGCCAAGCCATGAGCATGGGAGATCTTTCCATCTTCTCATATCTTCCTCTAATTCTTTCTTCAGAGACTTGAAAAGTTTTTTCATACAAGTCTTTGACTTGCTTGGTTAGGGTTATACCAAGTTACATTATGTCATTTGTGTCTATTGTGAAGGGTGTAGTTTCCCTAATTTCTTTCTCAGCCCATTTGTCTTTTGTATACAGGAGGGCTACTGATTTTTTTTTTACTTAACTTTGTATCCAGCCACTTTGCTGAAGGTATTTATCAGCTGTAGGAGTTCCCTGGTAAAGTTTTTGGGGTCAATCACCTATACTATCATATCTTCTGCAAATAGTGATAATTTGACTTCTTCCTTTCTGATTTCTATCCCCTTGATCTCCTTCAACTGTCTTATTGCTCTAGCAAGGACATCCAGAACTATCTTGAAGAGGTATGGAGAGAGTGGACGGCCTTGTCTTGTCCCTGATTTCAGTGGGATGGCTTTAAGTTTCTCTCTGTTCAGTTTGATGTTGGCTGTAGGCTTGCTGTATATCGCCTTTACTATGTTTAGATAAGTGCCTTGTATCACTGATCTCTCCAATACTATAAACATGAATGGATGTTGGATTTTGTCAAATGCTTTTGCAGTATCTAGGGAGATTATCATGTGTTTTTTTTTTTCTTTCAGTTTGTTAATATGGTGGATCACATTGATGGATTTCCGTATATTGAACCACCCCTGCATACTTGGGATGAAGCCTACTTGGTCATAATGGATATCATTGATGTGTTCTTGTATTCGGTTTGTAAGTATTTTGTTGAGTATTTTTGCATCAGTGTTCATAAGGGAGATTGACCTGAAATTCTCTTTTTTTGTTGGGTCTTTGTGAGGTTTAGGTACCAAGGTGACTGTGGCTTCAGAGAATAAGTTTGGTAATGTTCCTTCTGTTTCTATTTTGTGGAATAGTTTGAAGAGAATTGGAGTTAGCTCTTCTTTGAAGGTCTGGTAGAATTCTGCACTGAAACCATCTGGTCCTGGGCTTTTTTGGATGGGAGACTTTAGATGACCGCTTCTATTTCTTTGGGGGATATAGGAATATTTTATTGATTTACCTGGTCCTGATTCAGCTTTGGTAAGTAGACTTGATCAAGAAAATTGTCCATTTCATTTAGATTTTCAAATTTTGTGGCATATAGACTTTTGAAGTAAGTCCTAATTATTGTTTGGATTTCCTCAGTGTCTGTAGTTATGCCCCCCTTTTCATTTCTGATTTTGTTGATTTCGATGGTGTCTCTCTGCCTTTTAGTTAGCTTGGCTAAGGGTTTGTCTATCTTGTTGGTTTTCTCAAACAACCAGCTCTTGGTTTCATTGATTCTTTGAATTGTTTTACTTGTTTCTAATTGATTGATTTCAGCCCTGAGTTTGATTATTTCTAGCAGTCTACTCCTTTTTGGTGTGTCTGCTTCTTTTTATTCTAGGGTTTTTAAGTGAGCCATTAAGTTGCTTGAATGAGCTGTCTCGAATTTCTTCTTGAAGGCACTTAGTGCTATGAACTTTCCTCTTAGCACTGCTTTCATTGTGTCCCACAAGTTTGGGTATGTTGTGTCTTCATTTTCATTGAGTTCTAGGAAGACTTTAATTTCTTTCTTTATTTCTTCCCTGACAAGGCTGTCATTTAGTAGCAAGTTGTTCAGTTTCCATGTGTGTGTAGGCTTTTTGCTATTTCTGTTGTTATTTAGGTCAAGCTTTATTCCATGGAGATCAGACAGGATATAAGGAATTATTTCAATCTTCTTGTATCTGTTGAGGCTTGCTTTGTGAACAACTGTGTGGTCTATTTTGGAGAAAGTTTCATGAGGTGTTGAGAAGAAGGCAAATTCTTTTGTGTTTGGGTGTAAGGTTCTGTAAATGTCTGTTATGTCCATTTGATTCATGACCTCTGTTAGAGACATTATTTCTTTGTTTAATTTCTGTTTTGTTGACCTGTCCTTTGTTGAGAGTGGGGTGTTGAAGTCTCCCACTATGAATTTTTGGGGATCTATGTGTGGTTTAAGTTTTATCATTGTTTCTTTTACAAATATGGGTGTCCTTGTATTTGGGGCATAGATGTTCAGGATTGTGATGTCTTCCTGGTATAATTTTCCCTTGATGAGTATGAAGTGTCCTTCCCCATCTCTTTTTATTAATTTTAGTTGAAAGTCTACTTTATCAGATATTTGAATGGCTACTCCTGCTTGCTTCTTGGGTCAATTTGCTTGGAAAGCTGCCTTCCAACCCTTTATCCTCAGGTAATGTCTATCTTTGTGACTTAGGTGTGTTTCTTGTATACAACAGATTGCTGGGTTTTGTTTATGCATCCATTCTGTTAGTCTGTGTCTTTTTATTGGAGAATTGGGTCCATTGATATTGAGAGAGATTAATGACCAATGGCTGTTAGATCCTTTCATTTTGATGTTGGCTGTGGTCATAAGGTTGTGTGCTTGGCTGCTTTTTGTTTTACTGTAGTGAGGTTAATAATTTCCTGTGTTTTCTTGAAAGTAGCTAGTTTTCTTGGATTGTATTTCCCCTTCTAGTGTCTTCTGTAACACTGGATTTGTGTGTAGATATTGTTAAAATTTGTTTTTGTCATTGAATATCTTGTTCTCCAATTATGAGGACTGAGAGTTCTGCTGGGTATAGTAGCCTTGGCTGACATCTGTGTTCTCTTAGGGTCTGCATGAAATTCGTCCAGGCCCTTCTGGCTTTCATAGTCTCTGTTGAAAAGTCAGGTGTGATTCTAGTGGGTTTGCCATTAAATGTTACTTGGCCTTTTTCCCTTGCAGCTTTTTTTCTTCATTCTGTATATTTACTGTTTGGATTACTATGTGGTGGGAGGATTTTCTTTTCGGGTCTAATTTATTGGGTATTCTGTAGGCCTCTTGTATTCTTATTTTCTCTCCTTTAACTTGGGGAAATTTTCTTCAATGATTTTGTTGAAAATATTTTCTGGGCCTTGGAGCAGGGAATCTTCTTTTTCCTTTATTCCTATTATTCTTAGGTTTTGTCTTTTAGGTTGTCTTGCATTTTTTGGATGGTCTGTGTCAGGAATTTTTTAGATTTAACATTTTTTTTGACAGATACATTTATTTCTTCCATTGTATCTTCCACACCTGAGATTCTTTCTTCCATTTCTTGTAGTCTATTGGTTATGCTAACCTCTGTAATTCTTGTTTTTTTTTTCCCTAAGTTCTTTCTCTCCACAATTTCCTCCATTTGTGTTTTCTTTAATTTTTCCAATTCTATCTTCAGATCTTGAGCTATTTTGTTGATTTCCTTCACCTGTCTGACTGTATTTTCCTGTTTTTCTATCAATTCCTTCAGCTGTTTGTTTGAACAATCTTCTGTTTCTTTTATTTCATTCAGTTATTTAAGCATTTCCTCTTTTAATGCCACAAACTGGCTGCAACTTCCTGTATTTCTTTATAGATGGCCATAATCTGTTTGACTTTATCTTCCTCTAGGTCTTTACTCATTTTATTTGTTTCCTCTGTTATCCTCTTCATGAGCATAACAGTTATGCTGGGATGTCCAGGGCTACTTGTCCCTGGATAACTGGGTTCTGGAGATGCCATATTGCTCTGGCTTTTGTTGGTTGAGTTTTTATGCTGGCCTCTACCCATTGGGCTATCTTAGTTGTTGGGTGTTAGTTTCTGGTGGTTCCTGGAATCCTGTGGTGGAGAGAATCCCTTTGGAAGGAAGATGATTTTTCCTGAAGGAAGCCTTCTCAGCTTTTTGGGTATAGTCACTGGATGGCTGGTGTTTTTTAGGAGTTGACGCTGCTCACCTCAGGCATAGAGACCTGAGTGGTAACTGTGGTCCTTGTTAGTTGAGAGGGCTCTCCTCTCCCACAGAGAAGTCCTGAAGACAGCCTTTTTGCTTTTGGGTTTCTTGCTGTAAATTTAGTGATCTGCTGCTATAACCTGTGTGTCCCGTGGTTTGGTCAGTTTTGTTAGGGATAACTGGTCGCCCCTTGGAGCAGTATTTGGGGGTTGATCTCAGGGAATTCCAGGCTTTTGTAGGTCTGAGGTTGGGGCTCTGTGCCCCAGTACCCAAGCGGTAATCTGTGGTGGGTGTGTACCTCTCTTCTTGGTAACAGCAGGCTATCTGGTGCACAGCAGGTCCCTGGGTTGGGCTGGTCTGCAGGACCTTTTCCAGGGATATACTGGGTGACCTAAATCTGTCCCCTCCCCTTTGCTTCGTTCCCTGTGAGGATTTCTCCAGACAGGGACTCTCAGTCTCTGTTGCCGTGGGGCGCACAGCTCTCTCTGTGCTGGAGAGCTGGGTGTGCAGCAACTGTGTGTGCATGTGGCTGGAGTCCAGTTCAGTGATGGAGGCTCGAACCCGCAGGTCTGCAAGACTTTTTTTCCAGGGAAAGACTGGGTGACCCAAGTCAGTACCATTTCCTTCCTTCCCTGTGGGGTTTTCTCGAGACTGGGACTCCCAGTCTCTGGTGTTTTTTGTGCCCACCGAACAGCCTGGGAAGGTGATCAGGACACGCAGGCGTGTGGCTCTGGTCCGGGGACCTAGTGCCTGTGAGACCCGGGATCTCTTCCGGGTTCTGGCTGGCGTGGCCTGAGAGTGGACCCAACTGATTCCCATGCTGCGGGGGTTTCCTCTCACCTGGGAAACATGATCGCTGTTGTTTTAGGGCCCAGAGTTCAGTCTCTTGGTCACTGTACGAAAATGTTGTCCTGCTCCTCAGACGTAGTGTCCTCCTGGATCTGCCATCTTGTCCCCCTGCCCCTCTCTATCTCTTTTAAGTCTAGCTAAAAATTTATCAATTTTCATATTTGGACTTTGGAGCAATCAGTCCTACACGGGATTTATTCATTAAAGCACTCCTGTCAAAACTCAAGGGTGTATTTTGAAGAGGGGGTGGAGTTATCCAGAGTTGATACATAACTCCAAGGAAGCACTGTCTTCCAGACACAACAGGACTGACACACATTTGAATTCCCAGCCACTGTGACAGCATGCACAGAGCCTGCACAGATTCAAGAGATGGGGACCTCAGCACTGAATTTGGAGAGTGGACATGAGCTCCCATCCCTAACCAAGAAACTCTGCAGTTGATAGCCACTGGCGAAGTGAAAGTAAATGTGCTATGGTGGGATCTCACTGAATATAACAACCACACCTCAGAGCAGGCCCTATGCCCAGGACCAGCTGTGCAACACCAAATGAAATAAGTGGTATTTTTGTAGATTTCTTGTCTCATTTTACTATGTAGGGCTTTTTTTTTTCCCCTTGTTGGTGTTTTGCTTTTTTTTTTTTTGGTTTCCATTTTGTGTTTGTATGCATTTTTTGATTGTTTTGTTTTCTGTTGAGGACATAAAGTTGAATGAGTAAGGAGGATCTGGGAGTAAGGAAAAAGGAATATTTATATTTTATGGTTTTTTTCAATTAAAAAATTAAAATGACTGAGCTCACACATGTTGATATTTTTACCTTGTTTTTCTAGGTTCTGTTTCCTCTATAGCTGATATGATTTTTTTCCTTTAGACTATAGTTTGTAGCACTTAATTTTGAATATGACTTTACAAATACTATATTTATTTTTCTTTATATGGAATGAAATGCCTTGGAATTAGGGAGGACTTCCAGAAATTTTGATACATCCTTCCTAGTGTTTGGTTTGTTGGTTTGTTTTTTTTTTAATAGATTAATCTTGATGTATTAATCTTTTAATAGATTAATACATCTTGACCACAATTTCCCCTCTCTCCACTTCTCTACACTACGCCTCTCCACCTTCCCTCCCTCCCTGATTCTCTCCCTTTCTGTGTCCCTTCAGAAAGGAACAGGCCTCTAAGAGCCAAACACAACAGAAAAAGATACAATAAATCTAGGTGAAACCCTGGACAAGGCAACCCAACAGAAGGAAAAGTGTCTCAAGGAGAGGCAAAGAGTCAGAGAAGCACCCACTCCTACTGTTAGGAGTCCCACAAGAACATCAGCTAACAGCCATAGTAAATATATAGGCCCTGTTGCAGACCCATGCATACCCCATGCTTGCTGGTGCAGTCTCTGTGAACCTATATGAACCCTGATAAGTTGGTTCAGTGGACCATGTTCCCCTGGTGCCCTTTATCTCCTCTGACTCCTACAATCTCTCTGTCCTCTCTAAGTCCCACAATCTTTCCTCCCTCTCTAACTTCTACAATCTTTCTTCCCCCTCTGACTCCTACAACTGTTCCTCTCCCTCTTCCACGGGGTTCTCTAATCTCTGCGGGGAGGTACCCGATGAAGATCTCCAACTTAGACTCTCTTTCCACACAATGTCTGAATGTGGGTCTTTGCACCTACTCCCATCTGCTGCAGCAGGAAGCTTTTCAGGTGATTATTAGACAAGACAAAGAGATCTATGAGTATTATAGAACTGATTTGATTTTTATTATTTATTTTCTCTTTTTTTCCTTCTTTCTCCATGAGATCTAAGGCTAGTTATCAATTTGAGATCTTCCTTCTTTTCTTTAAAGTAAATTTTTATCACAGTAAGTTTCCCCTTTACATAGCTTTTGTTGCATCCCAGAACTCACCCAAGAGCAGTAATCACAAGTGATGCTGCTCCCAGTTGACACAAAGTGATGCATAGTTCTTCTTCGACTCTCTTGCTTGCATTACATTTTGGTGTTTGTGACAACATAGTCTCCAGGATTGTCTTTATCTCTCTGGATAGTTTTTCTTGTTTTTTCCTGTAAATGGAATTCCTTGGCCTCTTTCTCTTCTTTAATAATCTCTCTTTGGGTTATCCATATCATAACTTTGATGTACCTACTAAAGACGTATCATCTATTTACTGCTAGAGAGACATGGTTTCCAATGTATGCAGCTATTTTTTTTTGACATCTATATGCATATTTTAAAAGCACAGTGAACTAAAATTAGCTTTAAAATCTAGGGGGTTTTGTTGTTGTTGTTGTTTGTTTTTCTCTTCCTTCCTTCCTTCCTTTCTTTCTTTCTGCTTTTTTTTTTTTAGTCTTCCTCTAATGCCTCCAAAAAAAGTGACGGAATCGCCATCTATGTTGTGCTTTCCAATATTTTTAGAAACAGGAGGCAAATATAAGATTTAGACCTCAAGAAGGTCATTCTTCCTTCTCTTTGGAGAGAGCACAGACTGCCTGGTGGGAGAATTCAACCTTGAGTTGCACTAGTGTGCCCTGCTTATGACTCTACAAAGAATTTATAATTGATTTTATATCTGCCTGGATTACTTGTGCATTTCCATTTACAACAGTCCTCGCCTGTCTCAGTCCTCAGCTCACTCTCAGTTTCTTAAGAATGACCTCTTTCAACTCTGTTGAGCCAAAGGTGGCTATGATTATATTTGTTATGGTTAGTTGTGTAATTCTCTTGACATGTCTACCATCAAAACAGAAAAGTCTACCTTCCATCAAAAGAGACTATATCTACTTTTTCTCAAAGTTGTATAACATAGCAATATAGGCAGAAAAGATTCTTCATAAATATTTGTTGAAAAACTAAATATCAGCAAATAAGTTTGTGAAAAGATGAGGTTCATTACAATATCTAATGAAGCTATATGAATCAGTAAAAATGTATGTACTATTTTTCCTATCTTCATAACAACTAACCAAGCAAATATTCAGATTTAAGATCAAATACAAATTCAATATGCTTTCATTTATGCATGTTGTTTACATGGTTCTAAAGAACTATAGTACATGATATAACATATTTTCAAAATTAAAATGGAGCTAAGGGTATTATCTATTATTTTGAGCAAATATTGTCATATATATGATATGTGTATTACATATATGCTTCTTCTTTCAATGGTCCAGTTTCAAATAACAACTTACTATATAAATTAGTAGCAAGTTGATTATGCTTATGACTTTGTGGTTCAAGAACATGTATAAAGAAGTTATCAATGCTCCCAGTGACCCTCTCTTGGATTAGACCATTTGAATGACCAGATGTGGCTGGTTCAGTTCTATGAGGGCCTAATCTGATGCTTTTTTTTTTCCCTCCAAGTGACGTCTGATACGGATGGATTGTCTAAGATGTCTTCCTCACATAGGTTTGTCAACTAGGGTGGGATGAATGGAACAGGTGGCTCTGTATAAACAGTCTATTTCTCAACACTCAGAGCTCACTGAATAGTTCTCTTGAATTTCTTAGTAACATGGTTCCTGGAGAAAATGTGTCTTTTACATGGCAACTGGTAGGTTTCAAGATAACTGGGCAGAAGATACATAACTTTTTCTGACCTGCTTTTATTCAAGACTATCACTTCTTCACATACTAGAGAAACAAGCCACCACAGTCATCCTAGAATCAAGGGATGGGAGGTTAGACCTCACCTTCGAATGGAATACAAAATTATTTTTGGAGTTTTAATACTGCATACTTCTTGTATTGCCAAGTATCATTGCTCCATGCACATGTATATGTTATCTCTAGAGATATCATCCTTAAAACGTTTATCAACCCATTGCCTTACTCTTCTTAATTTCTCTGCATCGAATCTATTTATCTGATATACTTGATTTTCTATACATTGTATGCCTCACTCCTTACAAGTCAAGATCTAACTTTATCCCCTCCTTTAATTTTTTTTCTTATACAGTCACACTTACTAGATGTTTTCTTCATGAAATGAAATAACAATAATTCCTAAACCACAACAAAGTTGATTAATAAAACTCTGCCTCTAGAAAGCATTCCTGGAGTATCTTTAGGTCATTACACAGTTACTGTAGCTGAGACTCTCAAGAATTGAGGATAAACCTGCATCTCTCAAGAGGCCGCCTAGAGCTGACTCAATTTTGGAATTGGTTCTGAACATAGAAATATATGTCTTGATTCTTTACCTGATTTGTTTCAGTGGATGTAAGAAGCCTAGTTTTGTAGGATAAAAGATACAAACTAATTAAGACAAGTGTAAAAAAATAAAATCCAGTATATCTTTAAAGGAGCACATGTTAAAGGGCTTAATAATGCATGATATCAGCCCTAGAAGTGCATTTATATAGCAAGAAAGGCATCTGTGACATGAGTCACCTTTACATGAGGCACAGCTACAAGAAGCCAGGTGGGTGAAACATGTTCTTCAGAATACGATTCTGAAATATAATTAGGGTGTTGATATTTATAATGATTTATAATCACAGCTTATCTTACTGGCAACTGCCCTTTGGACAGCTACTTGCATAGAGTAGTAATTACTTTGTATAAGTTTAGTAGCAAAGAAGTTTGATTAACTTTCTTTTAGTATTTACTTCTTTAGAAGTGGTTTTTTTTATTATAAAAACATCTCCAGGAGAGTTATTGAGTCATAATTATTTGAGTTTTATATGTAATCCTGTATTAATATTGGAAAGGCAATATTATATTCTACCCAGCTGGAAAAATACTTCTACTATTAATCTGTGTGAAATATTTACCTCGCATTGGAACTGACCAGTAAGGATATTGTTTGTATAAATTTTTTGGTATCTCTTTCCTGAAGAAAGATACCAAATTGATTATCTGTGTGTTATGTTATATTGCAATGGAAGAGAAGTCTGCAAAATAAATATATAGGCTATTAAACTCTAGTTATTTACAATAGTGGTTTTAAACGTTGACAATCTTAACAGAATAGTTATGTCCAAGCCTTCATACCAAGAATTGGGATAGATTCTAAAAGGTTTTTAACAACAAACCAGTGTCTCACGAAGTATACTCATTCTATCACCTGCTTCAGGAGCATCTCATGTGCTCATTCACATCCTAACTCAGATAAAATGAAATCAAAATCTCTAGGGATGAGAATCTCTCTTGTAGTTGAATTATGGACAAAATAATCTTTTTCTAGAAACTTCACATATGGAATAAACTAACTTCGGTTATGTACTATGAGCCAATGTAGCTGGGATGGAAAGTTATGTTCAAAAAAGAAGAGAAGAAAGGAATAAAAACTGATATTAATGCCCACATTATTTTCTATTTTTTATGAAAATTTTAGACATTGTAACAATGATATGATCTAATAAGAAGAAGGAGTCACAGAGAAAGGACAAGAAAGGATTTGGTCTATGGACCACTGATGTCTGGTAAGACAACAAAGGGCTCCTGGCTGTAGAGCTACAAGATGAAGGATAATATCATGGGTGACATATTAAAAGCTTTGAGTTTACAGTCACAAAGACTTTAATTTAATCCCAAATTTAGTTACTTATAAAATATTTTTTACTTTTTAATCTATGTTTCATACTGGAAACAGATCAGTACTTCTTAGATGGAGCCAGCATATCACCATTCCTGCTTATACAATCATGTCTTTTCTCATAAAGCTGACAACCAAATTATTCTATGCTTTGAAAGTCTATGATCTGGTTCCCATGTATTTTTCGAATCTCATCTAAATCTTCTTTCATCTACTGCTAATTCAAACTATTTTTTTGTTTTTGCTTTTTTTCAATCCTTAAAAAAAAAAAAAAGGCAACGTTTTTTCCTCCCTAGGAACATTTACATATGCAGTTTCATGAGTGACTCATTTTCCCCAAATCTGCGTTTACAATATCAGCTGGAACATTATTTTCTTAGACAAATATTTGCTGATTACACTGCTGTTAAACATCTAGACTTCTCAGGATTATTATTTTATTCAGTTCTCATAAAAAAATGTCTATTAAACTGTGTCCTTTTCTGTTTTGCAAATGCTTTCCTTGTCTCTTTGCTCCTTGCTTCACTGCCAATAACCCAGCCAGGTCCTCCTTGATTTCTTTTTTTTATTATTTTTCTTTATTAATTACACTTTATTCACTTTGTATCCCCCTGTGGTTCTCTCCCTCCTCCCGTCCTAATCCCTCCCTTCCTTCACCCTCTGCACACATGCCCCTCCCCAAGTCCACTGATAGGGGAGGACTTCTTTTCCTTCCTTCTGATCCTAGTCAGACCATTGATGGAGATAACCTAGAACCCCTGCACAGATGTAGCGCATGGCAGTTCAGTGTCCAAGTGGGTTCCATAGTAATGGGAACAGAGACTGTCACTAACATGAACTGATTGGCCTGCTCTTTGATCACCTCCCCCTGAGAGGGGAGCAGCTTCACCAGGCCACAGACGAAGACAATGCAGCCACTCCTGATGAGACCTGATAGACTAGGATCAGAAGGAAGGAGAGGAGGATCTCCCCTATCATTGGACTTGGGAAGGGGCATGCGTGGAGAATGGGAAGGGAGGGTGGGATTGGGAGGGGAAGAGGGAGAAAGCTAATAGAGGATACAAGGTGAATAAAGTGTAATCAATAAAAATTAAAATAAATATTTTTAAAAAATGTATCTTTTCTCTTCATTCACTTTGAACACTCTTTTCTACACTATAAAAATATGGGTAGTTATAGATATATTTAAATACTCAATTAGAGTACAAGTCACTTTTGTAAAAAACCTACATGCTGCTTAATAATACATAATACTAAACAAAGTACCTTGCAGATGCATATTAATTTATCAATCAACATGTTCCTTTTGAACTCTAGTAATTCTGTTCATTGTAATTACTTTCTTACTTTTCTTTTTTTATTAAGTTTTTATTTTTTACATTAATTACATTTTATTTGTTTTGTATCCCAGCTGTAACCCCTTCCCTTATTCCTCCCAATCCTACCCTCCCTCCCTCATCTCCTCCCATGCCCCTCTCCAAGTCCACTGATAAGGGAGGTCCATTTCCCCTTCCTTCTGACCCTAGCTTATCAGGTCTCATCAGGACTGGCTGCAATGTCCTCCTCTGTGGCCTGGCAAGGCTGCTCCTCCCTCGGGTGGGGGCTGAGGTGTCAAAGAGCCATCCACTGAGTTCATGTTAGAGACAGTCCTTGTTCCCCTTAATAGGGAACCCAGTTGGACACTGAGCTGCCATGGGCTACATCTGAGCAGGGGTTTTAGGTTATATCTATAAATGGACTTTGGTTGGAGTATCAATCTCAGAAAATACCCCTGAGCCCAGATACTTTGGTTCCATTGCTCTCCTTGTGGAGCTCCTGTACTCTCCCGGTCTTACTAACTACGTCTTCTTTCATATGATTCCCTGCATTCTGCCCAAAGTTTGATTATGAGTCTCAGCATCTGCTTTGATACACTGCTAGGTAGAGTCCTGTCCTGTTTCTTGTTTCCTCCTTCTTCCAATAACTACACCATTTGTCTTTTTAAGTGAAGATTGATCCTCTTCCCCGGGTCCTCCTTCTTGTTTAGCTTCTTTAGGTGTACAGATTTTAATATGTTTACCATATCATATAGATCTAGTATCCACTTATAAGTGAGTATATACCATGTGTGTCTTTCTGCTTCTGGGATACCTGACTCAGTATGATCTTTTCTAGATCCCACCATTTGCCTGCAAATTTCATGATTTCCTTGTTTTTAATTGCTGAGTAGTATTCCATTGTGTATTTGTACCACAATTTCTGTATCTATTCCTCTGTTGAGGGACATCTGGATTGTTTCCAGGTTCTGGCTATTACGAATAAAGCTGCTACGAACCTGGTTGAACAAATGTCCTTATTGTGTACTTGAGCATATTTTGGATATATGCCTAGGAGTGATATAGCTGGATCTTGAGGAAGCAGTCAGCATTCCTAATTGTCAGAGAAAGCACCAGATTGTTTTCCAAAGTGGTTGTACAAGTTTACCTTCCCATCAGCAATGGAGGAGGGTTCCCCTTTCTCCACAACCTCTCCAGCTTGTACTGTCACTAGCCATTCTGATAGGATTAAAGTGAAATCTCAGTTGTTTTGATTTGCCTCTCCCTGATGATTAAGGGTGTTGAACATTTCTTTAAGTGTTTATCTGCCATTCTATATTCCTCTATTGAGAATTCTCTGTTTAGCTCCATACTCCACTTTTTAATTGGATTACTTGATTTGTTGCTTTTTAACTTCTTTAGTTTTTTATATATTCTGGATATCAGCCCTCTGTCAGATATAGGGTTGGTGAAGATCCTTTCCCAGTCTGTAGGCTATGGTTTTGTTCTGATGACATTGTCTTTTGTTTTACAGAAAATTTTCAGTTTCATGAGGTGCCATTTATTGATTATTGTTCTTAGAGCCTGTGCTGTTGGTGTTCTGTTCAAGAACTTTCTTACTTTTCAAAGCCCAATCTTATCACCTCAAATTCTAGTTAGAGTCTGTCAATTATGGTCTAACCACCATGCTGGCTTATAACAAAATTCAGAAGGATAAAATGTATTGATTGTTTAGTAAATGTTTTTATTTTAAAAAAAATAAATAATAAAGTTACAGCCAATATTGTAAATTAGGGCCATTTGAACAAAGGTAAGATCATGCTATTGGTATAAGACAGTTTAGGAAATTAAAGACAAGTGGTTTGGGTATTTCATTTATTTATTTGCTTAAATAGTTTTGAAAATAAAACTAGATAGATTCATGCTAGAGATGGAATATGTAGTAGGAAACTAAAATTAGTCTCTGTTCTCAGAAATCTACAGTGTAACCAGGCATAATCTTGTAACTGCATAATTAAATCAAACAGCCTCCCTTGTAAATATACAAATATGGAAAGTTTTACAAGCTGGGGTCCTTTGGACAATGAGTACATCCATTCACAGAAGTGAGCAGGGCTATGGAGCTTACTTTTATTGCAAGCATGAGCTCAGATGGTTATCCAGGTACTGGGAAAGCACAGCCAGGGAATTCCCCAGGGAAAGCTACATTGAGTGAATAACCAGAACTGTTGAGTTCTGGAGCCAGGTAGAGACCCTGCCTCAATAAGCAACATGGGAAGTTGAGGGCTGAGAAAGACGTTTTCCCTGGAAGTGATGATCAGGGAGATAGCATAGAGAGCAGAAGATATCATTGAATAAACTAGCAAACAATTAAGAAGAGGTATTTTCTGTGGGAAGAAACATCATAACAACTCTGCAATAGAAAGAATACAGACGGAAGCAAAGTGTCTAGATGGAGCTGCAGAGGTCAGTAGAAAAGGATGCTCTTAAGTACTGTGGCTCTTATTCTATGAGAAAAAGGAAAGCTCCTGGATAGTAGGTATGAGGAGGCTAGCTTAGATCAAGAACAAAAGACAAACTATGTTTAAGAACAGGGATCACGTGTTCCGTGTATAAGAACATTCTCGAACATTGGAACATTTTAATGATACTTGAAGCAGGATGTTGGACTGATTTTCTGGAACCTTTATGCAAATGTATCAGTGTAAATACCCAGTCAAGTGTAGAACTCCTTCTTCAACCTCTTTCCCTAATTGTGAAATAGGGGGGCTTAAAGTCGAGCCTACAAGGCCGTAAGAGGTGGCTATGAATTTAATGTAATGTCCTCACAACATTAAAATATGACTTACTTCATAATTCTTCTAAAAACAAAACAAAACAAAAAAAGAATAGCAATCACAAGGCTTATTGTCAGCTTTTCTTCGCTTATTTCTTTCTTTCTTTCTTTCTTTCTTTCTTTCTTTCTTTCTTTCTTTCTTTCTTTCTTTCTTTTTTACAGGTTGATTCCCAGGCCTTCCTCCCGCTTCTCCTCCCAGTCCCACTGTCATGCCCTCCTTCCCCTATTCCGCCATTATCCTTTTTCTCAGAGAAGGAGAAGTCCCAAGGGGTGCAAACCCATCCTTGTACCTCAAGTCACAGAAGGACTAAGTGTATCCTCTCCCACTGGAGCCTGGCAAGGCAGCCTGACTACAGAGACAGCCCCTGCTCCCATTGTTATACATATACATCTCCAATATTATAAATATCACCAAACATATATACATGTGTTGTTTGTGTATATATATATATATGTGTGTGTGTGTGATATATATATATATATATATATACATATACATATACATATACATATATATATCACCACCAACACACACACACAATCATCAAGCAGCCACCAGGAGTACAAAGGAGTAGAAAATTATTGTTGCCTTATTCTTCAAATGACAAGTCAAATATATGCCTTCTTGAATTTAAGATTTTATTCTTCTGGACCATTAGGTGAGTCCTTCACCCTTATTTTGAGTTCATTGATCCCATATTAATGAGCAGTCTCCATAACTGTGCTGTACTATTGATCTGTGTCATAGAGGTCAAAATGGGTTTACCCAGCGCAAATGGGTGCTGAGAGTTCCCATGTCATTGAAGGGGACATGTTGACACAGATGCATCTCTTATCTGGAGTGCTCTACTGATGGTGTACAGCTGCTTTTGAGGGTTATATATTCAGCAGGATGTGATGAGACAATTACTAACCTATTCCTGAGGTGTGAGGTTCTCAAGTGCTCACAGGAACAGACAATTAGACATTAGTCAATGCTGACCTTGCTAGAGTCTCAGCCCCATTCATCTCATACTCTTGTCTTTTTATTAATTTACCCCTTGACAGATAATATAGCAGGAAGGGTAGATTAGAGGACAATCGTCTATTTTTCTAAGGGTTTTATTTAAAGAATTTTAATTTACCACAAGTCTCTTTTTTTTCCTTCAGTGAATAAGCTTTGAAACTCAAAATTAGAAAAAAGACTGCCTTCCAACTCCCTTTTGATTTCTGCTCTCATGTGTCTTTTTTTTCCCCCTGAAGAAATTAGAACACAAGGACCTAGGTGCTCAGCCAAAAAGATGCAACAAAAGTTAAAGAAATGAGCAAGGGAGAGTTTGTTAATATTTCAGAAGTGCTTTCTAAACTTTATTACCTACTGTTTTTCTAAATGTTGATCCAAGAGAAATGACATTACCTAAAATGGGCTTATGTGTTTCAGCATATAAAAAGTAACTTTATAACCTTGAAGAAAAGGTTTGAGAAGTAAAACCTATATAAAAATCTATAGAAAACACAAAGCAAATATAAGAAAAGGTATCTTATATCTGTGGGCATTTATAATTACATAAGTAGGACATTTAATATTCTGTGAAGTGCAGTTCTGAATAATATTTACACAGTATTGTCATTTAAAACACCAATTATAAACATTAACTCAATGTAGTAATAGAAACAAAGTCATAGAATTAGGGGTACATAGTGATTTGTGGAGGTTTGAATGAGAAATGTCTCTTATAAACACATATATATTTGAATACTTGGTCCCCAGTCATTGGCACTGTTTAGGAAGGCTATGAAGCCTACGGAAGGAGGAACGTTTCTGGAGGAAGTACATCACTGGAACTGGTTTCCTGGTCTCTGTCTCCTTTCTGTGGGGAGATGAAACGTGATCTCTTATTCCTGTACTTGATGCCATGCCTCACTCACCATTATGGAATCTATCATTGTCGAACCATAAGCTAAACTAAAACCTTTCTTCTTCACGTTGTTTTTGATCATGGCATTTTCTTCCATTTTTTTCCTTTTATTTTTGAGATTATCATATAATTACATTATTTCCCCCTTAATTCTCCTGACTCCAAACTCTTCTCTGGCTGTCTTTCAAATTCTTGTCCTCTTTTTACATTGATTATTGTTACATTCATCTATGTGTATACATGTATTTGTAAATGTAAATTGTTCAGTTTGTATGTTACTTGTATGTATGTTTTGAAACTGACCTTTGGTATTGGAAGGTCAGTTGCTGTGCCCTTCCATAGAGAATACTATTTCTCCTACTCTTAGCATTTTTTAGTTGCCTACAGTTCTTTGAGGCTTCATGGGATTTTCCCTTGTCTACTTTGATATTATTGTCCTTATTGTGCATGTCAGCTCATGTCTAGGCAATCATATTGAAGAGATCTTATGGGTGTAGCTTCTGAGATTCCTAGGAGACACGATCTCACAGCAAACTCCCCAAGCCTTTGGCTCTTACAATCTTTTCTCTTCCTCTTCTGCAATGTTTTCTAAGCCTTACTTGCAGGAGTATTGTAGATGTGTCCCTTGAGACTGGGCTCTACAATGTTGTACTTTCTTTGGTTGTGGTTTTCTGTAATGGTCTCCTTGTGTTACAAAGAGAAGTTTCTTTAATGAGGAATGAGACTTATCTATATCTCACCCCTCATCTTATGTGAGTATGTGGACAAATATTTAGAATGGAATTAGGGATTATGCTAGTTTAATCCCTGGTTGTAGGTTCTCCATCAAGACACATGCTGTTTCTAACCCTGCATATTTGGCTAGGTTCCCTGTATCAGGCATGGCTTCCCTCTTGTTGAGCAGATCTTAAGTCTAGTTACAGAGATGATGGTTACCACCAAGGTCTGCATAGCACTACTTCACCCTTGGAGTTATCAGGCCAAATTGATCATCTCTGTGGTCCATAGGTATCATGGGTGGGTAGAGCTGCTGGTTGCTTCCTCCTTAGAAAGCATCATGGTGTCTTCTTGTAACATTCATTAGGTCCTCAGGGAGGGGGCATTCAGTTCACTGCCATCTCATGGAACTCTGGGCACTGTATCTGAAGTGCCTGGTGTCTTCAGCAATTAAGATTTATCTCTTCCCCTCTGGGAGGGGACAGTCAAAAGCAATAACAATAGTCTATATGCCTTAGGAGTATCTTGGACAATCCTGAAGAACAACACAAAAAAGGACTCCTTGTGACTGGTTTTGATGTTTTTGTTAGATGATCTTTGGCTCCTGGAGGGAGCATTGTCATTCCAGATGAGGAAATTTCATTTAAACTACATAAGAATATTTATACATAGAATTACATAGATCACAGGCTTCTTAAAGATAAGTAGTTAATAGTATGACCCTTTATCATTTGTAGGCTGCTATTCCTGTTTCTATAGTTCTGTCAATTATTGGGCCAACACTATAATGTTTTATTTCTGTATAATATATCTTAAGATATACTATAATGTGGAAATATATATGTACATACACATATAGAAATATGTGTGTATGTATAGATGGATGGATGGATGGATGGATGGATGGAATGGTAAGTCTTCTAACATTTTTCTTTTTATTCAAATTTATTTTGGTAGTCTGGGTTCTTTTGTGGTTCCGTATTAATTTGAGGGTAGTTTTTTTTCTATTTCTGTAAAGAATGAGGTGGAACTTTATTTTGGAATTTCATTGACTCTGAGAGAGGTGGGAAATCTGACTGGGGAGAGAGTTCTGATACAGTGCAAAAGGGACTTGTGGGGGTAGCATGTGTGGGTGGCCCTGGAAGAGGCCTAGAGGTTGTTTGTGATACAGGTGTGGCCAGACAATGTCAAGACATTGATATGGGGCCTGGGCTGCACGTGATGGGTCAGAGAGAGGACATGGATATGGAAGTCAGGGAAAATAACCCGGCTGGACAGAGAGATGGGTAGTCTTAGTCATGGTCTCTTATCACAACAGAATAATAACACAGGTTATTTGTTGGTTAATGGGCAAACAAAGAAGAGGTGAACACTGCATGCACCTCAAGTGAACACGAGGGGGTACTATCTAAAATGAAAGACTCAAGAAGCATCAAAGACATGTATTTTATTTCCCAGTGTTTAGGTAAATCTAGGAATCACTGAAAGTGTGGAATAAAGTCCCAAAAGTCCTTAGAGGACATCAGTATAATCCATGTATTTCTGTTTTTTGTAAATTTGTAACTGTTTATAATGTATACATTTTTTCTACTAGCAGTTTAAATTTCCATTGTAAACTGAAGAACGAGCAAATCTTAAGTTCATAATAGCTTATAGTCTCTTATTCATTTGCTTTCTTAAAACCCCACAATATGCTTTAAATAATATTAACAGTCATACAAAGGGGTAACATAAATAAGGATCTTTGAAAGTCCACTTCTCAGAGAAGAGGTGTAATGACAGATTAATGTATGATTTCCCCAAAACTTATGTATTTGTAAAACAATGTAATCAAATGACAAAAAATATTTTGTAACTTATACTTGTCTTTCAGCTAGTCTAGAACATTTTTCTTTGTCAGTGTGTATAGCGCCCCACATTTTAATTGAATATTTAACATTTTATAGATTTATATCCAATATAGAACATTAAACATTAGAGCACTGTTTGTTGTCCTGTAATTAGTACAATTATAAAAATGAATCAATAACATATTTTTAAATATTTATTTTTTATTTTTATGTGTTTGTGGGGGGTATGTGCATAGAAGTGCAGAGTCCCATGAAGTCTAAAAGAAATCTTCTGACCCCAGAACCTTTTGCAGGTGATTATAAGCTGCCACACATGGGTGTTGGGAATCCAAAACTTAACCTCTGCAAAAGCAACTAGAGCTCTTTTTGTGTGTGTGTGATTGTTCTAAGTATTTTTTTTCTTTATTTTTTATATTAATTACAGTTTATTCACTTTGTATCCCAGCTGTAGCCCCCTCCTTTATTTTCTCCCAGTCTCTCCCTCCCTCATCTCCCATGCCCCTCTCTAAGTCCACTGATAGGGGAAGTCCTCCTCCCCTTCCATCTGACCCTAGCTTATCAGGTCTCATAAGGACTGGCTGCATTGTCTTCCTCTGTGGCCTAGCAGGGCTGCTCCTCCCTCAGGGAGGGAGGATGGACAAAAGCCAGCCATTGAGTTGATGTCAGAGACAGTCCCTGCTTCCCTTACTAGGGAACCTACTTGGACACTGAACTGCCATGGGCTACATCTGAGCAGTGGTCCTATGTTATATCTATGAATGGTCCTTGGTTGGAGTATTAGTCTCATAAAAGACTAGATTTTTGTGCCCAGATTTTTTGGTTCTTTTGCTCTCCTTGTGGAGCTCCTGTCCTCTCCAGGTCTTTCTATCTCCCTCTTCTTTCATAAGATTCCCTGCACTCTGCCCAAAGTTTTATTATGAGTCTCAGCATCTGCTTTGATACACTGCTGGGTAGAGCCTTTCAGAGGCCCTCTGTGGTAGGCCCCGTACAATATAGGATAAACCTATACAAATCTGTACTCCTAAAGAAGCTAATTAAGAAAGAGGACACTGGGTAAGATGATCAATCCTCACTCAGAAAGACAAACAGGATGGACATCTGAAGAAAGAGAAACCAGGAAACAGAACAGGAGCAACTAGAGCTCTTAACTACTGAGCTGATCTTCACTCCGAGAAGCATAATATTGGCTAAAAAGGGTATGAGAACTCATTTTACTATTAAGCTATGGCTAAGTAGTCCACACACACTATAGCTTTAGGTAGTTTCACTAACATGGAATGCATCCACTCGGTAGCCTGATGTACATTTGCTATGGTTATCAACAGGTTAATAGAAAATTAAATGTTTATGGAAATTTTTTATATGTGGTACTGTAGATTGGAATGTGTCTCCCCAAAATTTCAAAGTTGAAACCTTAACTCAATGTGACTATGTAGAGAAAGCCTTGTGAGGATATGATGAAGGTTACATTGGATCTTTAGAGTAAGAAATATTCTAGTAGGGATGGTGATCTTCATAAAAGAAGAGAAGGGAACATTAAGCCAAAGAATCCCAGTACAACTTACCCTTAACTTTTATACACCATGTTTTATGGTTAACTTTTCTGTGTTCCCAAACGGCTTTTCATGTATCAGTGTTAATTGAGTTAGCAGAGGTTATACAAGCAACTACCATTATATTTAACACTAGGGCCAAATTTTCAATAAGGTTATTAAATTCTAAGTGAAGATAAACACACTTTCTCCATGTTTGACTGTGAAGACACAGAAAGAAGTTTCCTATGTGCAGGCCAGGAAGAGAGGCAACACCAGAAACGGACTGTGACAGATCTTAGTCTGAGACACAGAACTACAGAAGCAACAGAAATTTTCCTTATTTAAGCCATTCTGTATGTGGTACTTCGGAATGATAGTTCAAGTAAAGGGATACATATTTTCAGACCACATGGGTTTTACATAGCACCATTCAATGGTTAGAACACATCTGTCAGTGAGATTCCTTTTCTTGTGGAAGTGTGGCCTTCTTTAATTGTAATTCCAACTCATTCATTTTTACTATTGAAAAACCCAATTCTGTGATGTGGTTGAGTTTGAACTGCTTTTTTTTTTTTTTTTTTTTTCTGGTTATCTAGCTTAACAAAGAAGTGGAAGCCTGGAAAGATGAGATAATTGGCCCAAGTTCACACACCTCTTTATTAGGGAAGCTGAAGTTGGAATTCAATTTTATCTGAGTCTCACAATCTTTAATTTTGAAAGACTCGTATTTCAGACCTATTTTCAAAGGTAAGAATCAATCTAGCCTAAGGCTAGATCTATATATATATGGTTATTTTTCAGGTCAGGAATTTTATCTGACAAAATAGAAGCAGCCCTTTAAAACTCCCTGGGAGATTTGTGCTCCGATGCCCTTTAATAAAGGTCTATATCATCCAAATGGCCAGTTTTGTCTCAGTCTTTTCTGTAAGATTGATCTAACTCTGCTATTTGTGATTATTATAGGACTTTGTACTTTCATTCTTTCACATCTCTCATTTCTATGCTAATTAATAAGTTGGATTGTTCAGTCCTTGTTAAAAACAAGGGACTGGGTAATTAAACATTAGCATTGTATCTGCTTCCTGTGTGCCAGTGAAATGGGTTACTCCCAGAAGACTCTCATTAGTCCTAGAAACGCTACATTTGTCCTATATGAATCCTGATATTCAGTGATTTGTGATGACAGTATTCCTACCTGGACAGAGAAAATAAAAGGGATTCTGGGGGAAACCCCATTATCATCATCATCATCATTATCATCAAAATGAGAGATGCTTTCTGAAAAGCAACATTTTCTTTCTTTGAAATTTAATTTCAGCATTTTGTTTCTCAGAATAGAAGAGTTACACTGATAATGTCAGAGAAATTACTCAAAACCTGTTGTTCTCCTGCCATAGCTTGGTGGTTTCAAATACTTCTAAACAAATAAAAATGAATTAAAGTTATAAGTAATATGTTAATAATACCATGTAAATTCAATGTTTTTCCATAAAACTCCTTATTCACTAAAATCCATTGCATACAATAGTAATTATTACTTGAGAAACTGAAAGGCGACATTTATTCACCAAATGTTTCAAAGATTTCAGTGAACTTTTTACTAAAAGCAATTTGTGAAAAGATGACTCATTTTTTTCCTAATATTCAAAGAAAATCATGTAGCTCTTAACATCAGCTCACAATTCCACAAGGATTCATTCTGCCAAGAGTGAGTACTTGTACTTCTCTTTCAATAAAAGAATGAATCAAACAGAACCTTAAGAATTATTCCCAGTTCCATTGTCCATAGAAAAGCTGAATGATCAGCTATTTCATTATTTAAAGTGTAATGTCTCCTCCACTCAGAAGAGAACACAGCAGAACAAAAGTGGGGTACTCAGAAAAATTAACTGCAAACCTCTTTACATCAGATCTAGGGGGCGAGTGTCCAAAGCACAGATGCCCACACTCGCCCTGAGCTTTTAAATAAGCTGCTCGGAATGAAGGCCAAGCATGATCCTCATGCTAAGTCTACATGGAAACCCATTATGATAAGAGGATGTGCAGATGACAGCAAGGCAGATGAGGTGCTTTGGTAGCCTCGGGAGCTTTGCAGAGAACAGACACTCTTATAATCTGAAGGTTGGCACCCTGGATAGATATGCCACTGTCCCAAAAGACAGATAATGCTGGAATTCCAGAAAGAAAACTTTCAAAAATGCCTCTTCTTGTGTGTGCCCAAGCAAGAAATTTAGTGTTTGCTGCTCCCAATTCCATTTTTTTGGGGGGAAGGGGTGGAAATAGTTGTTCTTTCTCATGAGACTGTCAGGAGGATGAAATGAGTTAATCCCCATTAGCATTCAGCTCGGAGTCTGGAGTGGTGATGTTCTCAGTGCACACTATCTGATTCCTCCATGGGTGATGTCATGGAAGTGTCTTTTTGGCTTTTAAGCACTTAGGGTGGTGTTTACCTACACAAAACAACAACAACACAACTCAAAAGACATATGATAAACATTGGATGATGTGAGGAATGAGAATCACAGTCTTCCTGGCAAGTGCAGTGAGGTTGAAACCAGATGCCGCTGCCATGGCGGTGCCTCCTCTTCAATGGGCGCAAAGGCTTGCATGTTATATAACAGGCGTTTCATTGCAAGGGAGAAACTGGCTGTGTCTGGCTGGTGTTGCCATTGCTTAAACTGGAGAAATACACACACACACACACACACACACACACACACACACACTCACTCACATGCACAATAAACATAAAAGCAGCAGAGGACTAGCTGAGAGGAAGGGTTCCAACCAGCCAGAGGTATCAGAGAACACTGAGAAAAGTAACAGGAGAGGAGAAACAATGAGAACAAAGCATGATAATACTTATGTGACAGTGATGCCTATTATTTTGTATGCTGACTGAAAAAAAACTAATTAAAAATAAAAAATATGAAAATGTGAATAGATCTAAAGAATGAAAGAGTCAAAGGGGGAAGTGAGGAAGAGGGGGAAGCAACAAGAAAGAGGAGAAGAGGAGGAAGAAAAGAGAAAAGAGAGAGAGGGAGACAGAGACAAAGAGAGAACAGTAGCAAGAGAGAGGTATGTAAAGAATCCTGCCAATCAGCTTGTGAGGGATCACTATTCACTGAGACTGAAAAACAGACAATATGTAGTGTGGAAGTTTAAAATCAGAATGTGCAGTGTGTGGCTATGATAGAGGAGAAAAGAGCTTGCTGTCTAGTCCTTATTTTTCTGTAGTCATCTGCAAAAATTGCAGGAAAGAGAGAGAGAGAGAGAGAGAGAGAGGAGCTAAGACAAACAAAGAATCATAAATAGGTGCAGAGGATCTCTCTAGAGCTCTAAAAACCCCTTACTTCCATAAATCATTTAGATGGTAGTCCTGATTTGTCTGTTTGGAAGATTATTGAAATCCTACAGCCTTTTAAATATAGTTAGTTTTCCAAATAGATCACACTCTGGGAGTACCGGTATTGTATTATTTTGATGCAAACTTTTATAAATAGCAATAAAACATTCTTCAATCTAACCATAAAGAATAGGTCTATATAAAAATTTTTTGTTCAAAAAATGCAGATGCTATCTTTTAAAACTATATTACAAGTACAATTTCTTCCAAGTCCTTACTTTAAAATATTCTTTTTGGTATTGGATAACCACTTGGTGTGTTCTTCCCTGAAGACTATTCTCTCTCTCAGGATTCATACAAATGACATTATGCAGACCGAGCAAGTTATATTTAGGAATGTATATGTATAAATATATACATACACGCATGCAATAAGAATGAATGAATAAAAAAGAGGCCATGGTTTTAAAGAGAACAAGGAGGGGTATGTGGGAGGGTTTGAAAGAGAAGAGGAATGCAGAGATGTTGCAATTATAATGGAGACAGTAGAGGTTAAAACTGCTCTTTTATTCCCTCAAATTTTTAATTTCTACTTTTAATTAGATAAATTCAAGAAGCTTTTTTTTTGATGAGTAGAAAAAATTTTTTAAAGAAACAACAATAGCTAAGAAATATAAAAAATAAAAATAAACATTTGTGCCAAAACACTATCTTTTCTATTTTTTCTGACTTAATGTTTAACCAAAGAAAACAATAAACAAACAAAATAAAAAAACAAAACCCAGTATTCTATAAAGTTTGAGCTAATGCATAAAAAGTCAAAGAACCAAGAAAAGATTGTCAAAAGACGCATCAAAATGTCTAAGAGAGTCGAGGAAAGCACTCGAGTGAATCACTGTGCACATGGGCTAAAAGGCTTACACAGGCAGAACTTGAAATACAGTTGAAAGCTTAAACATTGAAGTGATCAGAAAACACAGCAAAGGCTGTGAAAGCTCTTCAGGGGTCTAATCACAAGCTGGAGTAGATTTTAAGAGACACAGCACCGTTTTAGGGAAAGTCAAAAGCAAAATAAAATCCCTTCTCCAAGAAGGAATCAGAGACGAACTTGATCTGCAAAACCAAGCAACAAGAACAAACATAATATGGGAAAATAATTATTTTCTATTAGTCACTATCCAGTGTCTCTAAAACTTATCCTATACTTCACGACAATGTGTAAATAGATCAATTTAAGTAATGTGAGCTATAGCTATCCTGGAGAGTACAGCACAGCAGCAGAAGCAAGAGAGTCCACCTCAAGAAAGTGAAAGGCAAGAACTGACATAGGAAAGTTGACTTCTTACCTCTGTATGTTTGCCATGGCACACATGTGTCCATACTCATACACATACATGCATACATACACAAACAAGTAAATGGTAAGATAAATGTATCACCAAACCTGGAGGTGACCTTCTAGGAAGTGTTCTTACCTCCATCATGTTTTACCACTCCAGTACAATGCACTCTGCTTTCTGAGTCCCAGTGCCTGACAGAGGCATAGTCAACATGAAGGTAACTAATATCTGCAAAACCATAACCTCCCAATGTCTTCTATGTCAGAGAAGCTGCACTCATGAAATCTCCACAATATGGTCACCTGAACAAAAACTGCAAAGTCACTACACCAACTAACTGACGGGCCACCACGGATGGGGGAATCTTAAAAGGCCACACACCGAAAGGTAGAGTTGCAGGCAATCAATGACTTCAGAGAGAGGGAAAATCAGTCTTCTTCAAGGACATAGTCTCATAAGTTATTAAATCCAAGCAGTTAGCCCTAAACACATGTACATATAAGCAACATATATATCATACATACATACATGCATACATACCCTCATAGTTCCTGATTCTTTCAGGTTTTAGAAATCTTAAATTTCTGAAAAAAAAATGAATATTTACATAGAAATATTCAGAAATACATTCCTTCTTTATTTTATTTATAAAATAAGTGCAAATGAACTACAAGAGACGAAAAATCAACAATACATAAAATTTTAAGGGAAATGTCCTTTATGGTTTGCGGGAAGAAAAAAGTTTCTTAAAAAACACACAAGACATATAAACTAGAAGGAGTGACTTCTGGTAGGCTCCCCATGATGGTTCATGCCTGTGTGCACATGGGTGTCACTAAGTAGACTCAATAGATTAAAAAAATAAAAATAAAAAAGACATGCCACCTACTACACTGACCAAGAACCACTTGGAGTCCAACTTAGTACCTCAAGAAGAAATCTTATAGCCAGTCCCCCCTCCCACCTGCCTATCACAGACATGCTACCCATAATGCTAAACTGTGACTTTGGATTCTGACCTCAAATTCCAGGTTGGAACACCTAGAACCACAATTCATTGCTCTGACCCAAGACCAACTATGACCCGACCCAGAATTTCAGTTAGTGACCCCTAGAGCCACTCTACCTGACAAACTCTCAGTCAGCCCACACCCACCATGTTTGCCCAAGGACATGTAGATTTTGGCCAGGAACTCCAAATAAAAATCCCTACAGTCAGTCCTCTGCCCACATGATAGGGCTATCAGCTACCCACTTCACAGTCTGGCTCTAGGACACATAGAGCCTGACATAGAACATCAGTTAGAGATCCCCAGAGCCAGTCCTTCCACCACCCACCTATTAACCACCCAACTCACCTTTAACTCTGTGACTTTAGAGAGTTCAAACCACAACCACAGAAGAGACCACATAGAGCCAATCACCCCACCAGCTTGCCTATCAACCAACCCATACACAGAACTGATCCAGGAGAGTATGGAATCTGATCTGGAACTCCACCTCCTTCCTGGGGCCACATGGAGTCTGACCCAGAACCCTCAGAGACAAACTTCTCACCCCTTCTCTCTTAATCGCCACATTCACTGCACCACTTCAGAACCTCATGAAGATCAAATGAGAACTTTACACCCAGAAGCTGAATTTATCTGTAGCTTTACTGAAAACACTTTTCACACCTCATTTGCACATCAACACAGAGAAGTTCCAAGAGTGAAAACTAAGAATCTTTCAACTGGTCCACAACCTTTCAAGGTGGAGTAACAGCAAACAAAGATTCAAACATCAATTCAACAAAGCTGAGAGCAGATAGCCATTCCAAAAAAACATCCTTCAAGACCTAGTTCCAGATACCTAGATCATAGTGCAAAAACCACAAACAACATTAATAAATGAGAAAATATGCCTCTTCCAGAAATTAGCACTTTCTTCATAATGTTCTCTGTGAAAACTAAATTTGCTAATTAAATTACAAAACAATTACTTCAAAATAGGAATTAGAAATATTTTCAAGGAACTCAAAGATTATAAAAATAAATATGTGGTTGAAAACTACAAAAACACAAACAGGTCAACGAAATAAAAATAATTCAAGTTGTGATGCTAGAATTTAATAAGAAAACAAAAATCTTTGAAGAAAAGGAACCTGAAAAAAATAAAACTGGAATATTTGTGATGGTTTGAATAAGAATAGAATCCATAAATTCATGTTTGAGTGCTTAGTCACCAGGGAGTAGAACTGTGATAAGAGTAGAAAGACTAGGAAGTGTGACCATGTTGGAGTAAGTGTATCACTAGGGGTGGGCTTTGAAAACTCAAACATTAAAATTCCCAGTCTCTCTACTGCGATAGCTCTTAGCTGCTTCTCCAGCACCATGCCTGCCTGCTCCCATGCTCACTAGCACCATGTCCTCTGCCGTGATAATAATGGATTAAGCCTCTGAAACTGTAAGCAAGTCCCCAATAAATGCTTTTCTATGTAAGAGTTAACTTGGTTGTGGTGTCTTTTCACAGCAATACAAACGTGTCTAAGAAAAAAACAAAACAGAACCATAAAGCAAAAATCAGAGGAAAGCCTCACCAACATATTGGATCAATTGAAAGACAGAATATTGGGTCTCAAAAACATAGTAGAATAAATAAATGCACGACTCTGTCAAAATATTAAATCTGAAAAAAAAAAAAACTTAGAACATTCAAGAAGTATGGCACACTCTAAAAAGACTAAACCTATGAATAATAGTTATAGGAGAAGAAGAAAGTCAGGTCAAAGACAGGAAATAGTTTCAACAGAACAATACATTTGGTTTCTCAATTCAAAGTAAGGAGAGGCCTGTCAGGGGGTAGAGGCATACACTGCAAAAAGCAGACAGAACCATGTTGGAAGAGCCTGCTGTTTGAGGTCGCAGTCTACTGTGACTGGACAACTCTCATGAGCTCTATGGATAATGGACTTCCTTTCTCAACATGGGCCTCTTTTTCTCTGCCTGAATTCATCTAGAGAATGTCTCTAAGCATGACCCTACCCTTGAGGGAGGTCATGTAGCTGTGGCCAAAATGCAGGTTCAATTTCCTTTCTCCTGATTAGAACCTGCCTGAAAAGTATCTGGGATTCCTGTGTAAAGCAACCGAAGCCCCGAACCAATAGTATACACTTACCTTGGGAACCCCCTTTCCCCCCTGCTCCACTCACCTGCCAAGAACCATATAACCACTGTTCAACCGGAATAAAGTTAAGTTGTCTTGCTGACTCTGATCCCGGAAGTCGGCCATCAGATCTTACTACTAGCAGGCCGTCCAAATACCTGTAAGTGATCTCTGCTCCCTGTGCCCTAATGGACCAATATTGGCTGATGATTTCCAAGGAAGAGAGGGTCACAGCTGGCACCCAAACAGGGACCCAAAAACATGCAGGATTTGTGAGTACCTCTCCCCACCCAAAGCTTATCAGCCCTCTTTGCCTAACCAGCCCGCCTGAAAACGGGTTGTCTACTTTCCTAGGTTTTGCTTTACTTTCTCCGTTTTCATGTTCAAGAGGGACCAGATACAGTTTGTGGACAACTGAAGTCTTTTGGTTGGGATTGCTCCCCAATATTGGCCGAAGGTCCGGCTACCCTCTTTCCAGACCCCGACAACCCAGCTGGGTGTAGACAAATAAGTTTTTAGCTTCTAAAGAACCTAGTGAAGCAGTGGCCACTGTAGGTGCATTTGTAAGTGGATGGCTGCACTTTCTTATATCTGCAGACAGGCTTGTGCTAGTTGGGGTGCCTCAGTCCCCTGCTGGCAGAATTGATTTGGGAGTATTGAACATCTCTGGCAGCACTTCCTCCCTTTCCTATCATGGGGAAATCAACATCACACTGGAGGGATTTTCAAGTTCATTCCCTTAGGGCCTTACTTAAATCAAGAGGACTTGAAATCTCCCAAAAGAAGAGCCTAGAATTCTGAAATGAAGTACGTTAATTCTCACCATGGGGCTTGTCAGCAGATATGTATGATCCAGGCATCTGGACTCAGGTTGCCTACCTGCCTCTTAGAAAAGAAGCCCAGAAAGGCTGTCTTTTGTCCTTCTCCTTCCTCCCCCTTGATAGCTGTCATTAAATAATGCATAGTAAAAACCCACAAGTCTCAAAATGACCCATTAGAGGAACAAAAAAACACTAGAGGACAAAGGGCAATATTCAAATGAAGAGAAAGACTCTGAGGATTGTCGGGTAACTGATTTAACCACTTTAGAAAAAGGAATTGATCTAATTTGAGACAAACTACTCCCTAACCCACAATACCTCTCCTGCTCTGTTCCCCACTTCTCCTTATGCGCCTTTATTGGCTACAGAAAGTAAAGACCTGGAAATTGTAACCAAAGTTCCAAAAGACAACCAGATAAGCCCTTCCTCAACTAAGAACAGCCATGCAAACCCCCCCCCCCAGGCCATTGAGTAATCTCAGAGACTCTGGAAACAATTACCCCCAGGCATCAATAAACCCTCCCTTCCCTTGGTGGAGGATGCAGATTTAGGCCTGAAAGCTTCTAACCTACAAACAAGCTAATCTTTTGCAAGCCTAGACCTTGAAGACTTCAACTTCTAGCCTTTGTGGCTAACCTAGACCTAGAATGTTTTCAGCCTCTGAGACTTACTGCTGAGTAAGCTCACCCTTTCTAATTTTTTCTGAACTCTGAATGGCTGCTTCAACTCAGCCATTCTGGCTCAAAACTCCTCTCCAAGCTGCCTGATTCAAAATGGCTATTCTCAATTCTCACTGAATTGTTCTGCTTGGAAAATCTGCCTCCGAACTCCATAAACTGAACTGCATGAACTCAACTGTACTGTATGTATACCCAAACTTTACTGTACTGTCTCCACTAACTCTCCTCTACTTTCTGCACTGTTTTTAAGTAGCTTCTTTTTCCTGTCTATTCTTGTGACAGTTGAGCATATCCTATCTCTAATGAAATCTGTCAGATCTTTTTCTTTGTCCCTCAATTAGATATAATTGTTTGGGATTAAACAATTATATTCCATGCTTATATTCCAGCCGGATCATACAGATCAAGGTCTTTGGATGTGATGCATTTCCAGAATAGACATGTTGCTGGGTTAAAAAAAATCCTCTATAATACCCAGTAAAACTATCAGTTATAATATTAAAAAAAGTTTCATGATAAAAACAGATTTAACAAATTTATGCACATCAAGCAAACTCTATAGAGGATATTAAAATAAATACCTTTGTCTAAAGATAAGATTAAACACAAACAAGATGATGAAAGAAATGTATAATTCCAGAACAGTTAAAAGAAAAGGATAATACTACAACACAATAATATGAAGTAATAAATATTATTCATAAATAATTCTCAGTATCCAATGCCTCAGTTCACCAATAAAAAGACACAGACCAACAGACTGGATTAGAAAATGAAATTTGTATTTTTCCTGCCTTTAAGAAATGAGGGGGGAGCAGCCTTACCGGGCCACAGAAGAAGACAATGCAGCCACTCCTGATGAGACCTGATAGACTAGGATCACAGGGAAGGGAGGAGGACCTCTCTTATCAGTGGACTGAGAGAGAGAGACACTGGTGGGGAAGAGAGAGGGTGGGATTGGGAGGGGAGGAAGGAGAGAGGTAAAGGAGGGATACAAAGTAAATAAACTGCAATTAATAAAAATAATAAAAACAAACAAAAAAGAAACATGTCTTACCACCAAAGGTATACATACACTACTTAGGGTAAAAGAACGGAACAACGTATTCCAATAATATGGAATTAATGAAGAAGCAGTTGTAGCTATCTGAACATTTTGCAAAATAGATTCAAACCAAAACTAGTCTAAAGAGATAGAGAAAGTTACGTCAAACTGATTAAAATAAAAATCCACAAAAAAGGTTATTGCAATCCTAAGCATTCATACCCCAAACACAAGAGTACCCAATTTTATTAGGAAAAAAATAAAACCACTCTTAGATCTAAAATCACAAATCACAGGTAGTGTTGACTTCAAAATAGTGATAGTGGGTTTCTTTAATACCCACTTTCACCAAAGGATGGGTCCTCAAGACAAAAACTAAATAGAAATTTTGGAGTTAAATGATATTAGGCAAATGACAGTCGAATATAAACAGAACATTATACCCAAACACTAAAGCATACAGCTTCTCTGTGACCGTGGAACTTTCTCAAAAATTTGACAGTATATTAGAATCTAAGGCAAGTCTCAACAAATATAGAAAATTTGATGTACCATCCTGAATTCTGACATAAAAGAATAAAGCTGTATATCTAGAACAATTGGAAATGAAGAAAGTACATAGTTCAGGGTTGGAGAGCTGGCTCAGAGATGCTGAGTTCAATTCCAGAGATGCTGAGTTCAATTCCCAGCAACCACATGGTGACTCACAACCATCGATAATGATACCTGGTGCCTTCTTCTGGTGCGCAGGTGTATATGCAGACAGACATTGTATTAATAATAAATAAATAAATATTTTTAAAAACAAAGTACATAGCTCATAGAAACTAAACACTACATTAATGAATAAAAATTAGGTCAAGGTGATAAAAAGAATATTAAAATTCTAGAATTGAATACAAATGAAACAGAACACATAAAAAATTATTGGACACATGAAACAAAAGACCAACAACAACAATAAAACAAGCAAACAAACAAAAAAATTATAGCCCAATGTCCTTGATAAGCATGATTCAAAAATCATCAATAAAATACTTACAACTTAAAAAAAGACACGTATCAGAAAGATCTACCACGACCAAAGTGGCTCTATTCTGGAAATGCATGTATGCAGAGATACACATTCAACAAAGTAAATCAATAAACCACATACCTGAATTTAATGACAAAACTCCCATGATTAAAATAGATGCAGAAAAGCCTTTGACAAAATCTGATATGATTTCATCATAAAAATTCTAGAGAAGATAGGGCTAGAAGGAGCATAGCTCAACATAACAAAAGCTACATATCAGAAACCCACACGCAGCACATATCATCCTAAATTGAGAAAAGCTCAAAGCAATACCACGTAATTCTAGGAATAAACCTAAATAAGAAAGTAAAAGTCCTTTACATTGAAAACTTTAAATCTCTAAGGAAAGAAATGGAGGAAAACTATTGAAGATATCCCGTGCTGGTGGATTGGTAGAATTAATCTTTTGTGCGATGACCATTATGTCAGAAGTCATTTACAGATTCAGTGCAATCCCAATAAATATCCCCATCTTTATTCTTTTCAGAAAAAAAAAGTCTTGAAATTGATATGAAACCACAAACAGCCTGTATAACCAATAAAAAGGAGGAACTGGAGTGATAACCACTCCTGATATTAAGATAGACCACATAGTCATAGTAATTAAAACAATAAGGCACTGGCACAAAAACAGATGTGCAGACCAATACAACACTGAAGACCCAAACACAAGAATGTCTAACTGCAGCCATCTAATATTTGACAAAGATGCACAATAAAATGAAATAAATTATTAATGAATGATGCTGGGAAAAGAAGAATAGGAAGGTTTAGTGTCCTAAAAACATCGAAGAAGCTACACCCATGATGGGTGTAGCTAAAACAAGATCTGAACAAGATACATCAATAGATATGCTACTGAGTTCATGTCCCTGTTCCTATTACTAGGGTACCCACTCGGATACTGAGCTGCCATGGGCTACATCTGATCAGGGGTTCTAGGTTATATCCATGAATGGTCCTTGTTTGTAGTATCAGTTCAGAAAAGACCCCTGGGCCCAGATATTTTGGTTCTGTTACTCTCCTTGTGGAGCTCCTGTCCTTTCCAAGTCCCACTATCTCCCCTTTCTTTCATAGGATTCCCTGCACTATGCCCAAAATTTGACATGAACTCAGTGGTGGGCTCTTTGACTACCCCACCCCTGGAGGGGAGGGGAGCAGCCTTGACAGGCTACAGAGGAAGACAATGCAGCCAGTCCTGATGAGACCTGATAAGCTAGGGTCAGATGGCATGGAAGAGGACCTCCCCTATCAGTGGACTTGGAAGGGGAAGAGGGAGGGGGCTACAACTGGGATACAAAGTGAATGAACTGTAATTAATATAAAAATAAAAATTTAATTAAAAATAGATACGCCAACATATAGGAGGAAGTCTCATGGGGTCTCAACCCTACACTGAAAGCAATTAAGGAATGGTGATAGTGGGATAAATCGTCTTCCCCAGGAAAAGCATCCTAGTTGGCTATCCAATACCAATGGTTAGCCCTGAAGTCAAATACATACAAGTAACATTATGCAAACTGAGCAAGGTATATTTATATACTTAGGAACACCCTCATGTACCCAACACATAAAAAAAGAAAGAAATAGATCAGGCTGTCCTTGAACTTAGAGACCTGCCTGCCTCTACTTCTGAAGTGCTGAGATTAAAGGCATGTGCACTACCTCCAGGCTTGTGCCACTGCTTCACTGTACAATGTTATCTAAAGCTTGTATTTTAAAATTTATGAGCCTTGTGGGACAGGATCAAGCTCTAAATCATGGCTAGTGGTTGGTAAAACCCTAGGCCTTTAAAGTTAGCCCAGATTAGCCATTCCTCTTGGGTGAATTTTGTAGGTGACACCAAGCTACAATCCTTCTAGCAAGACTGGCTGATGTGTTTGACAAAAGAAGGTCTTGGGCCACCCTGAGTTGTTTCTCTTTATAGCAGACTAGTGCCATTATCTCCACTCTAGGGAAAACCACTCAAATTACTATTCCCAATATCCTCAAAATTAAAAAAAAAGACTTGCCCTCTACTGAATATAACTACGATATCACATTAACCGATAAAGCAAAAAGTGTATTTTAGAATGATCTTGTTCACTGCTTCTCCCCTGCAAAACCAATCAAATCACTCTTAAATTTGTTGTGAATTAAAAAACGATATATAATAGTCTTTATCGGTCCTGTTGTTCCATGGAAGTCTTTAGGAAAACAAAATAAATAAACAAATAAACAGATAGCTACACTGCCTTGTGTCTTTTGCTTTCTGGACACTATCAGGTTACCAAAAGCTATGCTGTGAATTGTCTTAATTTCTTAAGCCCAATAAATCTATTTTGTTCACAGAAGAGAGGCTTAGCTTTCTCCTCCTCTAGGGAAGTCATAATCTTGTTCTCTTTCTAACCATATTTAGGGCTGATTGAGACTTAGTGGTAGAGATAAGTATCCAATCTTCTAGAGGCTTATCCAGAATAAATCCTGAATAGCTCTCTAAACTTTTAAGGGATTCCCTGAGAGCTAATCCTTTAAGCTTAGAGTCGAACAATTATGAGTGCTAAAATGGGAATTTGACCCATTCCCCAAAAGTAAAATACAAAATGAAAAAAAAAAGTGATTTTTAGCCAGAATGCCCATACACTGTGACTCTGTATGTGTGAATCAGTGTGTGTATGCATGGAAATAATATGACCCTTTGTCCAAATAGTCTCTCCCCTTCTAGAGCAGTGGTTCTCAACACTGTCCCTAATGCTGCAACACTTTAAATTCAGTTCCCATGTTGTAGGGACTCCCCAATCATAAAATTACTTCTGTTGCTACTTCATAACTATAATTTTGCCACTGCTGTGAATCATAACACAAATATTTGACATGCAGGATATCTGATATGTGACCTCTGTGAAGTGATCGTTCATCCCCAAAAGGGACATGACCCCCAGGTTGAGAACTGCGGATTTAGAGGCACACAGAAGTTCACTGTCTGTAGCAGAGGTTTATAGGCTGCCACAGTACTCTTTTGGTAAAATAACCAGAGAATAAACTTCTATGTTATTCTAGTCATGCCTTGCCCAAACCCTCTTGATTATCCTATAAATTGCTTTCTTCTGCTGTCCTGTCATATGTCATGCACTAACAAATCAGTAATTACTGATTACTGTCTCTGAGTAGATTCTCCACTAAGCATTTCAAAGCCAAAGCTATGATCATAGAGTAGCACATCAGTTCTTGGCAGTTTTTTTTTTTTCTTTATCAATTACACTGCAGGAAAATTAAGTCACCGGTTCTTAGTGGAAGATATGATTTAAAGTCATATAATCAGAAAATCTGATATCTGGTGCGACTGGTGGCCATAACTCTCTGTCACAGGATGCAATGTACTGCCAGTAACTCAGCAGAATTAGACAGAGTGACAACAAGAGGAAATCAAGATGATTTGTAAAGCAAAAATTTATCACATTTTCAGGGAAAACTTCATAGTCTCCTGCAATGGACCCATTAGAGGGAAAATGAATTTCATTAGCCTCATTTTCTGAGGGCAGTTAGGTTATAAAACCAGTCTGCCTTCTTTGAAGCCCTTTCCTTCACTCTCCTCCATTAATCCTCTTGCTGTCATGAGTGTGCCAGGATCAAGTTGGAATCTTTATGAGGACAGAAAATAATGAAACTGAAACATATTTGGGAATATTGTTATGTATGATGGATTATGTTTGACCTTTCATTTTCTGCCTCTGGGAAATTTCAACAGACCCAAATTTCCGCTGACCTCATGAACACAATTTTTGGCTACATAGTTAAAATTTACTTGAATGTATTTCTTGAGTCTGAGGAAAAATAAGTAAAAGTCTGAGAAACTCAAATCTTTTAAGAAAAAAATTGCTTTCAATTGCTCTGGGCAGTTACACACAGCTCTTACATGATAATTTTAATTCTCAAAATGTCTCCTTGCTCATGACATAAACAAAGAAGAATTGATTCCTTATATGTGTGTGTGAATGTTGCATGCGTGTCTACACAGGTTTTTGTGTGCATGCATGCCTGAAAAAGGAGAAGGAAAGTGAAAGGGGAAAAGAAGGGAAGAGAAAAGAAAAAAGGAAAACAAAGGAGTCAAAGAGGAAAAAATATAGATTATAGCAAAACAATAAATTCAATACAAATTAGTATCAATATCAAATTTTATGGTAGACTTTGTGAAGTGAGAACCGATTTATCTTTAAAATAAATGAGCCAAAGTGAGTGAAAATTGACAGTTTTTCTTAATGGGGGAAATACTTATAATTCTATCCATAAGAGATAATTCCGGAAATACAGAGGTCTGAGCAGTCTTCTTAGCATATGTTCTGAAATAATTATGTCAGCAGTAATAAAATGGTTCTTACGCTATTCTTCTCCAAAGCCATGTCACCTTATGATTGTCTTCAGATATATCTGAATCCTAGAAATCAGTGCATTATCATCGAAAAACCTAAATGAAGAAAAATCCCCAAGTCATCAGATCAGTAGGATACATTGTCTTGGTGAGTATATATATATATGCACAAAATGAGTTATAATACATTTAGTGAGGTTCTTAGCCATCAAATTGAGAATACATTGCCACCCAGGCCAAACCAAATAAGAGATACACACAGCATGACCTGAAATATTAATAGACCTTCATGTTTTAGACTACAAGAAACGTTTTATATTTGTTTATGTGTATTTTGGGGGCATTGAAACACCTAAAGGATATCCACATATCCTTTTAGTTTTAGTTGTTATTCTTGAAGGTCAAACTGAGAGTTTTCAATTCTGTTTTTGCCTACTTTTTATTTTCTAATATTCCACAGTATATGTATGAATTTGTGGTGATAAAAGTATTATTAGAGTAACATCCAAACATCAAGGGCATAAAAAAAGATAAGAGAACAGTAGATCTCACTCTAAAAATGTACACAATATACATAGAAGTGATATAAATAAAGGGATTTTTCAGTTGAAATAGGTATTCATACATATTAGCAAATGGTAGAATTGCTTTTAATTCAACAAAACAATAAGTAATAGAAAAAAAACAGTTTAACATGAGTGGTAGAAGGCAATGTATCAATATGAAAATGGAAAAATGTTAATTACAGATACAGAATGCAAATACATCATCATTATAAAGAATTAAAGTGTACTTTCTGAAAATAAAAAAAAAAAAAACCTAGGAAATAATCTGGAAGATAGAGCATAGTGTTTGTCAGGAATGGAAGCAGTATCTATGGAAACCCACAATAGAAACACAATTAATACAATGAGCCCTAACGACAGGGCTTCTTATCAAGTCTGTAGCTAAGGGAAAAATACTATTTAATAAGATCCAAAGCTTTTGGCTGTCTGGACGACAAGCTCTAGTGATGTGCATTTGACAAACGGTACTTGCTGCAAGTGTGCAAAAAAAAAAAAATAATAGCTGACCCACCAATTTAGAAAACAAGCTTTAATTTTTACTTATATAAATATTATTTTAATAAGAAAGTACACATCATGTGTTCTGTAGCCTTAACATTTGGTACTACTAACCCATAAAGAAGTTTAAAATAATTCTTTGGTAGACATAATTTTACACTTAATAAAGGCTAAAGTAAGTTTACATACTGAAAAAAAAAAAAAAAACAACAACAGATTTTCTCATCAGCATTTTACAAGAAACAGTCAATCCATTATCTATTAGAAAAAGTGTATGTTTAGAATAAAGAGGTTGGCAAAATCATTTACATCTGATATGATTATGTGGTTGTGCATACACAAGGTAAGGCCAGGAATCAAGCCATAACATGTAAGGAAAAGAGGGGAACAGAGAAGAGGAAGTAGAGAGCCACAAAATAATACAAACAGCTAATTATTTCAAAATTATTATTCTAACATTTTAATTGTTTTCCCATATTTTAGTAAAATATTTCTATAATTGTTTCCTAGCACCAAAGTCTGTGAGCACACATATAACTAGTCATAGAAATGCTGGGAACACAAGGTCAGGCATTGTTCTGTATCATGTGAAAAACATAAAATACTGGAAACACACGCTTTATCCTTAGTTAAGATGTCCAGTTGTAACATATTGGTATCCTATATATTAATCCCAAAACATTTAGTGTGACATTAAAAGAATATTGTAAAGATGGCAAATATAAATTTTACATGTAATTGAAAAAATGCATGAGAATGTGTTGTTCAGGAAGTTCTGTGGCAGAACAGAAATGCAGGAGATTGCAGAACAGAGGTAGGTATTTGTGTCTAGACTTTCAGAGTCCACAGGGCTGTCAGAGTCTAGGATATATATAAATAGATATATTCTAATAGATACAGAACTTAATCTTTGCAAAAGTTGGGGGATGGAGAGATTATTCAATAAATCTTAATGATACAGCCAGTTAGACATTTTTAATTAACCCTTCTCATTTAATTAACCCTGTCCATGTCCTTCGTTCTCAAGTCGTAAGCCTCTTTTTGTTTATTCTTGTCATCGGCATATATCTATATGCATGTGTTTATGTGCGCGTGTGCACACACATACAGGTATATAACCTGCTGAGTCCACTTTGGTTGCTGGTGTGTATATGGTTTCAGGGCTGACCATTTTGCACTGAACAACCAAAAAGAGGTGTGTCCCTGGGAAAAGCTAATTTTTCTGTGCCCAGCAGTCATTAGCTACCTGTAGTTCTTGGTCTAGGTATCGGGCCCTGCAAAGTGTCGATATTGATATTGGCATTGTTCTGTTCTTGTTTATGCAACCATTTCTAAAAGGGATTTCTAAAAGAGCATACTTCCTGGGATGTTGGCTTTTTTGATTTTTCCACCTCCTCTTCTGTGATGTTCCCTGGGCTATAGATGCAAGAACTGTGATAGAGAGGTATCCAGGAGAGCTGGACTTCCCCTGATCCATTCATTCTGTGTTGTGTCCTATTGACATTTTCTGTAGTGGTAGTGGTTTGCTGTAAAGAGAGGCTTCTTTGGTTGGGGATTGTAGCTACACTTATGTGTGGGTATAAAGATAAGATTTAGAATATAGGGACAGAATTTTACTGATCTAGCAAAGTAGTAGTAGTTATTTGTTTTTTTTTTTTTGTTTTGGTTTTGTTTGTTTGTTTGTTTTTGTTTCTTCCCCCAATTTATGAGGCAGCCAGGTGTTCAGTACTGGCATTATTTCCTCCTTGTTGAGGGGGCCTTAAGTTCGGTGAGATACCCATTGGTAAGGGCATGTTTAAAGCACATGCATCCAAAAGCCCATGTTTACGGATGTTTTCTGGTATCAATAACAACAACAAATCCAAAACTAACATTTGGATGCAGTTCCTCAGCTTGCAGTGGACAAAACGCTTTCACAATTGGCTTTAGAAGGAAGTGTACTCAGCTGAGTGGCTGAGTAGATGCTTCTATGAAGACAGCATTTGCCCTGCAAACGTGAAGTCTAGTGTTGAGGTCCACAGAGCTCAGGTGGGTGCACAGTAATTCCAGTGACCATGAAAGCAGAGCAGTGATCAGATCTCTGGAAGCTCTCGAGCCAGGCAGCCTCTGGTGAAGTTCTGGCCAGTGAGAGTCCTTTTGTCAATCAAGAAGTAGAAGGCTCCTGAAGACCAACATCTGAGGTTTGTACTCCACACACATGCCCTGAACATACATGTACCCACACATGTGAACACATACACATTGACATGCATGTGCACATGTTCAAATGCACCCTCGCGCACGCATCCACACCCACAGAGTTGTTCAGTTCAGAAAAGAGAACAGAATCTAAGAGGTGTGGGATAGTTAAGGACCCCAGAAGATATGGTTATTCAGATCTATCCCAAAGAAGGATGAGTGCAGCGCTTGGAAATCTAAGCTATAGCTAAGACACCTGCTGAAATAACAATCTTCACATTGAATTTAAGCTCTAGATTACCTATTCCTGCCTGACCTTGCCGGGTGTAAAAATGTCATTTACTGTGAACTTACTCATGAAATCCTCCCTGTATGACCAATTTACAAAGCCTCAACTATTCCTTATTAGAGCAAGCTTATTAACTACTCTGATCCTCAGTTTTTGCATCTGTAAAAGGAGGTAACATCACAACCTACGGAGTGATCCAGACTTAGAGAGACATTGCCTGCAACTGGTTTTAGCACTGTCATTTGGACTGCTTAAATGATGTCACTACTAACACCATGTTGAAAAACTCTGCTTAGTCAGAATCATGTGCAGACAAGTAACCATGCTATCTTATTCTCAGGGTATAGGTCAGCTTTTTTGTGCTGTTTGGCTGAGGGCATTTTGAAGTTTGAAATACAAAGTGACATAATGCTGGTAAGTGTGAGCGGCTCCTTCTGTGTTACAGATGTGGGGCTTTTCTATAAAGCTACCTGCACTTCATGTAACCTTATGGTGAGGAAACGGTTTCCAAAGTTTCAGTCATCATTACTGAAAAAGGAACCAAAATGATAAAATGGGGGAGGAGGGAGAGGAAGGGAGGGAGGGAGAAAGGAAGAAAGGAAGGAAGAAATTCTCTGAATCAGAGTAGAAACACACATGTAGCAATTTCTCACTCCGAGGGAAAGAATTCTAGCACTGTAGCACAGAACTGTTTGTTATCGTTAAAGGAGAACTATGTGAAGTTCTGTCTTTTTAATACCATTTTGCATCCTTTGAGTTGTTTTCAGATGTAGGGAATCTCTCTCCTCTTTTCCCCTCTCTTGTTTTCTGACTCTCACCCTCTCTCCCCCCTCTCTTAGCCCCCATTAATTTGATCATCTCATTATTGAAAGGCATTGTCCTTTGTTCACATCGAAGGAAAATATTAACATTTTTATTGAAAGCCAAAGTAATTCGCTTACCCTGTGAATTCTGCAGTGCTGTAAATGACAGGAGAGTCTCTCACCGAGTGCAGTCATTCCAAAGGTTTTATTACATTCAAGAGGAAAAGGTCTAGGTTAAAATGAACTTAACAGATTTGCTGAAGGGCATGTTTCAACACACCAGAAAGTGTTTCCTTTACTAACATATTCTGCTGTTGAACTCTGTGATCTCCCTTCACAGGACTGCCTGTCATAAGGGGCTCGATATGCTCTCAGCTGCAAAGTCTAGATGTAAACACTTGATGCCTTAGAGGCACGGTTCATGAAAGCCAGCCCATTCTACACACAATGCTGAAAGTAAAGGCTAATACTTAACTTATTTCAGATGGATGTTTTACTGAGCCTAAAAATGAGCATGCAAACCACATGCTAAGTGAAAACTGAATGGCCAAACCACAGGACACATCTTGAAATGAACTGATGGTCCGCCTAGGAAACTCCTGAAATCTGTTTTATTGGATTCAATTAAATAGTGATAACAGCAAAGGGGTTCTCAATAATTACTAATTGAAGAGGTGTTGGACCTTTTGAAAATGGCCTTTGTCTGCTAGGAGACCCCTGCATTTTAGATCTGTCTTGAGGGAACCCCTGTTAACCATCAGCTCAAACATCTTAATATTCTCCTATTTCAATAGCCTCTTCAATCTAGTGAGAAGAGAATTTAATGAGTAGTCCTGAGACCTGAGTTCTAATACTCCCAGCTACTTATCTGGCTTTGAACTTTGCCTCTTCTGAAACTGAAGGTCAGTGAAGGTGTAATTGGAATAATGGTATTGAACCGATAGCTAAGCACTTGGGTAGGTAATTAGTAAGTGTCTGATGCTGTTTGTGGTCCAGAAGAATTTATTAGAAAGAGCGCTGAAAGGATCATCATCATTTCCACTCTTCTCTCATCTCTCCAATGTTCCTGCAGATAATTACATGCATTAGTTATGACAGTTAAAAGTCACTGTCCACTTGATGGGATTTAAACTCACAACATACACCACTGGGCACATCTGTGAAAGTGGTTCTAGAAGGGCTTAACTAAAGAGACAAGACCCACACTGAATGTGCTTTACTCTTCTGTGTGCTGGGATACCAAATTGAAAGGGGGACAAAAGGAGAAAAAAATATCAAAGGAAGTGTTTTCTTTGCATCTCTGCTGCCTGAAGACAGATACAATGTGACTAGTTGTCTCAGCTCCTGCTGCCACGGCTACCTCACCCCTTACTACCATGCTATCCCTGACCTGACTGACTATACTTCAAACTGTGAGCCAAAATACATTCTTCCTCCATAAGTTGTCTTTTGTCTTGTTTTGTTTCGCTTTGTTTTGGCGTGTGTGTGTGTGTGTGTGTGTGTGTGTGTGTGTGTGTGTGTGTAAAATATTTGGTCACAGCAAGGAGACACTAAGTAATAATGTATCAGTAGTCTTTGTCTTTGATGTGACAGGATAAAAAGTAAGACTGAATAATGTCTCTTAAATTTAGGTAAGTTGGTAATGAGTGCATGTTTAATGTTTCCAGACAGAACCAAAAAATCTGGGCACAGAGGTCTTTTCTGAGACTAATATTCCTATCAAGGACCATGCTTGGAGATAACCTAGAACACCTGCACAGATGTAGCCCATGGCAGCTCAGTCTCCAAGTGGGTTCCATAGTAATGGGAACAGGGACTGTCTCTGACATGAACTCAGTGGCTGGCTCCCTGAAGGGGAGCAGGCCACATAGGAAGACAATGCAGACAGTGCTGATAAGACCTGATAGACTAGGGTTAGATAAAAGGCAAGGAGGACCTCCCCTATCAGTGGACTTGGGGAGGGCCATGGGAGGAGATGAGGGAGGGAGGGAAGGAATGGAAGGGGCCGAGGGAGGGGGCTTCAGCTGGGCTATAAAGTGAATAAACTTTAATTAATAAAATAAATAAATAAATTTTTAAAAAGAATATCTGGGACACAGGAAAGAGGAAATTGGACTTTTCCTGGGGGAGGTCTATGGGCATGGAGGAGATGGAGGCATCAATATTAGAGTCACACTCTAACTTGACAGGAGTAAGACCAAAAGATACAAATGGCTCTCAAACAGAAGCTGTAGGCCTGGAAACCAGGTGAGATCCTCATGAGTCTCTTCAGAAATAAACATCCCAGGAGAGCCTATATTTCCTCATTCAGAAGTTTAATTATAAACAGAGCTGTGATATAATCCCTCATGGTAAACTCGCTGTGGTGGTGTGTGCTTATAACCTCAGGACTCAATAGCCTACAGCAGAAGGATCTCAAGGGACAGGCTTAACCGCAGTCTGAGCTATATACGGAGTTCAAGACCAGCCTGGTCTGTATTATAAGAGTCATTCTCAAAAACAAACAAACAAACCTAACATCATTATTTTCTAACGTGTATGGTGGTCAAAATCTTCATATGCAACACACTGAATTTTATGGGGGCCGTTCCTTCCATCATATATCGTCCCCTTTCTACCTCCACACATTTTAATTCTTACAAGGGAAAAAAAATGTAAAAATCATCACCGTTTTATTAATTTTTCAAAATACAATATTATTAGACTCTATTGATTTGACTTTCAGAAACGTTGCTGACTTCATAACCACCTCTCCTCAGCTCCTCATTAGTTTCAATTTTTGTCATCACTTTAATAAATCTTGGTCCTTTTTTCATTAAATTCAAGCTGCTATTCTTTATAAACTCCACTATCAGGTTTTAAAGAACTGGAGTTAACATAGAAGCTTCCAGGTGGCCCTCAAATGCCACTAAAGGCGATATGAGTCCGCATTTCAGAGAGATAAAAATGTCAGTCACAACCATAGCGTAGGCTTCAGGTCCCTAACTGTGATCTCTGTGTCCTTTTGCACTTTCTTCTTGTCTGTTCACATTGAGCCTAGACTGTTCTATGTATGATACAGTCACAACGCTGTCTTTCTAAAGATACTTCAATTTATTCTGCATATGTTCATAATAAAATAAAAAATTAGCACAACAAAGACCTGCTGCTGCCTCCAGATCATCACGTTCTTATCTTCGTCCAGGCTCCAATCCTGAATAAGCTATTTTTAATTTTTGAAAGAAAGAAAAATAATCTTTCTAAATTAAAATTTTGTGCATTCTCTTTTCTTGTTAAAATGATGCTTCTAACCCCTACTCATCCTTCGGGTCTCAGCTATCCCAAATTGTTATTTCCTGTAGAATAGTCTCCTGACCTCCAGCCAGGCCTATATATTTCCTCTGGGTTGCCATAGCACCCTGATCTTAACACACACCTCACTCTGAGAATTCCCACTTTATCTGCTGTCTCTCCTGCATGCAAAAAATCCTTGACATCCAGAATTATTTCTTATATCCTGAATATCCAAGTGCTGCCTTTGGTGGCTGACAGCTAAATATTTGTCTAAAACTAACAACATATCAGGGACCAATGGAGGCTCACAAGTCAAACAATTACATGAGACATGGCATCATGGCATTTTCCTTCAAAGGCCTTAAGGTTTCCTAGCTATCTGCTAGCTCTGGTGGCAGATAACCATTACTGACTTCACATCAGTAAATTACATACATTTCAAATTACAACCATGTGCCCAACTAGAATTAGACACTGCTTTGTCTTGGGGAGATCAGCTTCAAATTATAATACAAACCTAATATTCTAGGTAGCAAGTCTGAAATCAGATAACTAGATGAAAATCAATACAGAATGGATCTAAAAATAGCTAACTGTGTGGTAAAATGTGAACATTTTTGGTGTTCACAAGAGAGAACACTGAAAACTGCAGGAGTAATAGAAGGATTATTGATGATATTAAATTTAAGTAATGACTTAAAGGAAGGATAGATTTTATACTATTCACATTTAAAAGGAAGTACCTATGTATAGGCCACTGAAAAGCGGCACCTTTAATATTTTGTCCAACTTGCACTATCTTTGTGCATTTAAAATAAAACTCCTTTCAAAGGCATTTGTATCATAAGCTTTGAACAATGCATTGACCTGGATAGATTGAGACCCATTCTTAAGCTCTAATTAAGCTCATTTTGCTCTTTAGATTTCACACCATCATTGCATCCTGCCGCAGCTGTTGTTAATCTGCTTTGGAAAAGTGTATATACAGAAATCCTGGTGAGGTGTAAGGATAATTGCTGTGAAAGTAGAAAATGTCAGCGGCACAATAGAAATGCGCATGATACCAGTATTCCCCTGGGTGGGCCAATGTTTGCAGCCCATCAATTTCTCTGACAAGTCACAGTGACCCGTGCTTGAAGAGAAGTCACTCTGTACCATTTAGACAAAATGACAGGTGTGTCCCCGGTGATGAAACATTTGGATGGTCAATCACAGGTTTAAGGGTGACAGCCTTTAGGGCTAATTGAAACTGTGATTGCTCCCAAAGATCTGCTAAAGGATGCTGCCATTTCTGCCTTCTCGATTTCTGAGAATAGCTTTATTTTAATAGTAGTGAATTAAACTAGTGATTAGGAATTCTGTTTTTATATTACTTTGTCAAGCTCACCACCCCTTGGATAATAGTAGCATGGAAGTCAAAACTGGAAGATGGCCAACCATTGACCTTGAACCTGAAACAGAACAGAAGTCACACAGAGAAACATTGAATAAGAAACTGCATGGGATAAGAAACTACAGGTCGTATAATTGCAAAAGGTGTGGCTTGCGGGGTTCTGCCTGTTTTCTTTCAAAATTAAAATCACATCCCTGTGAATCTCTTTTTCTCTGTTGTCTCTCATTTCTTCAAGCACCATTTTTAACAGAAATTCCACCTCCATGGTGTTAGATTGTGAACATGTTCATTATCAGCCTCTATGGATCCTTCAAAAGTCTTAGTTTCATGTTTCATTTTTCTGCCTCACTCTATCTAGACCTCAATCCTATAATAGCATCTAGGTAATCTACTGATTAGCAGGTTCCACCTTTATCCTGACAGCATATTTTAACAGCATATTGTATTCCAGAGTCCATCACTCTGATCACCTTTTGAAACACACTGCCTGAGAAATCATTTTGCTTTTGCTCTTTATGTCAAACAAGTCTCTTGGTGACAAATCACTCTCACCTTCTCTTTGTTGGAGCATGATGCTGCTTTTCTTTTACCCATTAAAACTCTGTCCACTAGACATATTAGACTAAACAAAATTCACTTTAAAAATGTAAAGATGCCACTTTAGTATCCTGTGGGTTACATTACCTCTCTGATGGGGAATCTATAACAATGCATCGTTCTTCTATACCTATTTTGTGATTTGTTCATTTGGGTTTTTTTTTCTCTCTTTTCACCCTAGCTTCTCAACGATTGGATGTTGATGTGCCTTAGCTCAGTTTTCTTTGTGTTTATCCTCAGAGTTCAGTGAGCTGATTGTGTTTTTCTATTAAAAAATTTCAGTGTTGTGTTTGTAAATTCAAATATTTAATATTATGGACAATATATTATTTTGTCATCACCAATTAGTTTCCCTGTCATTTTAGCCTACTTTAATACCATCTGGAGTATTTTTTTTATCCATGACTTTATTTTTTTAATTGTATTCTTTCCACTTGGTAATTTTACTCAATCCCTCATTATGCTCTTGCTTTCCTTCTGATGCTTAAGTCTCTTTGAAGATCTTAGTCTTCGAATTCTATATTTCTAGTAATTCTGTCTGTATGTAGCAACTGACTTTTTCCCTGCTAATAAGATGTGATTTCTTGCTTTTCTGTATCTGTAATTTTTTAAATTGTATATAAGACACTCTAATTTTATGTTTCTGATCATCTGGTTGTTTCCTTTCTTACTTTAACTGCTCATCATTTTTTTTATCAGGTTGTTAAGTTATTTGCAAATGACCTGGTCTTTCTGAAGTTTGTGAGACCAAGTACTACAGCATGATTGTTCTTGAGTCTCTCTTGAGTGTCCGGGGAGAACTCTGCTGTGGTTGGTTGGAACATGGATATCTCCCAGGCTGGGATGAGCTATGGGAATTTCTTCAGCTGACATCTTTCTTCACTCCATAACTCTTCTTCCTTTTTGTCTTAATCCTAATGTCCTTTTCATCCTCCTTCTCTTCTTTTTTTACGGCTTACTACTTAGCAACAAAAACAGAAGGATCATTATACAACCTTGTAAACTTTCTCTTTTTAATTTTAATTTTTATTTTTTATTAATTACACTTTATTCACTTTGTATTCCCCCATAAGCCCCTCCCTCCTCCCCTCCCAACCCCACCGTCCCTCCCCCTTCTTCATGCATGTCCTTCCCCATGTCCACTGATAGGAGAGGTCCTCCTCTCCTTCCTTCTGATCTTAGTCTATCAGATCTCATCAGGAGTGGCTGCATTGTCATCTTCTGTGGCCTGGTAAGGCTGTTCTCCCCTCAGGTGAAGGTGATCAAAGAGCAGGCCAATCAGATTATGTCAGAGGCAGTCCCTCTTCCCATTACTATGGAACCCACTTGGACACTAAAGTGCCATGGGCTACATCTGTGCAGGGGTTCTAGGTTATCTCCATGCCTGGTACTTGGTTGGAGTATGAGTCACTGGGAAGACCCCTGTGTTCAAATTTTCTGGTTCTGTTGCTCTCCTTGTGGAGCTCCTGTCCTCTCCAGATCTTTCTATTTTCCACTTCTTACATAAGATTCCATGCTCACTGCCCAACAGTTGGCCATAAGTCTGAGCGTCTGCTTTGATAGTCTGCAGGGCAGAGCCTTTCAGAGGTCTTCTGTGGCAGGTTCCTAGGTTGTTTCCTGTTTTCTTCTTCTTCTGATGCCCATCCTCTTTGCCTTTCAGGATGATGATTGAGCATTTTAGTCAGGGTCTTCTCTCTTAATTAGTTTTCTTAGATGTACAGATTTTAGTAGGTTTATCCTATATTACATGTCTATATGAGTGAGTATATACTGTGTGTGTCTTTCTGCTTCTGGGACAGCTCACTCAGGATGATCCTTTCAGGTCCCACCATTTACCTGCAAATTTCATGATTTCCTTGTTTTTCATTGCTGAGTAATATTCCATTGTGTAGATGTACCACAATTTCCACATCCATTCTTCAGTTGAGGGGCATCTGGGCTGTTTCCAGCTTCTG